>NW_028230450.1:16351598-16696291 GCF_043228905.1 Azolla caroliniana | reverse complement strand
AACGCTTTCCTTTGCCGTTGCTCAAGTTCTAGGTGCATGATGCTGGCTAGCCGGTGTTCTTCTAATTTGCACAACACGGCTAACCGGATCGCTTCCAATTCCTTCTCATTTAGGCATTCCCAAATTTGTATTAGTAAACTCGGTACTTGGAACTCGACCGGCATGACTAATTCTGATCCGAATGCTAGGCGAAACGGTGTTGTGCGGATACTTGTCTTATATGCTATTCGATAGGCCCATAGTGCACTGTGTAGCTTTGTATCCCAATCTATCTGGTTCTCATTGACGATTTTTCGAAGGATGTTCTATAGTGTTTTATTTGTTGACTCCACTAATCCGTTGGCTTGCGGATAATAGGGAGTGCTCCGTTTGTGCACCACCGCATAGAATTTCGTCAAACTTTCCACTACTTGCCCTAAAAAGTGCCCACCTTGGTCACTTATTAGCTCTATCGAACATCCATACCGGCACCAGATGTATTCATATAAAAAATTTGTTGTGGATGCCGCGGTGTTGTCACGTAGTGCTTTGGCTTCCACCCATTTTGTGCAATAATCCGTAGCGACAATCACGTACCGGTTCCCGGTTCTCATTGTTGGTGCTTTGAATTGTAAAGAATCGGGTATGATTCTTGTGTAGCGGAATAGATGTGTGTTATGTGCGTATGTGTGTGTCTGAGAGAGAGAGAGAGAGACACACACACAGAGTATATGCAAAGTAGATTGTATTAACAAAGGAGAAAGACTCAATTCATACAAGGTGGGAGGAGGGTGCTTTATATAGTCACCCTCTCTCTTCATTAACTACAAGACTCATGGAGCATGGGGAATGTGAAAGCTCATAAATTATGTGTCATAGAATATGATTCTATGACTCATACTAAATGCTAGAATACAAAGTGGTGACTTAATGGTGACTCTTGACCGTTGGAGTGTCTATTCACTCTCAAGGTGAGTTCACACACTAGACCAAGTTGAGCTTGATTCTCAACACGCCCCCTCAAGCTCAAGTCGGGTTGGTATCCGAAATTCGCTTTGACTCGCGTTCTGGAGTCCGTGTCGACTCACATTTATGCGGAGTTGCGGAATCTGTGCTCTAGCTTGCATTGTGCGTAGTTGCGAAGGCTGTGCTTCGGCTTGCGTCTTTCTTCGCGACTTTGCACGGTAGATCGACTCTTCGCGGCTTCGTTGCATGGTTGCGTAATCCACACGTTATTGCATAATATCTTCAGTACTCCCCCTTAAGCTTGGCAGGTCAGGGATCATCAATTCGAGATCGGTCATGAATTGCCACAGCTTGTCGGCTCCTAAGGCTTTAGTGAAGATGTCAGCCGTTTGAAGATTTGTGCTAATGTGTTGTAGGTTGACATCGCCAGCTAGAACACGCTCTTGGATGAAGTGATAGTGCACTTCGATGTGCTTTGTCCGCGTATGGAACACCGGGTTCCGAGCCAGATAGATACTGCTCATGTTGTCGCAGTAAAGGGAAGTCAGATCCTTGATGGGTACGCCCAGATCCTTCAAAATCCTCTTGAGCCATACGGCTTCACACGCAGTTACGCCTACGCCCCTGTATTCCGCCTCCGTATTCGAAAGAGCGATGGGCGGATGCTTTTTGCTACTCTAGGATACCATACGGCTTCACACGCAGTTACGCCTACGCCCCTGTATTCCGCCTCCGTATTCGAAAGAGCGATGGTCGGCTGCTTTTTGCTACTCTAGGATATTGCTCCGCTGCCGAGGGAGAAAAAAAATCCGGAGGTTGACCTTCTATCGTCTTTGTAGGCGGCCCAATCGGCGTTTGTGTACCCCTCGAGTTGTATTGGCATCGCGGTCTTGTAGAGGATGCCACAATCTATTGTGCCGCTCACGTATCGTAGAACTCGCTTAGCGCAATCCAAGTGAGTATCACGCGGTGTTTGCATGAATTGGCTAAGGAGACCGACCGGATAACTGAGATCGGGTCGTGTGATCGTGAGGTAGATGAGACTCCCAGTGAGTTGCCGATATTGAGTCGGCTCACACGCTTTGGTGCCGGAGTTCGCATCGAGTTTGAGATTGCGATCGAGCAGGGTTGCTACAGATTTGCCCTCCCCCATACCGAACTTGTATAACAAGTTGAGGAAGTAGTGCCATTGAGAAATCATGATTCCGGCCGGAGTCCGAATTACCTCGATGCCGAGGAAGTAGTCGAGCTCCTTCATGTCCATCATCTCGAACTTGTCGGAAAGGAGGGATTTGAACTTATTGATTTCGACGAGATCCTCACCTCCAAGGACTAGGTCATCCACATATAAGATGATGACGATCGGACTTGCGGAATCACTACGTATGTAAAGGGAGTTGTCCGATTTTGACATACTGAAGCCGATTTGATGAAGATATTGCATTGTCTTCGAATGCCAAGCACGCGGTGCTTGCTTGAGGTCGTAGAGTGGCTTCTTGAGTTGGGATACAACTTTCGAATGGGTGCTCGAGTTGAAGCCGGGTGGTTGTATCATGTACACCTCCTCTTCTAATTCGCCTTGTAGAAAGGCATTCTTGACGTCCATTTGATGGAGGTGCCACCCTTTCGCCGTGGCAAGCGTAATTAAGGTCCACATTGTCGTCATCTTTGCCACTGGGGCAAAGGTCTCCTCGTAGTCAACTCCATGAGTTTGGGTGTAACCTTTCGCTACAAGTCGCGCTTTGTAGCGGTTGATGGAACCATCGGCGTTGTACTTCACTTTGTAGATCCATCTGCAACCGATCGCCTTCTTTTATGGTGAGGTGGGAACGAGATCCCACGTCTCGTTCTTGCGTAGTGCCTGCATCTCCTCGTTCATGGCTTCGATCCATCGCGGATCCTTGGCTGCTTCGGAAAATGTTTCCGGTTCGCATACTGTCGCCACCTTCATCATAAAGCCATAGTGATATGCCATGTAGTCATTGTAGCCGAATCGGCTGACCGGATTCTTTTCATGGGTGGAGTGGCGTAGCTTTTAATTTGTAGAGATGAGGGCTTTCTTAGCTCCGATTGCTACCTCGAAACTGCCGAACTCACTGTCGAGTGAGTGAGTCGACTCATCGTCGTCGAGGCGATCGTCTTCGTATTCCGACATTTTCGCCTTGCCTTTGTCCATCTTTGGGCTAGGCCGTGATGTGCTTTGATCGCTCAAAGGCTATTATGGTCCGCTGAGTCAGGTCATGATCGAACTTTCTTCGAATATGCGTGTAAGGCGATCTTCATCCTCAATCTCTTGTTCGGTGGATTCTGGGTTGAGCGGAGTCGGAGTTGTCTCTGGTGCGTACCAGGATGCGGACTCATCAAAAACGACATCTCGACTTGAGATTTTCGAGTTGAGGGGTTGTAGCACTTGTACCCCTTTTGCTCAAGTGTGTATCCTACGAGGATACATTTCTCTGACTTTGGGTCAAGCTTTTGATGCTTCTCGTCGGGGATGTGCACGTACGTAATGGAGCCAAATATCCGAACATGCGATAAGTCTGGCTTCTTTCCGAAGTATTTTTCGTGCGGAGTGACCTCGTGCACGCCGGATGTTGTGCACCGGTTCATTAGGTAGACGGCCGTATTTGCAGTTTCGGCCCAATATGACTTGGGCATATGCTTCTCGTTCATGATGGCCTGCACTACTTCGAGGATGTGCCGATTTTTGCGCTCGGCTACTCTGTTTTGTTGCGGAGTGTGTCGGCAAGTGAATTCTCGCCGAATTCCTTCCTTTTGAAGATGCGTCATGAAATCATTAGAGAAGTACTCCTTGCCGCCATTCGATTGAAGACAACGTACATGTCGGCCCGTGGCTTTCTCGAATTCATTCTTGAATGTTTGGAAGTGTCTGAACACTTCGCTCTTTTGCCGCATCAGGTAGATCCAAGGGTGCCTGGAGAAGTCGTCGATGAAGAGCACGTAATATCGGCATCCGCCAAATGTAGCCATTTGCGCCGGTCCCCATACGTTGGAATGGACTACGTCAAGTAGACCTTTGCTCACGTTCCGCTCTTTCGGGAATGGGTGTCGGTGTTGCTTGCCGAATTGGCATGCTTCGCATACACCTTCAATCTCCTTCTCTTTGAATGTCGGGAGTCCGATGACGACTCCTTTCGATTTCATTGCTTTGAGTTTGTTGAGATTGATGTGGCCGACTCGCTTGTGCCATAGCTCTATGTCAGAGTCGGCTTTTGTGCTTTTCGCGAACATGGCAGATTTTATCTCGTGTGATTTGAGAATGAACATCCGGCCCTCTCTTCTTCCGCGTGCGATGATTTGGCCTTCTTTTTCGATGAAGCACCCTTCTTGGTCGAATCTTACTTGCATCCCTTGCTCAACCATTTGGCCGACTGAGACCAAATTCTTCGTGCCGGTGGGAACGTGCAAGACATTTTTAATGTATGTTTGCTTACCTCTTTCGCCGAATGGAACATTGTCAATCTGCCGAATCGGGTGCGTAGTGTCATCGCTTCGGCTCTTGAAGTTCAAGAAACCATTCTTTGTGGGATGTCATATGGTTTGAGGCTCCGGAGTCAACAAACCATACCTCTTTCAGATTCAGGGCACGAGTTGAGGTAGAAGCCGACATAGAGTTTGCTCTATGTTTCATGATGAACATTCCACCACGGTTGGAGTTGCGTGCATACATTCCGCCACGATCTTCGTAGTTGGAGTTCTTCCTGTACATTCCGCTATACTCTTCGTAGTCGGAATTGTGCGCATAATTCGTGAGTTGTCGGCTTGTGGAAACGGATTCACGCATCTTCTTTCGGCACTCTTCTTCGTGGTGGCCGAGCTTTCCGCAATATCCGCATTCGGTTGCGTTTTGACGGCTTGGGCCGGAGTGGAAGCTCCCCATTCTTACGAAGGTTCCTCGTTGGCTTCTGTTTTGCGGCCGAAATTGGGAGTTGTTATTGTAGGTCGGACCTCATCCACCTTGTCCTTGGCCGAATCGGCCTCTTGACTGTCCGTGTCCTGTTCCTCCGTTCGAGTGCGTGTAGATCATGTGGCCTTCCGACTCATTGCTCCTTGTATGCACGTGATTTTATTTGACCAATAGCATTGACGGGAGCTCGAACAAGGAGGGAGATTTCTCCCGTGCTAGAACGGCGGTTCGCATCGCGCCGAACCGTGGTACGAGGCCTCCAAGGCATATTTGAACCATCTCATCATCATTGATATTTACGCTTATTGAGCCGAGGGAATCGCAAAGCTCCTTGATCTTCGAGGTGTATGTCGTGATGGACATGTCCCTTTGTTGAATGGTGTTCAACTCTTGGCGGAGCTGAAGCCTTCTTGCGGTTGTGTTCGCTGCGAAAATCTTTCGTAGATTTTCCCATGCCTCCTTCGGCGTCTTGGCTTCACGATAGCCGAGCATGTGATCGTGAACACATCTCGCCAAGCAATACATCACGCGGCTTGGGGCTGGCTCCCATGTCGCGTATCCAGGAGCTGCTTCGGCGGGTCGGTCTTCATGCGCTCCTTTGATGTAGCTCCAATAGCCTTGTCCGACAAGGTATTGGTGCATATTGTACTCCCAAGATGCGAAGTTGTTTCGATCCAACTTCTCGGTAGAGAGAGCGCTCCCCATTTGCGTATTCATTATGTCGATTCTTCTTCTTCTTCTTCTTCTCTCTTCGAATGTGAGCTATGTAGCGAAGCTACGATAGCGATGAGCCGGTTCTTGGTCGTCAGCGTGGAGCACAACACACGATCACGATGAGGCGAATGGGCTAGATCGAACTACCAAATCACTCTGATACAATGTAAAGAATCGGGTATGATTCTTGTGTAGCGGAATAGATGTGTGTTATGTGCATATGTGTGTGTGTGTGTGTGTGAGAGAGAGAGAGAGAGAGACATAGAGTATATGCAAGGTAGATTGTATTAACAAAGGAGAAAGACTCAACTCATACAAGGTGGGAGGAGGGTGCTTTATATAGTCACCCTCTCTCTTCATTAACTACAAGACTCATGGAGCATGGGGAATGTGAAAGCTCATAAGTTATGTGTCATAGAATATGATTCTATGACTCATACTAAATGCTAGAATACAAATTGGCGACTCTTGATTGTTGGAGTGTCAATTCACTCTCAAGGTGAGTTCACACACTAGACCAAGTTGAGCTTGATTCTCAACATGAATGGACCGACAAAATCCAAGCCCCATTTTTGAAATGGTTCTAACGGTAGCACGGGTTGGTGAGGCATCTTGGCTTGTTCGGTTGGTTGGCCCATTCGCTGACATAGGTCGCATTCTTTAGCGTACCAGACTGCATCCTTCAATGTTGTTGGCCACCATAGTCCACTCTGCCATATTTTCCTTGCCGTAGCGTCTTCGGCATAATGTCCTCCAGCCACTCCGCAGTGTGCTTCGCACAATATTATGTCCTTTTCGTCGCTGCGCACTGCACGCCGCCATATGCCATCTGCGCCTTTGTGGTACAGTGTGTCCTGTAATAGACAGAAGTGCCGGCTTTGAACCGCTAAGCGTTTCCTCTCGTCTCTATTCATCTCCTCTGGAGGTAAGCCGGTGCTCAGAAATTGGTGCATGTTGGTGAGCCACCCTTCTTTCTCTGTGACCGTACCATTCGTTGTCGTTTCTGTTGTGACTCGAAACAGCTCTGCATCCGGGAAATCGTCTGGGACGCCGTCACCGGTTTCACCGGAATCTAACCGGCTCAAATAGTCTGCTATCGCATGTTGTATGTCGGGTCGGTGGAATATCTCAAACTCAAATTCTTGTAATAGTAACATCCACCGGGCTAGCTTACCGGTGAGTGATGCTTTGGACACCAAATAGAGGAGCGTCGAATGATCTACGTGAAAGGAAAATTTCCTTCCCAACAGATAGTGTCTAAACTTGCTGACACTGTACATCATGCCCAAGGCCTCCCTTTCCGTTGTGGAATAATTACGTTCTGCTTGGGACAGCTTCCGCCTGGCATAATACACTGGCCGGTACCACTTAGGTTCAGTAAGTTGCATAAGCGCGCTCCCGATTGCGATGTCGGATGCGTCAACGAACACATGGAACTCTTTAGACCAATCCGGAGATTGCACCACCGGCGCTTGTGCCAATAGCTCTTTTAGGGCCCGGTAAGCCTGGTCTTCTGTGTCCGTCCATTGGAACAGTGTCCGATGTACCGCGGCATGCAATGGCGTAGCCAGGTCTGCCAGATACTGGAGCATTCGGCAATGCCACCGAATTTGTCCTAAGAACCGGCTTAATGCCTTTGCCGTGGTTGGTGCCGGTGCCTCCAAAATAGCTTTGACCTTGTCCGGATCCACTGCAATACCGTCCTTGCTCACGATGTGGCCAAGTAACGGTCCGCTGGACACTCCGAACACGCATTTTGTCGGGTTAAGGCTTAGTTGGTAAACCCTACATTTCTCCAGACATAGTCGGAGGTGCTGAAGGTGATCCCCTTTCCGGCTATAAACAGCGAAGTCGTCCAAGAACACCTGCATGAATGCCAGAGTGAATTCTCTAAAAATTTCCATGATGATCCACTAGAAGGTTGCCGGCGCCATTTTCAGTCCGAACATCATAACTACGGCAACAAAGACTCCCCATTCAGTGACAAAAGTGGTTTTCTCCTGGTCGTCGGGGTGCATCCGGATCTGATTATAGCTGCTGAAACCGTCCTAAAAACTGTACACCTCATGACCGGCTACCGCATCCAGGACTCCGTCTGTGAATGGAAGTGGGAAGGCGTCCGTTACCGTAGCCGCATTCAATTTCCGGTAGTCGATGCAAACTCTTATCTTACCGTTCTTTTTCGGTACTACGACTATCGGACTGAGCCATGTGGCTTTCTTACCGATCGGATGAAGCCCACCCTTAGCAACTTGTCAATTTCTTCTTTGACTTTTGCTGCGTAATTCGGGTTCATCTGGTAACGCCGTTGCGCTACCGGTTTGGCGTCTTTACTCAGATGTATCTGGTGTTGATACAACTAAGGATCGAGTCCCCACATGTTCTCATAGGACCAGGCGAACACATTGCAAAATTCTTTTAGGAGTGTGATCATTGTTGTTTTGTTCTTCGGGGTCATTTCCTTGGCGATGTGAATCGGTCTTGCCTCCTTTGTGGTACCTAGGTTTACCTCTTCTAGTTGGGATGCTTTTACGCGCTGTGACACTGCCATTTCTCTTTCCAGTGCCTCCTATGCTTGTCGTAACTCCCGGATCGCTTCTTTATCCAGTTCCTCGTTGGTCCCGTCCGGTTGTAGTATGTACGGTGATACTGCTTCGGCTACATCAATTTCGAACAAAGGTACGATCTTCGGATTTTCCTGTAAGTATTGATCGACTTCTTCATCTGCCAATCCTTCCAGCATGTTGACACATTCCGCATATAGCGGCGTCAATTCCTTGCTGGTACTTGACCGTGGTTGAGTCGATACTCGCACTTTCGCTTTTCCACGCCGGAACGTAATTATATTCTTCCTCCAGTTTTTCTTGATGTATGTTGTTTTTAACCAAGGGCGTCCCAACAATAGTGGGTAAGCTCCCTAAGCTTGTAGCTAGAGAACTACTGCCAAAATGCGAAATGTGTGACCCCCGATGCTCACTTCCAGATTCCGTATTAATCCGGTCGGCCGTACTGAGCTTGTGTCCGCCATCCGAAGCCAAAACGGGCATGGTTCCCAGTCATGGATTCCTAGAGTGTTACACGTTCAGAGGTTGATCACGTTCACGCCGGATCCTCCATCCATAATCGTGTCGGGTAGCTCTTTTCCTTTCACGATGGTTGTGATTGCCGGACTACTCGTGTCTACTACCGCCGGTCCTACCTCCAGATTTGAAAAGAAAGCTGGAGCCGGTGGTGTGTCGGCTGCCGTCCTTCCTGTCTTCAGTCCTTTTGTGAAGTGTGGTACCAGTTGCAATAGCTAGCCTAACAACAACGTTATTTGGCATTCTTGTAACGCCTGCCATGTTGGGTTTTCGGGCTGCCCTAAGCCGGTGAGCTCTTCGGCATTCTCCTTTTGTTGTTCGAGCTCTGCCGCATTCCGCTCATTTGCCTTCTTCACCCATTTGGTTACCTGCTTCCGGATGGCTTCTTGAGTTTCCCACTCCATGGCTTTGCCTTTTGATCTTGTAGTGACTTGTTGTACGTCCGCGACTTCTGCGTCTACCATGTTCACCGTTGGTCGCTTGTCGTAGCTCTTCGCCGGACATTGGTTATTATAGTGGCCTTCCTGCTAGCAATAATAGCAGTACGCCTTCCGGGTGTTGCTGGATTCGGCGTTTGTGCCCGCACCCGGTTGAGGTCCTGTGGTAAGTGCTTGGTTTTGGTCCAGTTGGCTGCTTGGAGCGCCCTTTTCCGGTTCTCGTGGATGACCCCCTTTTTGTTGAAATGACATTTCTTGTTGAAATTCTTTTTGTTTCGGTAACCTTGACGAGGCTGGTCGTCATACTTGCCATAGTCGTCCCGTCGTTGGTTGTAACCAGGGGAGTGACCCCGGTTGTCTATCTTGTCTGTCATACCGGTCATAAAAGTCTCTTCGATCGCTGAACCGGACATCTTGTGTCGGCCGGTAGCGCTCCTCTCGCCACCAGCGTTCATCTTCTTCCTCCCGATTGCTAAGTGGTTCAATTTGCCGGACCGGTGGTGCTTGCCGATTTAACAAGTTATACTCACACTGTTCCATTGTGTGACTTCTAGAGTGGCAGAGCAAGCATTGGGAATGCATGGTGCATTCTAGCGCTGAATGTCTGGCATTCAGGCATGTCGTACATTGAATTGCTTGCCGGAAGCGGAGGTCCTCATTTGTCGGTAGTGCACGCTGAAGTGCGCCCATGGTTAACCATGAACTTGAGTTTTCCATTTCCCGAACTCGGTCGATCACTTGATCTATGTTGCTGGTGCGGAAATCAATGACGGTGCACACCGTTCGTAAGGGTTCCCGGAGTGCTGCTAAGAATATGGCCTTTGTTTCTTCCTCCGGTGGTGTCTGGCTAAGCTAACTGTGCATCCACTGGAACCGGATGACAAATTGTTGAATGTTCTCCGTTGGTTCCTGCCGGATACTGTAAAATAAGCCTACCATTTCCCGTTGGTCCATCTCCTTGTGAAAGAAATGCAATAATTTGGTCTTTAATGTTTCAAACATGGGGATGGTGTTGGGATCTTGTGTTCGGTGTCATCTAGTGGCCGGTCCCTCCAGGGTCATGCCAAACTCTGCCCTTTTTGAGCGTTCCTCCTCGACCGCATTTAAGTGTTGGGACACACGGTTTGCCTCCCAGGTCTGCTGAAACGCATGGACGTGGGCTTCCACGTCCGGATCATCTGGGTATCTGGGATATTGGAACGGCATATCATCGTATGGTGTCGGTACGCGGACTGGTGGTGTCGGCGGTCTTTCCTCCTCCTTTGTCGGCGTCAGAGGTCTTTCCCGCTCTTCTGTTGGTGTCGGAGGTCGTTCCTGCTCCTCTTTCGGTGTTGGAGGCCTCTCCTCCTCGACTTCCGGTGTCAGAGGTCTCTCTTCCTCAACTTCTGGTTCCAGAGTGTGCTCGACTTCCGGTGCCGGAGGTTCTAGCCTTGTCAATTCTGGTTCCGGTGTTGGCAAGGTATCCAACTTCTCTTCCTCTGGTCCGTTTGGGGTGTCGTTACTACTGCGGTAGTTCGTATGCGCGTTGTATTCCTCTTCCGAATCCGATTCAAAAGCCGAAAATGCTTTGGATTCGCCTTCATCCACTGCCAATGCCTGGAGAAGGGATTCCGCTTCCCGAAGGCTGCTTAGGCTGCTTCCTTCGTTCGGGTAGTCGTTTTGTTGTAAACCAAGTGACTCCTTCGCCACTCTCCGGATCTCCTTGGAAAATGAGCGATCCGTTCTGATTTCTTCTGCCGCTTGCT
The DNA here is from genome assembly GCF_043228905.1 of Azolla caroliniana. Classification (NCBI taxonomy): domain Eukaryota; kingdom Viridiplantae; phylum Streptophyta; class Polypodiopsida; order Salviniales; family Salviniaceae; genus Azolla; species Azolla caroliniana. The sequence continues at coordinate 16,685,442 of NW_028230450.1, read as the reverse complement.
GGAAAGCCTCTCGCTTCCTCAACCGTTCAGTAAGTCTCCTTGCTTGCTCCGTAACCGGGTCGATCGTTGCTCTAGTCATCCATTCCCGCCGTTGTTCATTGCGATTGTGCAGGAATCGTGGTCGCCAAAAACTGTGTTATTCCTTAGGGCCGGACAATGGCCTAACACAGGGTGTCTACGAAAGACACTTCACCAAAGGGGTGTTACGGCGAGATAACTTAAGACACAACGATTAATCAGAATTAATTGGTTACTTAGCAATATGGCATTAGATTCGATACACACGTATGATAGAACAATTAGTATAGAACGGTAATCAACACTTAAAGATAAAACAAGAAGCTCTATTAATTATCCATCAAAGTTTTACATTGTCACCGGCCTTTTATATAGGTCACCGGTACTGAATACAAAACGGTGCCAACCAGCACCTGTTCAGAACCAGTTCGGATCCGGATCGACATACCGATTCCGTCCGTCCGTTCACGTCTCATAAACAACTTAATTAAAGTAGATTCCGAATAAACAATCCCTTTCACATTCTGGTCTTTAACTCCTTTGTCGGCTAGGTAACAGTAACTTACCTAAAAGCCTCATTGGATGTTCTTGGATTGTGACCCTCATGTAATGTACCTATATAACCCCACCCAAGGGGACATGAATGAATGGTAGTAGAAGTTTGGCCTCTCAATAATTCTCTCTCTCTCTCTCTCTCTCGCATTAGATTATTGGGAAGAGCACATCTTTGGATTTAGGGTTTACTTGTCCCGTATGGGTCACGAAGTGGTCTACTAGAATCCTTGACTTTGAAACCTAGTATATATTCTACAACTTTTATTTAAATGTTTTTGCACATAGTCTATCATGTAAATGTAGTGACCGTCACCAGTTTATAATTATAGGTAGTTGAATCGTACAATTTATTTACAACACTTGCTAGACGACCAACACTTAGTTTGCACTAGTTTCAACTTCATAATTCAAAGGTTGATGGATGAAAGCATGAAACAAAAGAGTCCTAGAAAATTCGAGCAACCAAGAAGCTTCACAAGAAATGAATTCTTGAATGTTTGGCCTTGATACCATTAGATTTAAGTTGCCAACATATTTCAATTATCACTTTACAAAGGCTATGCGATAGACTAAAAGATGAAGTGACTATGTTACTGATGCTATTAAATAAGTCGTTCATCCTAAAGAATTCTAATATCTAATTATTGGCATTGTATCACATCCAACCTCAGATGAAGTTGCCAGCATATTTCAATTATCACTTTAGAAAGGCTATGCGATTGACTAAAAGATGAAATGACCGTGTTAGTGATGCTATTAAATAAGTTGTTCATCCTAAAAAATTCTAATATCTAATTATTGGCATAGTACCACATCCAACCTCAAATGACCCTCAACTCAATCTTTTGCTAAAAATACTTCCAACGTTGCTTCGCTAGAATATCGAAAATATTTTTTTCAATCACTTCACCAAGTTTAGATAAATTGTCTATGAGCCATCTACTTGCATCTTCCAAATGCATTGAGTGTGATCTCCTAGTGTATGAGGGCATATCTATTACGATAATCCAAAAAGTCCACCCAAGGTTTTCTAACATGTCAAATGTTTCAGTGACCCAACTTTATCATTTTGAGTTATCAATAAAGTTCTCTATGATTGGGAAAGAATATTGCTACCCATTTAATATTTTCAAGGGAAAAGTACTAGGATACCCCTGGAAGTTCGTCTATTTACCAGAATGCCCCTAAAAGTTTTAAATTTACCAAACTACCCCTATGTCCAAAAAAATACACTTTATAAAGTAATTATACACTCAAATCTACAAGCCCTATTTACCAGAATACCCTTCAAACACAAATTTCTTTACTTAACCAATTCTTTGGGTCCTTGAAAGAGTCAAATTGCCTTCCCTCCACCAAAGCCATTCTATGAGAGACATCAACCATCGAAATGAGAGAGAGACAGAGAAAAGAAGAAGAAGAAGAAAAACAAAAACAAATCAGAGAGAGAGAGAGAGAGAGAGAGAGAGAGAGAGACTTTAACAATGGGTTTTTTCTCAATATGTTCAAAATGGTTCAAATGATGAGATGGAGATATTGTTCCAATTTTTTCGTTATTGGGGTCTACAACAAAATTGGAATATGCGTAATGCTTTCATGTTTGATAATAGACATGGGGTGAAAGCCTATATAAAGAAGCTGAAAGGTATTCTCATGTGGAATTTTTGGATGTTGCATGTGGGGATCATTTCCTCAAATGCATATTCAAGTTTTTAATAACATTACAGGATGTCCCTCTCCCTACATAGGCATATGATAGGTAGAGGAGACTAAGAAGTGTTGTAACTAAGTGGATTTTACATACAATTAATATAATTGTGTGCTTTTATCGAGATAGATAGATAGATTATATTATCGTCTTTGAAGGTCAAATATGACCTATGAGACCAAAAATATTACATTTCATGTCATACTTGTGAAAGTGAGTAGTGACTCTCGATGTTCAAGAATTTTACCAATGAATGTTGCAATCGAGAGTGCACATTCTGGTTGTGAGAGGAATTCATGCAAAGATTGGGCTCGGTCGAAGAGATGTGGAAAGCATGGTCGAATATGATCAAAGGCAGAGCATTGTATCAAAGTGTGATACTCAGACTTGCGAACTTGTTTAGTGCAAAGTGTGCATAGACGACCACTCTCATCACTTGTGCCCCATCGCCTTGTTTCACATCGCAATGCATATGAGCTAAGTCGCATGGAAGCAATGGTTCGAATGGCAGATAACAGTATGGGCTCTAACATGTATCGATGTGTACGATTTCCTCGTTCCACAAAGAATATGGTTCTGTAGTTAGGTGCAACATCTGTAGTATAATGTGTGAAGCGCGAGCCTCCACATTTGTCCCATGTCATGATACATTGGCGTTGCAAAAAGGCCTCATTTACAGAGGAATCTAATGATGCATCATGAAGCAAGTGTCTCGCATCCCATCTACCAAACCATTTTTCTATATCTTGCATCAAACCGGAACACAAAATTTTGCTTTTATGCGTCTTTTGGATCTTTTTGCTTGCTTCCCACGCAATTCTAGGAAGTCGATGTGAGGGACTTTTTTGAACCTTAAGCATGTATTCAACAACCCTTTCCATGGCCATGATCTCAATGGGAAGCAATCCCGTCTCAAGGAGGAGGAGGGTGTAGGGTGTTTGTTTCTTAACTTGTAGAAACTTTGTAGGAAAATGTTTTTGGACATTTTCAAACTCTTTCCACATAGATTTAGGGATGCTACCGCCCCATACTTCCACCCCATAGACCAAATAGTGTTGATGAGAGTGGGCATCCTTGCTTAACACCAATAGTGCTTTTGAAAAAATCTGAAAGTTTATCTCTCATGCGCACACAACATATAACCTTCTCATAAATTCGGGAAATTGCAAGCATATATTCATTTGGCACCTCAAGTTCTTCCATTTGCCTCCAAAGATGCTCATGAGGTACCATAATAAAAGCTTTCTTGAAGTCTACAAAGCAACAATATAAACCTTTACCTCTAAGGCGACTTTCCTCCATTAATACTCGAAGGATGATAAGGTGATCAATGGTGCTATGGTGTTTCTTAAAGCCAGCTTGTCCATAAGCTCTCTTACCACTTTTTTCAGCCCATAGACTTATCTTTGATTCCATTATACATCCAAATAGTTTTGCCATTAATGAGCCAACCATGATGGTTCAATAGTTGTTTACATTATTTATATCTCCACCTTTATGTAAAGGTTTGATCCAATTTGTAGTCCAATCGTACGGCATACCATGTTGCAATGCATCATTAAACATATCTCTAATCCATATATGTGCTTCCTTTCCCGTCCATTTGAGCATTTTAGCCTTTATACATTGAAGATCGCTTGCCTTTCGAGAGGCCAATTTCTTAAGTCCTATGCATATATCTTCAATTGTAAAGAAGGGAGGCATATGTGAAAGAGAACCATAACACATCATCTTTCCGGCAAGAGATAACTCATATAAATTCTTACAATGCATAGACAAGTCGTGAAGAGTTAAGTCATCATAACTCTCAACACGTTTCCCCTTTAGATTTCCCCAAAATTTAACACATGCATGTGCTTTCTCTTGCGTTTGGATAAATTGTTGAGTAACTTCCCATATTCTTCTCTTTCTTTGAATTATCCTTTTATACTCATGCAAATGCATTTGGTAACTCTCTTTATCCTTAACTACATCCAAAACCATAAGGCACTTTCGAGCTTCACGACATTCTTTATCAAACCATTTTTTCCTAAGTTTCTTGGTGTATTTCCAAGATGTGCGGTTGGTCGAAAAACATTTGTTTGTATAGGAGAGAATGACTTTCTTGAAAGCTTCCCATTTGCATTCTAGTGTGGCACCATGTTGTATCTTTGTCATTTGTAACATATCCTCAACCATCTTGGAATACATGGGTGCTCGATTAAGGTTCATGCTCAAGTGTGGTTGTTTATTATCTTCAATAGCCTTCTCACAATCAAACCTATGCATACATTTGAGATCAATACATAAAGGCCTATGATCGGATTCCGGTGTCCATTCACCAAGTGTGAATTTATGTATACGATCCAAAATACCTTCGGAAAGTAGCACATAGTCAATCAGACTATTTCCGTTGTGTTTTCTACATGTAAAACCATTAGTGTTGGGCCATAAGGAAATACCATTTGCAATAAGCAATCCGGTACTATTGCACATTTGTAGGAGTAACTTCCCAAATTCGTCCGGATCTTTTTCATCGCTAGAAGTGCGGCTATACATTTGCATATCCTCTTGCATCCTTGAGATATGTGGCATGAAAGATTCTTGTGAATCAAGTTGAAAAGTTCTTGTACGAGCATTCATGTCACCAAAGACAATAACTTCCCCTTTGGATTTGAAATAAGCAATATTATCTTCTGGATTGGCAAACGGTTAATCTTTATCCAAACAAGCATAAAAAATAGAATCTTGATGAGGAATGTAACATCCAACTACAAAAGTGGGCAAATCATTAGGTGTTTCTATTTTGAGCCATATGTAGCATTTATTTTCATCATTTTTTATGATTGACACATATTTCTCTATTTCCTTCTTAATCAAACATGCCACCCCTCCTTGTCCTCTTCTTTGTCTTGGATTTTTCTTCATATCAAAGAGTGTACATTATAGTTACCTAAACCTTGAATCCCTTGAGTATCATGCTCCCATGTTTCAACAAGAAGTGTGATATCCGAGTCATCGGTGAACTCCTCTATGCCAAATCCCGCATTCCATGGGTATCCATTGCAATTCCAAAAGAGAGAGAGAGAGAGAGAGAGAGAGAGAGAGAGAGAGAGAGAGAATTAGAATTAGAATTAGAATTTTTATCGTCCATAAAGAGGCCAATTTTGACCTATGGGACCAGAGTATACATGTGTTCTTGATATATGTCTCCTTCCTAAGAAGGGGTATTCATATGTTGAAGCACAAAGTCTCTATGTGTTAGTAAAGCATAAACATATGAGCTCAACCTTCTAGGTGGTGTCTTAAGTATGGCACTTAAGTTATCACTCCCTCTTAGTATGTCAACATATCTTGAACGAATTGCACTATATGTCGAGCAAGTGACATCCATCCTCCACCATGCCTTCATTGCATACTTTACATGTCTTCAAATTCATTACATTTTGATACCATGATGCAACTTCAATACCTAACTTGTGAGATCGAGTGTGAAGTAGTGTAAGGGCTCTACGAGCATTACTACTCATATTAGTAATGAGATAAGGTTGGATACGATCAATAGACATTCTTGCTTTATATTGAGACCAACATTCAGGGTTGACATTTGCAATGTAGTATTCTAGCTTTGTCCTCTTAGCATCCTCCCACTTCATCCTTAATGATTCCACCAACCTTTCCTAAATCATTACATATTGCATAACATTGCCTGAAAGCTCTAAAAGATCATCCAAACCCCATCTTCTAAACCATTTCCTCATGTCAACAACCCAACCAGATGAGAGAATCTTACTTTTATGATTCTTTTGTAGCTTACATCCAACATTCCAAGCAAGATGTGGTAATCGATGATTCAACATATTCTTGACTTTCGTAATGTATTTATATACTCTTTGGAGTGCTAATAGTTCTATGGGTCGAACACCCATTTCCAAGCATAACCTGGTAAGAGGTAGTACATTTAACTCCTAATTGCCTCCTTAAAAACATCTTTTGAATTTTCTCAATCTCGTTCCATGCATTAAGAGAGATGGTGCCACCCCATACTTCTACTACATAAAGCAATACTTGAGTTACCATAGCATTGAACAAAATTAGTTTTACTTCCCATCCACAAGTATCACTTTGGTTGCATTGGTTCTCCAAAAGGTAATATGATTTCCAATCGGCTTGGAGTCTAGAATCCAAGCATGCACTCCATTTATTTGTGGCGGGTACATCAATCCCAAGATATTTAAAGCTTTGAACAAATTGTATATGTTCACCTTTATATGTGAGCATAGGGTAATGATGAGGTTGGATGGTTTGCACTACCATCACTTTTGTTTTCTCCACATTCACTGCTAGTCCACTACTATGGCAAAATTCTTCTAATACCCCAAGTAAATGTTGCATACTATCAACATCATACGAGAAGAGTACCACATCATCTGCATATAGAAGCAATAAGATAACATGTTGCATCAAATTGGGGCCTTATTCACCACTTCTTCTAATTTATCAATACATAAGCCAAAGAGTGTGGGTGATAGTGGACATCCTTGCTTGACCCCCACGTTACTTAAGAAGTGCTTTGAGAATCCACTATCCATTTTTAGTTGGCATTTAACTTGTTCATATAGGCGTGCAACCGCAACGCGGTACGCTAATGGCATGTCAATGTCTATCATTCTATTCCAAAGCTCACTTCGTGGTACGGTATCAAAAGCTTTCTTGAAATCAACAAAACAACAATAAAGTGTTTTTCCTTGTAGTCGACTCTCTTCCATGGTTACTCTTAATGTGACCAAATGATCCACGGTGGAGTGTTTTGGTCTAAATCCGGCTTGCCCAAGTGCTCTTTTGCTTGTACTCTCAGCCTGTATGCTTATCTTTTGCTCCATAATAGTGCTATATAATTTAGCAATAGTTGAGCTCACCATTATTGTACGATAATTTGATACTTGATTCCTATCTCCAGCTTTAAATATTGGTTTAATCCAATTCATAAGCCAATCATTTGGAAATCCTTGTTTTATAGTTTGCTCTAAAATTGTCATTATCCAATGACGAGTGTGTAGCATTGTCCATTTTAAAAGCTCACTTGAGACGTAGGTTGAATCTGCTGCTTTACCACTTGCCATCTTCTTTATTCCCTTATTGACATCATCAATATCGATACATGTAGTGCATGGAGTTTCAATTTTCTCAACCATGGGAGCCACACCTTCATGCATATATAACCTTTGTACATAGTCTAGCGTCTCTTCATTTGTAAAGTGACCTTTCACATCTTCTTTCTTACCCTTGAGTTGTCCCCATGCTAATTTTGGTTTGAGCTTAAACAAGTTTTTCTTTTTCATCTCTTGCATTTGGAAATATCTTCTTTTCTTTCTCCTCGCTACTTTCTTGTATATGTGCCATGCAACAATTTTTTCATTCCCCCCCTTCTATGGACTTAAACCATTTGAGATACATCTTACATTCATCGTTGAACCAAGAATTACATGGAAAACTACACACCTTATGCCCACCCACATGTCTCTTAAAGCATTGATATCCAACCTTAAGAATTATATCCTTCAAATGTTGCCAATTTTCTTTAACATCGTTGCTTAGAGAAAAATTTAACAAATGCTTCCTTTGCATACATCTTAGCTTTTTCGTAGCAAGGTCGGATGATACATCTCTTTTCGTCTTTCACTCCATGGAATCTAGTGGAATGTGGAATTGCAAGCTCTAAGTACAATGGCTTGTGGTCTGAGTCCGGAGATAGAGAACCAACTTTAAACACATTCACCAATGATAGATCACATGCCAACATTAATGCATAATCAACCACACTTCCTACACCCAAGGATGGTAAACATGTGAGCACATTTGTCAATGGGAATGCCTTTATACCATTTAGGATAATCAAGTTTGTGCAATTTAGCATATGTATCAAAAGTTTTCCATAGTCTGACATGACACAATCCTCGGAGTCACACACTAGACAATGTTCTACTACATTTTCTTCAAATGTCTCCACATTTTGGAAATTTCCAACTCTTGCATTGAAGTCTCCCATAATTAAAACTTTACCAAGCTTCTCAAATGAAAGTATATCATGGCATAATTTTATAAAAGGATCATCACAATCTAACCCAAACCTACTATAGTAGTTTGAGTCTTTGTGAGGAATGTAACATGCAACTATATACAACTTCTCTTTCCCCAAATTAACCTCTATCCATATGTATCTCTTATAGTCATCATATTTGCATACTTTGATAGAATTATCTAAGCTCTCATGGTAGATACATGCTATCCCGGCACGCTCAATATTCCCTTTAGAGTGAGGCCATATCGGTTTTATGATGTAACCGTCTATTTTAGGTATACGTTTTGCCTCATGCTCCCATGTTTCAGCCAAAAATATAATATCCATACCTTGAGCTACATCATTGAGTCCTAAACCCTTATTCCATTGATATACTCTACAATTCCAAAACATTACTTTCAATTGTGAAGCACTTATGATCCCATAGTTCATTGCTTGCTATGCATTTTGATTTGCTTTCCGAGATGCATATGCTTGCCTTCTACGTTCTTGCTCTTGTAGAGTTCTATCCTCCGTTACAAAAAAACTTGTCCCTTTTAAGTACACCTTACTACTATTTAGAATCATTGCCCTTCTACGTTCATCGAGGATTGTACAAACAATAGCTCGAGATGTCTTTACCTCTAGTTTCTTTTTGCCAACTCTATGTGCGGCATATACAATAACATCTCGCATAGCAAAGTGATCTTCAAAGAATTTCGTAATATTTTGTCCAAGAGATAATGCATTCTCTATTTCATTCTCTTGCATACCTCTAATGACAATATTATTCCTTCTTCTTTCGATTTCATATTGCTCCTTTGCATCTAACACATCCATGGTATTAGAATGTCTTTGTGTGATTTTTGGTGTTTCTTTCAAGAGAACATCTTTCCACCTTGTCATGATCACATCTTCCTTATTTGCCTTCACTAAAATCTCTTTTTCTGGTTCAAGAATCAACATTTTTCTTTCTATTTTAGGCATCCAATTATCTTGCATTTGAATAGTCATGTTCTTCATTGCATGTAGTTCTTCACACAAAGCTTTAATCTCTAACTTTTGCATTTCCAGTGTATGTTGAAGAGTTAATTCCTTCTCCTTGCAAGCATACATTTCGCTTTGCATATGCATCACTGTCTCTTGCAATGAGATATACATAGTTGCGATCTTTTCCATTGACAAAGTATGCATTTGATTGTTGGGGCTTTCAATCACCTCATCATTGACTTTTACTCCTCTTGGCATATTTACTATTAATAAAATAATAGAAGAAGTAGAATGTACCTTTTAATCGATTTAGGGTTTCAAAATCTACCTTGAGTTTGAGGAACCGTGGGGCAAAGAGGGATGCAGACGAAAATGCTCATAACTCCTCACTACGGTAACGGAATTAAGAAAATAAAAATTTATCAGAAAGATCTCTGAAAGAGCTTTCCAACGAGCTATAGAACGCAAATAATGATGGAGGGAGAGAAACAGACGCACAGAAAAAAAGTATTGGTTAGTGGTTAGAGAGAGAGAGAGAGAGAGTACTGACCATCGATGGATCCTGATGATGAAAACGATTGATCAACCCAATGAAAAAGAAAGAAAAGAAAGACTACATTGTTAGGTACAAAGGACCCAAAGAATCGGTTAAGTAAAGAAATTTGTGTTTGAAGGGTATTCTGGTAAATAGGGCTTGTAGATTTGAGTGTATAATTACTTTTTAAAGTGTAATTTTTTGGACATAGGGGTAGTTTGGTAAATTTGGAACTTCCAGGGGTATCCTGGTACTTTTCCCTATTTTCAACCTAACTATATATGCTATACATGATACATCTTAGAGTTTTTTTTTCCTAAAACAAACTCCTTCCATTAGTTATAAAAATTTGCAGATGAGAATGTTATGTACAAATCCCTATATGGATGCGATAGTTCCATCTTATGTGGATGCCCATTGACTCAAGAAAGGGAGAGGATGACCATTGTTGGATGAAGGCTAATCGTTTTCTTTCAACTCCATCGGATCCACTTGTGAGGCCATTGTATTGTCTCTTTAGAGTGGCTACAACTTCACTCCATATCTCCTACAATAACATTACTTGATGCATGGTTTAGTTGGAGAAGACCCGTCTATACCATTGTTTCCATAGAATCGAATGAGTTATTGGGTTGACCATTTCCAACACAACTTGAGCTTTGGCACTAATAAGAGTTGAGTGATTATTGTCGATGGTGGGAAAAAAAATATGTTATGCTATTATCACCATAGTCATCTCCTTCTGATGTTCGTACTTGTCAACTGGGGGGTCTGCCATGATAACCAACACGTACATTCCCCCACTTGATTGTGCCTTGCACCTAGCATCATTGCGGTAGGTAGCCAACCCCCCACCATATTCGATGGGTCTTTGGGCAGTCCCACTGAGCGTGTCAAATTGACTCGGTTATGTTACGCAATTAGGAGAGATAAGGTTCCCACGCTGCCACACTCCAACCAGTAGTGACCTATGCATTGATTGTCATTGGAACATAGTAATTCGCTTAACATGTTATTGTTTCCAGATTTTTTGCAAAAACATCTTAGATTTTTGAAGATAGTGAAATCGAATTTTGTAGTAATTATTTACACTCACTATCACATATATAAAATGTGTAAGTAATTTTCCAAGAAGCTAGGTAGGTATGACACATTTACAATGAGTTTTGTTTTGGATACTGTAATGAGAGTATATTCACAAAATGATTATGTGTCAAAGCCAATTAGGCTCTTTGATTGGCACTCATATTTTGAAATCACATTTGGATGATGCAAATATATGATGTTTGGGGCAACATAACATTGGATAGTTTGGCTAGTGGATTGGAGGGAAGAGGTAGAGAGGATAAATTATTTTAAGCTGAGACGACATAAAATTCTCTTGGAGAACAAATTGTATCAAGAAGTCAATAAAAGGTAGATATATGTGTTTATGCTTCTCTATCTTAAACCAAAGTCCGACAAACACAATGGATTCCCTTAAGGCTTACATTGACAAAACTTTCACAAATGACCAACATGGAGCAACAATATTCATGCACAGTTCCTCAAATCTCACATTCCATTGATTCTTGATTGTAGGAAAGATGTTGTGGAGATCAACAAGAAATGGATGGTGGCTATTCAGGAGAAAGTCAATAACTAAGCACCCCTTCGAGATTGTCAAGGTCGATATACATAGTCATGGAACAATCTAATGAGCAAAAGGATTGTTCAAAGAAATTGGTACCAAATCGCAAGTACAAAAGCTTTCTCAGTGAACCATTTCCTAATTTTGGTTGATTTCAAAATCTTAAAGAGAAGAAAGATAAATGTAAGATCACCAATATATGAAAACAAAAGGTTTATAGTTTAGACTCTAGAGAACAAGATGTCTAAATTTGAAAATCATATTAGATTGTCTTGGTTCTCAAAAGTTAATTCCTTGAGTTTTTTGAAAAATCAAATCAATCAAAATATAATAAAACATGAGGGTTTTAAATATTGATTTCTATGAATGTGCAATAATCACACAAGTGCATTTCTTCGATACCCAAAAACAATGTGTGGTTCTTGATCGAATCACATAGAATAATCCTTGTTAATTAAGCAATTGTGTTAGAGATATAGAGAGAGCGAGCTTAGAGTAAATCATTTTAGAGAAGAATGAGAGGCAAAACATTTGAACAATAAGTTTATAATTAGAACCTAGGACAATATGTTACAATAAAGAATTACGAAAGCAACCACCACCATGATTTTTTTATGCTAATCTATACATAAGTTTTTTTTTCAAATAAGAATATACTCCATTAGTTAAAAGGACATACAATGCACATCTTTAGTCATTACCTACTTCCATATGGGCTACCTCACTTATTTCTCTTACACTCAATAGCCCACATGTTTGTTCTCCATGTTTCTCATGTCATTCACGCCCCTCTATCATCTAATGGGAGGGGGGAACAACCATCTCGGTACTACGTACCGCCACCGTGTATCCACTCCAATTTCTACAACCATCGGTGTAGTACACCATTGTTTTCTGAAATTCAGCCTCATTAATTCTAAAGCATCATCTGTTCCATCAATCCGCTAATCTATACATAAGTTTTCTATTGGTTAGTTTTGTCTAAGTGCGACATCAAATGACGAAAAGTCAATTCCATGAGAATAAACTATATAGCAATTTCAATGGATTTCTCAAGCTAGAATTGCAAGAAACGAAAAAAAAATCACCTTTAAATCATCTTTCAAAATAAAGTTGACAACAAAAACTTAACAAAAAATGTTGAATCAAGGATCCAATTTTGTAATTATTACGGATACACTTAGATTACATATGATATAATGGTGCAACTTTGAACAATACAACAACGACACATAGAAAATATAGTAGAGTTCAATAAAACAACAATACTAGTAGAAAGTATTGTTGTAAGTACGTTATGGAAGAAGGGTCCATTCTCTATATTTGCACTAACACAAAAGCGTTAGCCAAGATACTAATCACCCCATCAATGAAAACTCCAACAAATAGCTTCACAGTGCCCTCAATACTCCCATCCACGACCACTGTTACAGATTCATCAACGATCGTAATTGGTGCACTCTTAGCACCATTGCCAAGGTTTTTCACATGATAGTTTCTATACTTTGATGGCACCTCAACAATATCACCTACCTTTACAAGGATATTGACATTGACATCAATTACAGGGATGAGAACGATGTCTTTGTGTGACTCGTTCTTTACAATAGAAGAGGCTTGGACACTGCCTACTAAGAGTAATGCAATGAAAAGGATGGCAAAGAATGTTGTCTTCATTGTCACTAAGTGTGTTGTGCACAAGAGGAGATTACTTAACAAAGAAAGAGAAGTAGAGGTGATGCTCTGTGTTAGACACTAAGACACAAATGCCTTTCACAGCCTTGGGGTCCTTTTATAGTTTTCCAAATTGATTTTATTCGTTATTTTGCTTATTCTATATTCCTCTCTAATTATAAATATATTATGTTGAAAACATAAGGTTGAGCTTACCTCTTATGAACTTATGATTCGTTTTGAATATTTAAAGTTTTTACCTAATGAAAGTTAATATATAAAAATAAAAAGTGAGTGGGATTCCATGAGAATTCTTTTTAAGAAGCATAGTTAATACTACTTGTAAAGTTTAACAATAGTAAGCTTGATCGTTAATAACACCAGCTAGAAATTATTAAATACATGAACATATTGATATCTTGAATGAGAATAATGAAACTTTGTAAGGGGTATAGCTAATTTACGATGAATGATGGGTAATGATATAATTTATATACAAGTGAAATACTATTTTTGATGGAGACTGTAAGATGGAAAAACTCCAACAAAACAAAGGACGGTCTAATAAATAATAAAAGTGTAGACTCGTAGGTGTACTAATGCATGTTATTATGTGGTTTGTGTTATTTGTCACTTGCTAATAAAGAGAACATTATTAATGTCAACTTGAAAGAAAGTTACAATCTAAGACGATATATGTATGCCCAAAGATATTGACCCAAGTTGTTAAGGTTATGTGATAGTTTTCCCTATTCTATGATATTTAAAACTACAAGTAGATGAGCATGCTCTAGTAACAAAAGTTGTTATGTTTCTTTGGAACCCATGTTCTCTTTGCTTTACATTGGTTTATGTGTATAGGAGATGGAAGAGGAACCAATATATGTTTGTAGTCTAGTTGCTTGAATAATTTCACAATAACAATACGACAAAGAACACTTGCTTTTGATTGTGAAAACAATTAATGCTTGAATGATGTGACATGTTATAACCAGTAATAAGTCATCATTAATCGTGTTGTTATTATCAAATTGTTCATTATGGAAAGAACCGCGAATGTGTGCTCGTTGTGAATCAATGTAGTGATGAATTGCACTTAAATTGCCAAAATTCATTTTTATCTATCGAATAATCAGTAGGTGTAAAGAATCGGATATGATTCTTGTGCAGCGGAAGAGATGTGTGTTATGTGTATGTGTGAGAGGAAAGAAAGCAGAGAAGAGAAAAACACAAGATAGATGGGAAATAGAATACTCAAGAAGAATGTGTATATTGACAAGTAGAATAGCAAATACAAAATGTAGCATTACAAGGAGTCGCAACCGACTTAGTATAAAGTCGGAGAAGGGTGCTTTATATAAGGTCACCCTATCTCTTCATTAACTCACAACAACTACTACTCTCTCTTGAGGAATGTGAAGACTCGTAGTCATGGGGAATATAGAACTCAATAGTTATGTGTCATAGAATATGATTCTATGACACATAGTTAATGTGTAGAGAGTAGTGGTGTGACTCTTGACCTTTGAGTGATCATAGATTCTCAAAAGGCATGTTCACACATTGCACTATGTTCAACTTGATTCTCAACACACCCCCCTCAAGCTCAACTCGGGTTGGTTCCTTTCGGTTGATGTCCGCTTCGGCTAGTATCCGGCTCGAACGATCTTTGGTGTCCACTTCGGCTCGTACCCGGTTCGGACGGTGTTCGATTCTCCCTTGTACTCCCCCTCAAGCTTGGCAAGTCAAGGATTGTCAATCCAAGGTCTGACATGAATTGTCGAAGCTTGTCGGCTCCTAGGACTTTGGTGAAGATGTCTTCCATTTGAAGATTTGCGTTGATGTATTGAAGGTCGACATCTCCGGTCTGAACGCGCTCTCAAATGAAGTGATAGTGCACTTCGATATGCTTTGTGCGTGCGTGGAACACCGGGTTCTGAGCCAAAAAAGTACTGCTCATGTTGTCGTAGCAGAGGGGAGACAGATCCTTGATGGGAACGCCCAGATCCTTCAAAATCCTCTTAAGCCATATGGTTTCACATACAACTATGATTGCGCCCTTGTATTCGTCCTCTATACTCAAAAGAGCGACGGTTGGCTGCTTTTTGCTACTCCACGAAATCGCTCCGTTGCCAAGGGAGAAGACAAAACTAGAGGTTGATCGTCGATCGGCTTTGTAACTGGCCCAATCGGCATCCGTGTACCCTTTGAGTCGAATTGGTGTCGCCGATTTGTAGAGAATGCCATAATCCATTGTGCCGCTCACGTATTATAATACTCGCTTTGCGCAATCGAAATGGATATCTCGCGGAGTTTGCATGAATTGGCTAAGGAGTCCGACTGGATAGTTAAGGTTGGGTCAAGTGATCATGAGATAGATGAGGCTCCCGATCAAGTGTCGATATTGACTCGGCTCGCACTCGTCTGTGCCGAAATCAGCACCTAGTTCAAGAGGTTTCGATCTAGAGAGGTTGCCACAGATTTACACTCAACCATCCCGAACTTGTATAACAAATTAAGGATGTAGTGTCATTGAGAGATCATAATGCCGGCCTGAATCCAAATTACTTTGATTCCAAGGAAGTAATGGAGCTCCTTCATGTCTATCATCTCGAATTTGTTGGAGCGGACTGACTTCACCTTATTGATGTTGACTAAATACTCACCTCCAATGACCAGATCATCCACGTATAGAAGGATGAAAATCGGACTTCCCGAATCGCTTCTTGTGTAGAGGGAGTTGTCGGATTTCGACATTCAAAGTCCGATTTGACGAAGATATTGTGTTATCTTCGAGTGCCAAGCACATGGTGCTTGCTTGAGGCAGTAGAGAGGCTTCTTGAGTTGGTAGACTACTTTCAGATGGATGCTTGATTCGAAGACAGGTGGTTGTACCATATACACCTCCTCTTCTAATTCACCTTGAAGAAAGGTATCCTTTACGTCCATTTGATGGAGATGTCACCCTTTCGCCGCCGCAAGTGCAATCACGGTCCGCACAGTTGTCATCTTTGCCTCCGGGGCAAAGGTCTCTTCCTAGTCGACTCCATGTGTTTGTGCGTATCCTTTCGCTACAAGTCAAGCTTTGTAACGGTTAACAGAGCCGTCAACATTATATTTCACTTTGTAGATCCATCTACAACCGATCGCCTTCTTGTGCTGTGAAGAAGGGACAAGATCCCATGTCTTGTTATTGGAGAGTGCCTACATCTCCTCGTTCATTGCTTTGACCCATTGTGGGTTCTTCACGGCTTCGGAAAAGGTTTCTGGTTCCGTATTGTCGCCACCTTTGTCATAAAACCGTAATGATACGCAATGTACTCATCGTAGCCGAATCGGCTTATGGGGTTCTTTTCATGGGTAGACCAACGTAGGTTCTCGTTTGTAGATACTAAGGCTTCTTTATCCCACTTGTACCCCTTTTGCTCCAGTGAGTATCCTACGAGGATACATTTCTCCGACTTCGGGTCGAGCTTTTGTCGCTTCAAGTCGGGGATGCAAGTTGGGGATGTGTATGTATGCAATGGAGCCGAATATCCGAACATATGATAGATCCGGCTTCTTTCCGAAAAACTTCTCATGCGGAGTAACCTCATGCAATCCGGATGTCGTGGATCGATTCATGAGGTAGACGGCAATATTCGCTGCTTCTACCCAGTACGACTTTGGCATGTGCTTCTTGTTAAGCATGGCCCGTGCTACTTCGAGGATGTCTTGATTCTTTCGTTTGGCTACTCTGTTCTGTTGTGGCGTATGTCGACACGAAAACTCTCGCCAAATTCCTTCTTTCTGGAGAAAGGCCGAAATTCATCGGAGAAGTACTCCTTTCCTCCATTCGACCGAAGACATCGTACATGTCGGCCCGTGGCTTTCTCGACTTCATTCTTAAATTTTTGGAAGTGTCTAAACACTTCGCTCTTTTGCTGCATGGGGTAGATCTAAGTGTGTCTAGAGAAGTCATCAATGAAGGCCACGTAGTATCGGCATCCGCCGAATGTAGCCGTTTGAGCTTGTCCCCATACATCGGAATGAATTACATCGAGTACGCCTTTGGTTACGTTCCTCTCCTTTGGGAACGGGTGTCGATGTTGTTTGCCGAATTGGCAAGCTACACACACGCCTTCAATCTCCTTCTCTTTGAAGGTTGGGAGCCCAATGACTTCTTTCAATTGCATCGCCTTGAGCTTTTGATGGTTGATATGGCCAATTCGCTTGTGCCATAACTCTATGTTGGAATTGGCTTTCATGCCTTTTGCGAACATGGCCGATTTCATCTCGTGCAAGTCGAGAATGAACATTTGGCCCTCTCTTCGTTCGCGAGCGATGAGTCGACGCTCTTTTTCGATGAAGCAACCGCCTTGATTCAATCGAACTTGCATCCCTTGCTCAACAATTTGGCCGACAGAAACCAAATTCTACGTAATGGTAGGTACATGCAAGAAATTCTTAATATAAGTTTGCTTACGTTCTTTTCCGAATGGAACATTGTCAATGTGCCAAATTGGATGAGTAGTGTCATCTCCGGTTTCAACATAGTTGGGTCATTCCAGCTCTCAAAGTTCTTGGAACCATTCTTGATGAGACGTCATATGGTTCGAGGCACCAGAGTCGACAAGCCATACGTCTTTCGGACCAAAGGCACTAGTTAAAGTAGAAACCGATATAGAATTTTCTCTATATCTCATCACGAACATTCCGCCACGATGGTGATAGTCAGGATTGGTGGTGTAATTGGTGAGTTGTCGGCTTGTGGAAGCCGACTTGCGCATCTTCTTACGACACTCTTCTTCGTGGTGACCTATTTTTCCGCAATGTTTGCATTCGTTTGAATTTTGTCGACTCCGACCGGAATGGGAGCTCCCCCTTCTTCCAAAGGTTATTCGATGGCATCCATCTTGTTGCCGAAATTGGGAGTTGTTTTCATAAGTTGGGCCTCGTCCGTCTCGTCCGCGGCTGAATCGGCCTCTTCTTGCACGACCACCTCCTCTTCCTCCATCTAAGTGTGAGTAAAGCATGTGGCCTTCCGAGGTGTTGCTTCTTGTTCTAATGTGGTTTTCTTCCACCAACTAAATGGATTGAAGATCGAAGGAGGGTGGATTCTCCCATGCTAGTACTACAGTCCTCATTGCAACGAACCGTCGTACAAGGCCGCCGAGGCATATTTGCACCATTTCGTTATCCTCCACGTCGACGCTTATCAAGCCGAGTGCATCACAAAGCTCCTTGATCTTCAAGGTGTAGCTTCTGATGGATATATCCCTTTGTTGGATGTTGTTGAACTCTTGGCGGAGTTGAAGCTTTCTCGCGGTTGTGTTGGCGGCAAAAATCGTTCGTAGATTTTCCCACGCTTCGTTCGGCGTCTTGGCATCTCAGCTTCTCAAATGTAGCTGAGCATGTGATCGTGAACACATGTCGCCAAGCAATACATCACTTGACTTGCCGCTTGCCTCCATGTTGCGTAGTCGGCGTCTTTCGGGTCGGGTTGATTTTCTTGTGCTCCTTTGATGTAGCTCCAATAGCCTTGGCCGACAAGGTATTGGTGCATCTTGTACTCCCAAGATACAAAGTTGTTTCGATCCAACTTCTCGCTAGGGAGAACGCTCCCCATTTGAGTATTCATTGTCAATGAACTTTCTTTCTTCTTTTCCTTCTCTCTCGAACACTATCTCGTGAAATAGGAAAGCTTCACATTAAAAGTCTACAATAAGATAAATACATAACTAAAATAGAATAAATCTTGATAATGTTTTATACATAAAGGTAATATTAACAACACACTCTGATAATATTATACATTATATGTAGAGACAAATAAAAAACATATATACTACATTACATGGACAAGAGAGGACTTGAACAAATAACCCCTATCTTAGGACTCTCAAACCTTACCATTTACCCTATACTTGTAATATATAAAGCTATATGTGTTGTTTTGTTTGAAGTAGTATTGTATGGTTTAAACCATAAACCTTATAATGTACTACATGTGAACCATATAGCATATTACATTAGCAAGAGAGGACTTGAACCAACAACATCTACCTTACAAGTCTCGAACCTTACCATTTACCCAATATACATGATTTG
Source organism: Azolla caroliniana (assembly GCF_043228905.1). Lineage (NCBI taxonomy): Eukaryota > Viridiplantae > Streptophyta > Polypodiopsida > Salviniales > Salviniaceae > Azolla > Azolla caroliniana. The sequence goes on along the minus strand of NW_028230450.1, from coordinate 16,666,202 downwards.
TATAAAAATGCATGTTATATTATTTGAATTGATAATCTATAGTCTAAACCATGTGATGTACTACATGTGCACCATATAACACACATGCAAGAGCCCGCTTTGCATGTGTGACATATGGCCCACATGCAAAACCATCCCCTTCCTATAAAAGGAGAAGGGAGTATAGTCACAAGGATAGGGAAGGAATTGAAATCAAAGAACTATATTGTATGATATATCAAGAGAATCAAATAGAATTATATTACATAAGAGACATCATAAGATAGAAAGAGCGAGAGAAAAAGAAAAGACAAGAGAAGAGCTAGCTTGGCGGTTGTGGTGCTCAACTCGCAATGAAAGGGCGGCGATTCGATTCTTATCTTCATCGAAATATTGAAGTGAAGATTGTTGTGGTTTACTATCAAGAAATAGAAGAGCGATTACTTTGTGAGACAAAGTTCGAATTCAACGACGCTCACAACCACTTTGTAACTCTTTCATCAAATAATTATAAATCTCTTTTATTGCTTCAAATATCATTATTTATCCTATCTTGCCATATCTTGTTGATCACTATTTATTTTTTACTACTCTTTCATCTCTTACGTCCAAAATCCCAACGATTCCTTCCTCACTTTCATGTTATCTTCTGTCTACGCAATGTTATGCTTCTAGGCAAGCCACGCCACGAAGACAAGCTATGTAGTCACACTACGCTAGCAATGGACCAGTTCTTCTCGAATGTCGGCTTATAACACAACACACGCGGATGGGCTAGATCGAGCTACCAAACCACTCTGATACCATGTAGAGAATTAGATATGATTCTTGTGCAGCAGAAGAGATACATGTGTTATGTATATGTGTGAGAGGAAAGAAAGGAGAGAAGAGAAAAACACAAGATAGATGGAAAATAGAATACTCAAGAAGAATGTGTATATTGACAAGTAGAATAGCAAATACAAAATGTAGCATTACAAGGAGTCACAACCGACTTAGTATGAAGTAGGAGAAGGGTCCTTTATATAAGGTCCATGTGTCTCTTCATTAACTCACAACAACAACCACTCTTTCTTGGGGAATGTAAAGACTCATAGTCATGGGGAATATAGAACTCAATAGTTATTTGTCATAGAATATGATTCTATGACACATAGTTAATGTGTAGAGAGTAGTGGTGTGACTCTTGAGCTTTGCGTGATCATAGATTCTCAAAGGGTGTGTTCACACGTTGCACTATGTTGAGCTTGATTCTCAACAGTAGGTAAGGTTTGAACTTAAGCTTCCAAATCATCAATGCTTTACATCCAAACCACTTGAAATGATTGTCCCAACAGAATTTTTAGTGAAATAAACAAAGCTCGGAATATTTTCTTTCCTTTTCCTCCTTCACTAATGAAATTAAAGAAATGGAGATCGACTATAGGAATACAATTTAGCCCTAGGTTAAATCCTTCATTGGGCCTACGATAACCCCCCTTAAACGAACCTAGGTTGAACCCTCTCCATTAAGTTCTAGGGACTTTCCCTAATTCATCCCTAGGTCAATTGTCTAAATCAGACCTCGGGATCCTCCTCAATTGGCTTTATCCAATATAAGAAATCAAACCTAGTTAAGACCAATTTCCTATATTTGCACTATGGCTAATCCTAAATCAACCATAAATAAGATGACTTGGCTAAGGTCGATTTAGTCCTTTGCTAAGATGACAAGTAGTAGAGAGTTTCTCTTGGAAGGTCAGGAGAGAGGCTTTGCGATTGAGCTAGGAGTGTCGAGCAAAGGAACAAGCAAGTTGCATTCATTGAAGCCAATGTTGCACATCATTGGTCTGAACCACCACTATGAACCTTATCCCTCACTACCAAAGCCTAAGTTCAACACCAAGCCCTCCCCCCACCCCCCCTTTTTGCGCATACTTTTTTTTTTTCCCAAAAACTTTTCGTGCATACTACACCCCTTTTTTCGTCACATACATAAATATATACACGAACATAACCAATCATATAGGCAACGGTTATACATACACATTGCACAACTACAATCACACAAACACATTCAAGTAAGCAATTTAGATAGTTATGAACCCACACACCCACATTTCTGGGAAGTACACCATCACATTCAAACAGAATTATACTACCACATACACTTGAGCATAAATGCATGCATTGCTTAATGTAAAAACTCATAACCCCCCCTTACTATTATACACATTTGCACCTACTTGCTTATTCACACATCTATATGTAAACATAATCACATGCAAAAACACATACTTAAATCATTCATACACATATGCACGAGATTGCTTATGCACAAAGTCTCGTACATTATATATATATGTACATGCAAAGTGTGTACACACGTAAAATCAAAGGCATGTTCTTCACATGCATGCAAAAGTGCTGAGAGACAAAAACCTGTAATATATATGTATATATTCATGTGAAAGTTTGCAAACACATTATTATAACAAAACACACACACTATTACACAATTATGATTCCTATATGTATATATATATAAACACACAATCACACATAGAAACTTATAGCAATTAGTGCATGAAAAACTTTGATTTACATGTACGATTAATACTCATTGTTAAGGGCATAACCATATCTGATAATGAGATAGGCGTAGTTTTACCTAATCTTATGATGAGTATGAGCGGGTTATTTGTGAAAGAAATGAGGGTATGATTTGAATTTTACATTTCTACAGTGTAAGATTAATAATAAATGGGTTATCACTTGAACACTTTACATGAAGTAGTAAAGTGTGTGATCACACTAGGGCCTATATAAGAAGGTTAACTATTTGAGCACTTGTGATCCTATGGAACTGAAGTTATGACCTACGTTAACATGATGGTAAGGGACATCGAGGAGACTTGGGTTCGTCTAACACCGTCGTAAGGGGATGGTCGGGTGGTCTAGGAGCCCGTTTCTGTTAAATTCTTTCTTTGTTTTATTTTTCCTTATATTCTACTTAAATATTATTTAGCCTCTAATACTCACACTCACTCTCATCATGAACGCATGTAACATCACGAAAAGACATGCACATCAAAGACGGTGAACTAAAGATAAGGGATCTTTAATAAGCATGAATATTAGGTGCCAAGCTATCCACTGATTCTCACAAACTTTGTTGGCAATGCCCTTAATCCGTCTTCCATGATTCAAGTTCTCGATGGTCCCAACTCCCACTGATTTTACATGCACACAAATTTTCCACGACACATTGCAAGATCTATATGTATTGTGTTGGATATCAAAGCAAAAAGTGTATATTGGTCCAAACTTGTTTACCAATCATTTTGACCACCGTAGTTTCATGATTCTTGGATAGCCCATCATGTTATGCCCTCATCTAATCTGTTACTCTTCTCAACCATGGAGACTTTCAAAATTCTGGCATGAAGATTTGTGCCTAGGTCCATCTTTGCATCTAGTTGAATGGTCGATCCCACCAAGTTCTAGACCAAGATGTAAGACTCGACATATATACGAAAACCCAATCTAAGACCGGACATAAGACAAGAGCTAAAAGTTTCTCAACAAGATGGCCAAAATTGAAAATGGTTATACACTTTTGTATTTGCCTCTCAAATTAGTTTGTTCTTTCTGTTTTCTCAAAACGATATAATTGATCAAAATGTAGTAAAATGGAGGTTTTCTTTTTTACTGTACAATTCTGTGAATGTGCAATAATCACGCAACTATATTTAAATGATACAGTCTAATGTGCAATGTTTGATTTTAGACAGAATTTCGATGAATTTCTAATCTAGTAATGGCGATCGATTTCTTGAGCTGGAAATTGAACAAATGATAATGATAGATGTTGCTATCAAACATTGATTCCAATTAAAACTGCAAAACCATGTCCAATTACGGATCTGATTCTATAATAATTAGGAATACACCCCCCAAAACTAATGTCTTAGATAACATACCAACACTATGGTGCTAAAGTCACAAATGAAATGAAAACAAAACAAAACAATAGATTCATTAATGAAGCATCAACTTCAATTCAATACAACAATGACATGCCAAGAGAATGGAATAGAATAGACATCCAAACAAAGGACAATACTAGTAGATAGTATCATCATAAATAAGTAGCTTATGGATCATGAAGGACTCGATTTGTCTATATTTGCACCAACACAAAAGCATTCGCCGAGATACCGATCACGCCATCGACTGAAACACCAACAAGAAGCTTCACGGTGCCCTCGATACTTCCATCCACAACCACAGTCACAGATCCGTCCGCAATCCTAATGGGTGCACTCCTAGCCCCGTTTCCTAGGTTTCTCACATGGCAATCTTTGTACTTGGATGGTACCTCGACCACATCACCAACCTTTACAAGGATGTTCACATTCACATCAATGACTGGGATGAGGACGATGTCTTTGCTCGACTCGTTCTTCACGATACAAGAGGCTTGGACGCTCCCGACTAGGAGTAGTGCAATCAAAACCATTGCACACACCATTGTCTTCATTGCCATTAAGAGTAGTAATGTGTAATGTGGACAATGGACAAGACTAGATAAGGACACAAAATAAAGAGAAGTAGAGATGATGCTCTTTGCTAGACACTCATACACAAATGTCTTCCAAATCCTTGGGGTCCTTTTATAGTTGTCCCAATTGATTCTATACACGTCATTTCACTTATTCTATATACCTCTTTGATGGTAAATGTACTATGTTTTAGGTGCAATGTGCTATGTTTATTTTAACTTATAATCTCTCATCTCATGAAAGTTAAGATGCATGTTGACAAGATTTTTATGTTTCAAGAAGTTTAATCAATGTTAAATGCTAAAGTTCCACAATAATAATTAGTTTGAAAAGATAGTTTTAACGAAAATGCACCAAATACATGATGTATCAATACGTTTAATGATGATAATGAAACTTCACAATGAATGTTGGTAATTTAGAGTGAATAATGGGTAATAACGAAATTTATATATGAAGGAACTTTTATTTTTTGATGAAGGCAATAAGGTTTGAAAACACCTACAAAAGTAAGGAAGATCCAAGAAATAATAAAAAGTGCAAACTCATATGACATGTACCAAATGCATCTTATATATGTGTTTGTGTTGTCTGTCGTTTGCTTATAAAGAGAATAATGTTAACGACAACTTGGAAGAAAAATACGCTGTAAGTTGATATTTAGATGCCCATACACATTGATCCAAGATATAAAGGCCTTTGTATTATAGTTTTTCCCATTCTATGATATCATAAATTACTAGTAAATCAACAAACCCTAGAGACAAAAGCGATTGTGTTCCATTGGAACACATGTTCTCTTCACTTTACTTATCTTTGTGTATGTAAGAGATGAGTGAGGCAACCATAAGTGTTGGTAGGATATTCATGCTAATTTGATAATAACACCACGACAAAGAGAACTTACTGCCAATTATGTAAAACATTAAGGGCCCCAATGCCTTGTCTCATGTAATTGGTAACTTGTCTTCTTTGCCTTGGTGTTACTATCAAATTGCTCAAGCCACTAGATTAGTAGCACATATTATTGCCTCTCTCATATCTTCTATACTCAAAGGTTACGTAAAGTGACGAGAATATGGGTTTGAAGACAACACAAAAGGGAAGAGATGACAATGTAAGTTTTGTCGTATTGAAATAATCATTTAGGATGGTAGACAATGGGATAAGCTCTAACATCAATGGTTGAGTGTGTTTTTCCCATTTCGGAATGACCGAAATGCATGATTGCCTCGATCATTTGTTCTAACCTTTGTCATGTAGAGTGACAAGAACATGGGTTCCAATAGAAGTATAGTGGATTAGCTCTAGTATGTCTTGGGAGACAGTGAGTTTTGAATATAGGGGCATTATTTGTGATATAATGTGTGAAGTAGTGAACCTTGAAGTCTTTCTTAACCTATGTTGCAACACCATTGCAAGAATCGAGAATCGAGGAATCAAGTGCTGCACTTTTTTCATTTCAGCAATGCATTCTATCTTTCAAACCCTTTTTTCATATCTTTTACCTAGCATTAGTTGAAAAAATATTGTCTCACTCTTTTCTTTCTATGCCAAATGTAAGAAGTCTATGTGAATGTAAAATAATAATGGATTTAAGCACATTATTTAACATGCATTGTTGAGAGATAGACCTTATTTATTATTGTCCTTACACACACATAGATTCTAATATCCTTTAAAATGGTCAAATATGATGTATACAAACATCTTTGTGCACAATGTGTCCGGATGTTGAGTAGTGACCTTGAAATATTCAAGGTGGCACATTGTATTCTAGTGTGAGACTTTAGGGTAAGATACGTATAGTTGATTAGTCTCCTCAATTGTGCTATATGAAAGCAATGATATGGTTGGATGAACTCTAAGATGTGTTGATGAGTGTTGTTTCCTAGTGTAGAGAAGCAGACACCTTTGTAGCTTTGTGCAACATGCATAATATAATGTGTGAAATTTGAATATGACACTACATCTTTCACAAGTTGTAATATATCTACGTTCGAGAAAGCCACATTTATAGAAAAACCTATTGATGTAATATCATGCAAGTGTAATGTATCCCATATTCTAAACCATTTCTTCAAACCTTGCCTCAACATAGACCTCAAAATTTTATTTTGATGCATCTTTCCATTTCTTTTACTTTTATGAATTTCAATTATAGCACATCAATGCGCGGTTAATCCTTTACCTATCAAAAGAATCTCTTGTATCAACACTACAAAGAATAACAAATTGGCCTAAATGTTCTGGTGTTTTGGAAATTCAAATTGTTCCTAAGCCCATTTACCATTCTCTTTACATCATGTGCATAAGTATTTCTTCCATTAAATACCCAAAGAGCATCTCCATAAGAGTGCTAACCAAGATTGTCATGTACTTGTTTACATTATTTATATTTATCTTGTTATAAAAAAGATGTATCCAATTTGTACTCCAATCATGGTGCATGCTTTGCTACAATGTACAATTTGTACGTCTTAGATATGTGCATTTTGTCCTAGTATTGTAATAATTTAGAATGCATGTAAGGACTAAGAGAAAAATATCTGCAAGAATAGGTTCATATTTACAGTTGGGAAAAGCAAACTTGAATGCGATAGAACGTTGAGCATTATTGTAGAGTGTGAAAGTGTGATTCACACACTTGTTTGGACTCAAATATGCACAATTCACAAGTTCCCTACCCATGCCCCAACTCTTATGGCGGCAATAAATCTTGCAATGCTCATGATCTTGATGAGAAGTTTTCCACTATCACGAAGTAGAGCATGTATGGTGTTTCTATGTGGACTTCACTAAATGAGTCTTTTGAAGTGGATTCAAAGATGCGCTAGTCCATACTAGGACAATGTCACCAGTGTCAAGAAGGTATTTATTGAGGACCCAAGACACAATTCATAGCTAACCATGCCAACAGTTATTTTTTATTTAATGAAGTAAACCCAAAATGTATTTATAGGGAGCTTTTAGGGACTATCCATCCTAGGAAGTTGGTTTCAAAATTAATTTTATGAACAACGTGATCTTGTTCTTTAAATAACTCCTATCTATATAATTGGTAATTCCTAGAGCATTTGATTGGCATCATCCTTTCAGAATTTAACATAACACAAACAACTAATGGTAGAAAAAGTTGAAATGTTTTTCCGTCTTTATACATTAGACAATAATTTCCAATTGTTTTGTCTCTCTTTGTCTCTTTGAGATAGAAAAGTTCATGGAATGGATGACTTCTTGGTTTTGAGTAAATCAAGCTAAAATGCTTTTCCAACTAGAAATACCAAGTGCAAACTAGAAATATTTGTATTTTGTATATAGAAAATGATGTTTTTGTCAACTTGTATGAAAGTACAGCTCATGCAATTCTGTACAAAGAAACTCGTCTCAAATAAATTGAGTATCAAAATAGATAGCAAAATCGATTGAGGTTCTAATGTTCTTTGATGAATGTTAAAGTCTAAATTTATGCATGAAGAGTGTTTTCTTTCTTTTTTTCCAAAAAAGAATATACTCCATTAGTTAAAATCTACACAAACTTGATCCCTTTCTTAGGTAGGCCTTGCATAGACTCTCCTATCCTTCATAAATAAGTGAAGAGTGTTTTCTTTGTGATAGAGACATTGACATGGGACGCCATTCATAACATATTTTTGTGGTTTGTGTAATTTTTGTTTCCTGACAAATAGTACAACTTACGATATAGTGTAAAAAAGAAATAATGAATAAGACTATTATTAGGTTTTCATGTTTCTTAACCAGAAATATAACTTCTAAAAACCCATAAAATGTATTACATCAGATTTATGCTTAAAGCTCCCATGATCACATGTAAAGACAGGCTTGATACTAGCAGATTCAATATTATTAAAGAAAAAATTACCAATTCTCCTTCAATTCTAGAGCATTTTCTACCTTGTATGTATATGCATATATATACATATGTCTATGTATGTGTGTATTGTTGCTTTTGTTTGGCAAAAACATGACCTTGTTAACCTTATAAAAATACACATAGGATATAACTCTCCATGCTCATCAATTGTAAATATGGTTCACAATGGTTCATATGTAGACAACGTTTTAGCATGCTTATTAAAAGGAGTTCTTGGGGATGAATTTTGTTGTTTGATAATGTAGGGGAAATTGCATGCACTTACTTTGGCCTATAAGATGTTCAAAGAGATATATAGATAGGCACCTCCTCACTAACATCCTTCGAGGTCCAATATGATGTATAGGACCAAAGAAAAACCTTGCCAAGGGCTCTTGGTTTTCAAGAATTTCTTTACCAGATGTTGCAATCAAGATTGTGTATTGTAAATGAGAAAGAAGTGTATAGAGAAGTCAAGGTGGCAAATGTGGTGAAAATAATTATAAATGAGAGAAAAGATGGAGCATTGCAAAAAGGGTTGATAGTTAGATTGATGAATTTGTCTGGGAAAAATCATGCATAAGAGATGGGTTTTCTCACTAATGCCACAATTCCAGGTCTTACATAAATTAGACTATGAACTATTGTATGTAATTGTATGGAGTGAATAAAGGAGATACACCAACACAAACAACACAGGGTGATGTTGATTCATGGAGGCCACCAACCAAACAAACTTGAGTCCAATATACAAGAGACTAGGGTAAGTGGGAGGCTCTCATGTAGTTTAGCTATTAGACTTGAGCTCAATAACAATCAAGGCATTCTTTCACAAGACTTTGCAATCCACTCCCCCTAGCAACACCCACACTATGGGACCTTCGATATTCTTGTATATGACTTCTTCCAAAGAAGGGAGTTACTAGTCTGAAGTAAAGCTATCTATGTGAAAATAACACAAGCACATATATGCTCACCCTTCTTGGTGGAGATTTGAGCATGACACTTTAAATATCATGTCCATCTAGAAAGTAATCATACTTCTCCCAAAGTACCTTATACAATGAGTGTTACACCCCTATTTTACCTAGGTCTCAAAATGCACAAAAAACGCAATTAGGACAAAGAAATTGAAGAGAAGCTTTATATTATATGATCAAACACATGCATACAATAGTTACAAATTGGGACAAAGCCAAAGCCCTAGCTCGGTCTCACACTCTAAGGATCTTTGCATCCTTATTTCCTCCTTCGCACCGCGATCATCAATCTTGGTTGGGACAACCTTGATTCCCAAATCTTGCCTTTGGTCCTTTTGTGTTTCCTTGTCTCATTCGGTGTTGTGAAATGGAAATGTATACGGAGAATTTATTTGAACTAGAATGCTTAAAAATGTTGATTGGCCATATATTCGGATGCAAAGCCTATGCCTTCATCCCCAAGGATAAAAGGTCCACCAAGTTGGCATGCCATGCACTTAAGTGTATCTTTCTCGGTAACAATTATGGAACCTATGTGGATTTCAGCTATGGGCTTTGGGATCCAAAGAACCAGAAACTGATATGGAGTAGTGACTTAGTCTTCAATGAAGACTCAATTCTCTCTAGACAGACCAACAAAAAATAGTTGGTAAAAAGGTTTTTTTCGATATCGATAGAGATGTCGTAGAAGGACCAACCCATTAGGTCAAATCGGAGATTCAACAAACAATCAAAATTGATATAGCCAACAACCCCCATACCGAATCCAAATTGGCAAGAGGTCCACTAGTTGAAATGAAATTCGATCCGACTAAGAGATTGACAAGAGCCGAGTTGGCCAAACAAGGCATAACCAAATCGAGCCAAGTTGAAAAGTCAAAGCCAAGAAGTGTCAAATCTTAAACGACAGATTCAAAAGACATAGAGTTGATTTGACCAACACATCCAAAAAGGCTAAGTGTCAGGAATAGTACTAAACAGAGAGAGAATTAGTACTAGAGAAGAGAAGTGCTATTAGTACTAAGAGGATGAGACTGCGTAAGATTCCTGAGAGAGGAAGAGAGAAGAGGAGAGAGAGAGAGATAGCGAGAATGAGAGAGAGATAAAGATGATGACAACAACTAATATATTATGTGAAAGATAAGTACAAAGTGGCTAAGAGGTTTAAGACTGGCGTTGAACCAATTTGGTTCAAAACAATGCCTTGTGCCTCCTTTTATAGTGTTTTTAGGAATAATCCTGAAGCTTCTAGAATGTTCTAGAGAGATCTGGAATATACATCAATTTTCTATGATAAAGCATAAATGAAAATAATATCCTAAAAATTACAATTCATAGTCTAATGGTAAGAGCTCGACCCATGTCTTACCCGAGTCTTGCCATATCATGACACTATCTCCCCCTTAAAGACGACGAGTGGAACGAGTCGGCGCTGATTGCGGACCGGGTTTGTCCGGATACTTTCAGTGGAAATCAGCAAGAAGATCCTGAGCATTGGCAACATGCTCGACGGGTTCCCAAGTACGTTTGCTTGGACTATAACCGAGCCAATCGACCAAATAATAAAGTTTGTTGCGAACCAGTTTGGAATCGAGGATGGCAGCAACTTCATACTCCGGGGCGGCGATGCTGTAACACGATCGGGAATGGTGTTTGCTTTATAAGGTTCAAGAAGAGAACAATGGAAAACTGGAATGGTGTTTGCTTTATAAGGTTCAAGAAGAGAACAATGGAAAACCGGATGTATCTGAAGCTGCGGAGGGAGATCAAGGCGGAATGTGACATCATTAACCTTACCCGTAATACGAAAAGGATCGAGTCGTCGATAATCCAACTTGTCGCATGGTCGAGTAGTCTTGATGTGACGACATAAGAGCCATACTCGATCTCCGATGGCAAAAGAGGAGGGAATCCGATGACGATCTGCATAAGTCTTATGTGTGTGTTGAGCATGATGAAGGTGAGTGGAGAGATCCATTTGGATCTTGCGTAGCCTCTCCAAATGATCCTTGGCACGAGGGTTGGTAGGTAGCTCCGGGGTGTCGATCACTGACTAGCGAGGATGAAAACCGGTATAAGCGAAAAATGGGGAGACCCGAGTCGAGGAGTGAGTAGCATTATTATACGCAAACTCCACAAAGTGGAGAATCTCAGCCCAATCTTTCTGTTGATAACTCAAGAAACACCGGAGATATTGTTCTAGTGTTTGGTTTGTTCGTTCCACCTGCCCATCGGTATGGGGATGGTAGCCGGAGGAGAGGTTGCAAGAGACCTTGAGCATCTTGAAGAGATGTTGCCAAAATTTGGAGACGAATTGAGGTCCTCGGTCACTGATGATATTGTTTGGGAGGCCGCGATGCCAAAATACCTCATGCATGACGAGGGCGGCGGTTTCCTCGCTAGGGATGGCCTTAGTACATGGCACAAAATGTGCCATCTTTGTATATCGATCGATGACGGTTAAGATAACATCGAACCCCTTCGAGACCGGTAGATCGGTGATAAAATCAAGACAAATAGATTGCCACGGCTTACTTGGAATCGGTAAGGGTTCCAACAAGCCATATGGATGGTGTCGTGGCATCTTTGCTCGACAGCAAGCATCACAGGTCCGAACGTAGTCGTCGACAAAACCGCGCATGTGGGGCCACCAAAAAGATCGTTGCACTAGATCCAACGTCTTAGTACTACCGAAATGTCCCGCCGTCTGGGTGTCGTGACAATTCTGGACGATTTGAAGGCGACAAGAGCAATCGGGGACATATACATGCTTTTTAAAGAATAACAAACCATCATGATATTCGAATTTTCGGTAGTCAATACTTGGTTGTTGAGACTGAGAACAGGATGCCCGAGAAGTATCAATGTGCGCCAGAATGTCTTGAGCAAAACTATCCGTCTTCAAGTTTGCACGTATGTCATCGATAATCCATGAATCCATCGGGGTGTGAAAAATCCGTGTTGTGTGCAATCGTGTTGGTCCCAAGATTACTTGCTTTTGATTATCAAATGTTGGATCACAAGGACGAGGTGCAAGATATGAAACGCGTGAGGAATTGAGCCCACAGAGATTGTTGTCGATTTAGTACACGAGCGTTCTAGAAATAAGCAAGATTTTTATGATCACTAAAGACAATGACCTGATGTGGAGAGCCCTCTAAGAAATGCTGCCATTGCACAAATGAATCCACGATGGCTAATAACTCCTTGTCATGTATTTCGTAGTTGATTTCCGCGACATCGAATTTGCGTGAATGGAAAGCCACAGGATGTAACTCTTCTTTATCCCCTTGTTGAGAAAGGATGCTACCGAGTGCGAAATTTGATGTGTCGGCCTCCATGATGAATGGTTTGCTTGTATCCAAATGAGCTAGAATCGGTGCTGATGTAAAGGCTTTCTTAAGATGCCGAGAAGCCATATCTGCTTCATTGGACCAAATAAATGCTTGTCCCTTCTTCGTAAGTTGTGTGAGAGGTAAAATAATCTTCGAGTAATCTTGTATAAACTTACAGTAGAAGTTAGCAAAACCTAGAAAACATTGTATATCTCGTACCGACTGTGGAAATTGCCACTCTAGTACAGTTTGGACTTTAGCTGGATCCATGGTGATGCCCTTTGAGGAGATGACGTAGCCTAGAAATTCCACTTGCTTGCAGTCAAAGCTACATTTTTCTAGCTTGGCATAAAGACCATTCTCGCAGAGTCTCTTTAGTACTAATAGTACATGACAATCGTGCTCTTCCTGGGTCTTCGAATAAATCAATAGATCATCCAGATAGATGATCAAACAGATATCCAAGAGGTCTCTGAATATATCATTTGCCATGTGTTGGAAGATTGCGGGTGCATTGGTTAGGCCGAACGGCATAACAGTATACTCGAAATGCCCATACCACGTGCGAAAGGCGGTCTTCCATTCATTTCCCGGTCGGATCTGCACGAGGTTATACGCTCCTCGTAGATCGATTTTGGTGAAAAACTTGGCACCATTAACTCGCTCTAAAAGACTTGATATAAGAGGAAGTGCATACCTATTCCGGATGGTGACCTTATTCAATCTGCGGTAATCAACGATGAGATGAAGTGAGCCATCTTTCTTCTTGACAAAGAAGATGGGTCCACTGGCCGGAGATTTCGAATGACGGATGAACCCGCTTGCCAACTTCTCCTCTATGTAGGCTCGAAGGACTTCTAACTCGGTGGGTGACAAGTTGTAAATTGGTCCCCATGGTGGCTCGGTTCCTGGTTGTAAATCGATGGGATAGTCATAGGGACGGTGATGAGGAAGGGTACCAGCTTTTACCTTGTCAAATACATCGACATAAGGATGATATTTTGCCGGAAGTTGTACTGAGGATTCCTTCTTAATAGTGCTGGAAGGATGTACTGATATTGCAAATAGGAACATTGCCTCCTTGTGTTCTTTGTCACATAATTGATGGAGTGAAATGGTCGAAACTCAGTGAGTAGATTCTTGGGGTTGTCGATATCGGATTTCTCTTGTTCTCCAATCTATGGCTGGATTATGTAATTCAAACCAAGGTAATCCTAGGACAATGGGATGCTCTAGACTACTAATTATATTAAGTGATACTACACACACAAAACTACCTAGGACAACTTGAATGGGTTTTGATTCTTCTACAATATTCCCAGAAGCAATGGGACAACCATAAATGACTACTACAGATGCGGGACAAGGAAGTTTTCTTAAGGATATCTGAGAAGCTTGGGCAAAATTTCGATCCATGAAATAGGAATTAGCTCTGGAATCTATTAGTGCTAGGATGGGTACTGGGGGAGTACTTTTAGTACTAACAATGACTTGGGCTAGGAACACATTGCTAACTTGCTTGGAAGGAATGGAACGACTAATGGGTTGTACAGATCTAGGGCTGCTGTCCAACCAAACGACTCCTATTTTGGCTGGACTCAATCGTTTAACTCTTCATCTAATTGACTAAGGATTTCAAATTTGTTTGAGATACTTGGGCTATTAGTACTATGAATACTATCTGAGACTCTATTAGTACTATTAATACTATCAGACACTCCGAAGGGAAGAATTGACTCGGGTTTAGTACAGGTGACGATTTGATTTACCTGTCTTCTTGGCCTATGGGGACAATTGATGGCGATATGCCCTGGTCCACCACAATAAAGACATAATCGATTGTCACGTCGTCGTTGATTTTCTTCTTCCGATAACGGGCCGCGTCAATGCATGGTGGCGATCTCCATCGGTGTCGGAATATTGGCTTGAGGCATGTCGCGTGCAAACGGTTTAGCCGTGACTGAGGCGTATGTGGGTTCCGGCCGAGAGCATGGTATTTGTAATTGACGTTCCGAACGCTGTTTGAAAAGGCGGTTGTCCCATCGGACCACTCGACTGATTGCCTTCGTAAGAGACTTTGGTTCTTCGGGGAAGGTTAAAAGCAAGTCTTTGACATCGTTGCGCAAGCTGTAGCGAAACTGGTCCATTAGGGCCTGATCATCCCAGGGGATATCTGAGGCGAGTAGACGGAAATCCGCCGCATAGGCAGAGGCTGGACGATCGCCTTGACGCAATCTTCGGATTTTGTTGATCGCCGTCCTGATGCTGTCGATATCTCCAAAGCAGGCTTTAAACTCACTAATAAAATCTTCAAAGTTATTAAGCAAGGGTGATTGTTTTTCTAGAAGCGGAGCGAACCATGCCAAGGTTGAGCCGCTAAGTAACGTGCCTATTAGGCCGACTCGAGATGCATCAGTGGGATATCGGGAAGGATGCATCTGGATGACTAAGCGTACCTGATTAAGGAATCCCTAGAATTGCGATCGCGTTCCATCAAATTTCATAGGAAGTCCAATCTTGGGCTCTTTATGAAATCCTTGGGGACTTGATCCTTGTTGTTGCAACACTACTTCGAGTTGTTGTACCCGTAACGCCAACTCCCCATGTTGTTGCGTTTGTTGTTTTTCGAGAGCGATTTGTTGCAGATCCCCTATCAACCGTTGGTTTTCTTGTTCTATGGCAACAAACTTTTCTTTTAGACACTGTAGCTCAAAGAAAACGGATTGATATTCTTGGGCGCTAACAGTAGACATAGTATAGAAAAAGGGTAGGAGGAGGAGGAAAAACGACAAGTAGACTTGAGGAAGGAAATTGGTTCAAATTGTCAAGAATAGTACTAAACAGAGAGAGAATTAGTACTAGAGAAGAGAAGTACTATTAGTACTAAGAGGATGGAACTGCGTAAGATTCCCGAGAGAGGAAGAGAGAAGAGGAGAGAGAGAGAGATAACGAGAATGAGAGAGAGAGAAAGATGATGACAATAGCTAATATATTATGTGAAAGATAAGTACAAAGTGGCTAAGAGGCTTAAGACTAGCGGTGAACCAATTTGGTTCAAAACAATGCCTTGTGCCTCCTTTTATAGTGTTTTTAGGAATAATCCTCAAGCTTCTAGAATGTTCTAGAGAGATCTGGAATATACATCAATTTTCTATGATAAAGCATAAATGATATCCTACAAATTACAATTCATAGTCTAATGGTAAGAGCTCGACCCATGTAGCATAAGGTCATGGGTTCGAGTCTTGCCATATCATGACACTAAGGGGATGAAAAGCTGAGTCAAGTTAGCTAAGTTCCCTGACCCTCTATCATTCGAACCCGAAAAAGGGGAGGATGACTCAACATCGCCAAAATCCTATTACAAGGGTGAGTCATCCAAAAGGAATCCCGAAGACGGTTCAAATAATGTCGATCAGTCGATCGAGTTGATCGAAGGATCCGAACCAATCCACTTGGAACCTAGGAGATCTAGACAAATTTGAAGGCCGATTATAGAGTTTTATCAACTAGGCCTCGACTACGTTAACTACGCGGATGCAGACGAACTAAGCTCTTATGAGGAAACTATAGCCGCGTCGGATGTCAACACATGGCTACAAACCATGAAATCCAAGATGGACTGGATTCACTAGAATCAAACATGGGAGTTGGTCATATTACCAGCTCGAAAGAAGTCGTTGCCTTGCAAATGGGTCAAACTTCCGATACACATATGTATCTGATTCAGAGAAGCCCAAATACAAAGCTTGGCTCGTCGCAAAGGGATTCAAACAAGAACATGGGTTCAACTATGAAGATATTTTTAACTAGTAGTCATGATGACCACCCTTCGACTCTATGGCGACTGAAGATCAAGAGCTCGAGTAGTTGGATGTCAAAACGACATTCTTACACAAAGACTTGGAAGAAGACATCTATATGTCTCAACCAATAGGCTTCATTGTGATAGGGGGAGGAAGGTCACCTCTTATGTCGACTAAAGAAAAGCCTTTATGGCTTAAAACAAATGTCGAGGATGTGGTACTAGAAATTCGATACGTACATTCGGCAGCTCAGCTACTGTCGGTCCGACTCTGACCCGTGTATGTATATTCGGCAATTGGCCGACGAGTCCCATATCTATCTGATCATATATGTCGTCGACATGCTCATTGTAGGGAACAATCGAGTAGAGATCGGAGAGCTAAAGCAGAGCCTTCATAACACATTTGCGATGAAGGAACTCGGGCAAGCCCAACATATACTGGGCATGAGGATAGAGCAAAATTAGACAACAAAAATCCTTCGGCTCTCCCAATCTGGTTATATCCGAAAGGTCCTAAAGCGCTTCAACATGGAGAACGCGAAGCCACGATCAACTCCACTGTTGTAGTGTAATTCGTACACGATGTGAGAAACGTATGGAATACCGATTGAATAAGTATGAAGAAATAGGAGAAAATATTAAAATATAGGTTACATGCATAGGGCAAGAATCAAACCCTGTACATCCATGTTAATAATTTGAAGCCTTACCATTATACTAACACATCATGAGTGTTAAAAAGTAGATTTTCAATATACAAAGGTTATCTCACACATATTTTCTAGGAAAAAACTACTCATGCATATCTCGCGTGCATGAACACTATAGTTAGAAAAAAAACATGATAGAAAAAACACAAAGTCCATAGTTAGAAAAAGCATGAAGTCAGAAAAAGCATGGATTGCTAAAGCCTCTCCCATCACTATATAAGGATGGGAGTAAAAATGTAATTGGGTGTAACAAATTTTGGGGTAAAAATTCTTGGATATTATTAGGGTTTTAAATATGGATTAATCGAATAAACTATACTCGTGGGATTCACAAGTTTTTTATATCTCTCTCTTTCAATCTAAATTCATATTCTTATCTAAATATTGATTAATAAAATACATTATACTCGTGGGATTCACAAATGATTTTATCTCTCTCTTTCAATCTAAATTCATATTCTTATCTAAATATTGATTAATAAAATACATTATACTCGTGGGATTCACAAATGATTTTATCTCTCTCTTTCAATCTATTCACAATCTTATCTGCTTTAAATTCTTCCTTCTCCTAGTCCAAAACCTCAACGGTTTCCACCTGACTCATGCAACGATCCGGCGCTGAAAGGCACGACACCGCTACCGACGTCGATTAGACTATCAGACAAAGGATCTCCTTCGACAGATGAGGAGAGAAATCTCAATGGAAAGATACCCTATGCATATCCCATAGGAAGTATCATGTACGCATTGGCGGCGACTCGACCCAACCTTGCCTATGTCGTAGGGGTCGTGAGTTGATACATGTTGAACCCAGGACGAATGCATTGGGAGGTCACCAAACACATTTTTAGGTATCTGAGAGGAACTAAGGATGTACAATTGACTTTCAGATCAGCCATTCTGAATGAAGTAAAAGGCTATACCGATTCCGACTATGCTAGAAATACGTATAATTGGAAATCGACATCAAGCTATCTTTTCACCTATGGCGGTGGTGCCATATCATGGAAGTTAAAGCTTCAACAGTGCACGACCATGTCTACCACAAAGGTTGAGTACATATCAACATCGGAGACAGGAAAGGAAGCCATGGGGTTGCATCAACTATCAACCGACTTCTCGGTGACAAGATGAATCGACCATCCAGGGTCAACCATCTTTTGCGACTCTCAAAGTGCAATACACCTCATTCGAAATCCAGTCTATCACACGAAGATGAAACACATTGAGGTGCAGTTTCATCATATCTGGGAGCTCGTAATGAAGAAGAAGCTCAAAGTTTGGAAGATCGACACCGAGGTGAATATTGTTGATTGCTTGACGAAGCCACTCCCATATCAATGCTTCATAACACTATGGACAATCATGGGACTACGACAAGCGATCGAGCAAAAAGAAGCTAAATCAGCAACAACAGAAGGGAAGACGAAGACCGACCCGATTGGACAAACCAAGAAGGAAAAATCCAAAGAGTCAGAATACCGAGAGGATGAAGATGTAGCATCGAGCGAGGATGTTGACTGGAGAGAAAATGATCGACAGGCGAGCAAAGCCAAAGAAAGATAAAAGATCTAGTGAGGAGCTTGGGAGCCAGCACAAGTAGGAAGCAAATCGACTAAAGACCGAGAGTCAAAATCAAACATGAATCGATTCGAGCAAATGAGTCGACTTGGAGGTAAATGGATCCGAACAAGTCGATCTGACCGACTCAAACATGCCGACCCAGACAACACACAATCCAGAAGATCAACCAATTTAGGCTAGACACTGACCTTACCTCTGCTGGTTTGGCCAAATGCCGACGTAACTTAGATTAGATTTGTATACTTCTAACTATAGATTAGATTTGTAATTTAGGTTCACGGGGGAGATAACCAGGCCAAATTATTTGTATACATAAGAGTAGCCCTTTTATAGGGAAGTTTGTTGGCAGAAAATGCCAATTCCTTCCTTAGTGTGAACACATTCTCTAGTTAAGACTTGAGTATATAAGCTCAAACCTAACATTGTAAAGTTAAGTGTTGGGGTAGAAAGAGTTACAAAGAAGAGAATAAGAGATAACTTCCATTGAAGCTTAATCTGTGTCAATATTCTACCTTCCTTCTTGTTGTTGTTGCATATTTGTGTTGTTTGTTGTACACATCTTATCTTGCAAGTCCTCATATCGTTCCGCATATCATATTATCTCACATATTCAACTGAACGTGTGGCAAGAAAGACATTTTGTTACTTTATTATTATTATTATTTGGGAGGGAGCATGGAGTGTGCTAAAATAAAAAAGCACCTACGTTTTTATTTGGGCGGAAAGCCTCTTTCATCCTATAAAAGGGTGAAGAGAACTCATTAAAGAGGCAAAGAAAGTGAAAGATGTTGAAGCTTTGCCAAATTGGGAAGTGAGGAAGCTAGGGTTGCGAATCAAGAGGGCGTGCAGGACCAACATCAATAAGAGGCAACATGGTCATCAATTGTTGGGACGTTGCACCAAAACTGGAGTATTTCTTGTGAACAACTATGTTTTCCAATTATTATTTTCTTTTTCTTCCTCTTCTTCTTTTCCTTAGCCTTCTTGTTGTCTTAGAGTTTTATTTACTTCTTCTTCATGAAATTTAGGGTTCTTAATTTATAATTTATTTTTGAAAATATACCATTGTTGTAATTGTTTACCTCAAAAACTTGAAATCCCTAATTTATAAAGGTATTTTATTTCTTAATCAGCAGTTTTGGACTTAATATTATTGTTGAGAGTCGAACTCCTTGGTTCTTCTTTCTTAGCTTGGTTATATGCTCTCGAGTTGCGCCTTTTCTCCATGGGTTCTTCTTTGTGTTGGCACGCCTCTTAATCCACAACTGGCTCCGCTATTTCGATCACTTCTTCCCAATCGACTAAATCTTCATTTTTTCAAGTTTCAACACTCAATTGAGAGGAACTTGGATAGTGATTTGGTTCAAAAAGTATTAAAAGAAAATCATGATATAGATGATGTTGTAAACTATACAATTAACAAAACATGTCAAGAAATCACATAGATCATGTTGATTTTTGGGAATCTTAGGTTGTCAGTGAGAACTCACATGACTCACTGTCTTCTTCTAATTTAGAAATCAAATAATTTATGAGATTTATTCAAGCAAGAACCAATACTGATCCACTTCAATGGTGGTTCAACAACATGTTTGATGCACACTCGTTTAGAAAGATCACTTCAGAATCTCTAAAACCTTTGGAAAACCAATTTAAAATGATTGCTTACATTTTCAAATAGGTGCAAGATTACTTGGGACTACTTAGCAATATGAGCATCATTTGTGCCTTCGGAGGAGTCTAATGAAGGTAATGTCTTGCAAGGTACCCACGATCACATAGTTAGAGTTTAACTAATTAATTAAGCAAAATATAAGGAATTATTGACCTAAGAAAGGAAACAAGGCAAACCACCCGACCACCCCCTAGCTATGGTGTGAGACGAACCCAAACCTCCATAATGCCCCATACCATCAAGGGTTGATGTGAATCTTACCTTGGATTCCATGAGGATTGCACGTGCTTAGTTAACAAGAGCCCTACCCACACTATAATAGTTTCAACATAAGTTAAGCCTTCGTGATAAGAAGTTAGCTAGCCTTCTTATATAGGCAGAAACCCTAGGCCCTGAGTGTTCACACTTGACTACTTTATGTGAAGTGGTAAAGTGATAACATACTTAATAGTTATTCCACACCATAGAATTGAAAATTACAATTCATAGCGTCGTTCCTTTCATAATTAACCCACATGTACTCATCATAAGATTAGGGCAAACTACATAAAACCTATCTCATGATAATTTACGGTTATGCATGTAACACTCACCTCTAAAATTTCTTGGCAACGGTGATGGTTCGAGTGCTACTTGTTGTATTTGACTCATTGTCCTCGTTGGTGTCAACAACGGTATCTAAGAAACATTGAGTTGTAACTATTTGATGCATTTCCAAAGGTCATCATACTCCAGAGTTTCTAAGAGGGCCATTTGTGTTTGAATATTGTCCTTTGTACACCCCAACACCATCATGAAATTTTGTGTGGAAAATAATAGTGTTGGAATGCTTGATGGTAATTCCAAAAGCATAGGCTCCATATTTAACTAAAACATAGGATCCATATGTATGTGTATGTGGATGTGGATGTGTATGTTCCTAACACTAACCCTAATCGAGGAGACATACTTGGCAATCGAGCAGGGTAGTTGGATGTCAATATGTGTATGCATATGTGTTGTTGCTTGTTGAAGGTGGGAGACTTTCATATTATAAAAAGGGGGATTCATCCCCCCTTTTCTCATGTTTTTTAAAAGCATTTTGAAGAATGCGTTGTTGTAGAACGTTTTTCTTATGCTCATCGTTGTGTGATGCTTCCCAACACGTCGCCATGCAATGCATGTCTTATGTTCATCCAATGTGTTGTGCGTTTCGGTATAGTAACATCACATAAACTCTACACACATCACATAGAGGTGCAGTTAGCGACACATACTTTAAATATAGGTTACAACGTGTTTTAGCAAAAAGTGGGGCGTCACTGAAACCTTCTATTGTAATGGAATTTTAGAATGTATAATGTCTAGACTCTAGAGTAACCATCATTAATTTAACATTTATTTCTCATCAGTTTAAATTTTCTATATTTTTATTCATTCTATGAGCAACAAGTCATTGGGCAACTAATCGCACATGAAGTATTCCTCATTCATTCATTAAATTTCTATGGAGTTGCCGGTACATTGATCTCGTTGGATTTGGTTCTAAACAAAAATTTCAAATAAACTCTCATGTATGCCTCGATGAATTTTTATTTTCTTACATTACTTAAAACGACTTATTTCTATTATTGAAAATTATTTCAGACTATTTTAATGATACAAGAAGGCACCTGGAAAATCTTTAGAACTTATTATATTGAGTGAAGTGGGAAACTCTAAATCCTCCTATATTCAAAACTCAATTTCAATGGATGTTTGATTTTCACAATTTTCACATTATGTGAATAATACAAATATGATCTTCTTCCAAATCCATCCTATTTCAAAAAGTTTACATTAAAGTTGGTGTTTCTTAAAATTAGTTGTTCTATGATCATTTTGGACAAAATCATTGGAATGTTTAAGGAGAAGTATGCAACATTATCCATTCATAATGCAACTATTTTCTTTGAGGGGTTCAAGCAAATATAGAGATATTGAGAAACTATCAACCAATTGGTAACCCACACAAATCGTTTATGTGCACCCAATACTCGAACGTATATCCTTAAAAACAATTCATCTATCCCTTCTACAGATAAAACTAATATGATTAACATTGCAGCAACTACTAATAATAATAACATCATGTGTGAATAGAGACATATAACTAATCATTTATCATTGTAAGAAGTGTGCTTTACCCTTTTGTTCATTAGTGCCTATGTGATAGAATTACATGCACAGGATTATCCCAACATTTTAGGTAATTAAATGCATAAAACAAAACATCCAATCAAAAATAATATTAAGTGAAAATAAAACAAAAATGAGGAAACTAAAACAATAACACCATTGTTACTAGATATGATATAATGGATGTGTATGACAAGCAGAGAAAGATGCATGGCTTTCATTTGGAAGCATATAATTAATCAAAGAATGATCAATTCTAACTATGAATTATACATTTTGAATACCTATAATCATCAAGTGAACAAATTGTGAGATTAATCAAAGGAAAATGGTATTTTAGGAAATTTTGAATTTGGTATTAGGTATTGAAATAAAGGTCATTCGATTGAGACAATTTTGCATGCGTTGAGAGGTAAGGTTTAGGTAGATGGTACTATATTAATATAACCTACCAATAGGAATATATTAATATTCAGTTGCTTTGCATGTAGACAAATGGGGCATATGACCCGAGAATGCCCTAGAGGAAAGGAGAACATGCATCATGGAAATGGGAAGCAAGGACGGAAAAGCAAAACAAGCCTGATGCAATAGAATAATCAACAAATCAACCATGCAATGAGTAAGAATGAAGATGGATGGAAATATAACACCTATAAAGGCAAACAGAAAGTCATGGTCGGACAAGAATGACTCCCACTGAGAAACAAATACACGCTCTTAATCTTAGAGGACAATGAAAAAAAACATAATGAAAGGGAAGCAAGAACGAAGGCAACTCATGAGAGCAATAATGTGGAAGCAATTAATGATATGGAGAAACTACACCAGGAAGACAACTTGGTAGGGGATAATATTGGCCAGATGCTTTATGAAAGTATGGATGAGGTAGGAGAAGTAAATGTAGGAAAGGTCATAAGCCCCTTGGTGACAACCCATTATATTAAGGGGATAGCAAAAATGAAAATGCACATGCGTGCTAGAAAAGAGGAGGTGAAGGGGATGGAAAAAAAAAAGGGATGCGTAAATGGCCAAGAGTGAACTAGAATCTTCAATACAAGGCGATCCCCCTCTGGAATACTAGACAACATATCAAATTGAAACTAACAGGCAAAAAGTGGTTCAAGGAAATATGTGGAAGTGAGATGAAGAAGGACAACATATGTAGAGTCAATATATATGGTAAATGTATTGATGAAGAACGGATCATTGGTTTGTCCTATATTTTGGCCGTGGGAAATAAGGAACCATATAGCAAAGAAGAAGCACTTGGATGTTTGGAACAACAAATGGATGTTCATGTAGACTCATCATATGGTACTGCAATAGGGATGAAAATGAAAAGACACTGGAAAGATGCCTTGATTTCGAGTCCGGGCAAGGTGAATGAGCAAGGCATATGCTACATAAATGTGAAATTTAGGAATATTCCTAAAGTGTTCACGAAATTCATGGTATACATCCCTGAAATGTTGACACAGCTGGAACAGGAAAATCACCAAGATAGGATATTAGTTGCCATATGGAAGCGGATAATGCATTGGTCGGGCCTCAGAAGGTGCAAGTTATATGAATCTTAGCTTGTTAACTTGGAATATACAAGGAATTGGTGGCACCCAATTCCAGATGAAAAAGAATGTATTGGCTGCTGAAATCCAACGTTGCACTGAGGCAGTGGTGCTTGATATTATCTTGGTGTAGGAGCACCATCTAGATGAGGATAAGATCGATACAATTGGAAGCATTTGCCCGGGGAACTGAACCAATACATGGTTAGCAACTACGGGGGATAGGCAGATTCAGGGGGGAGTACTTATAGCTATGAAAGCTAAGTTTACTGTTGATTGTACAAGCAGGGGGAGTTTAATAAAGGGTTGTGTTGTCTACATAAGGATAAAACATAGTTGTGGGCACCTAGGCATATTGAACATATATGCCCCAAATTCAGTTGTTGAAAGACGAGAATTTTGGTTGCAATTAGTGGCCAAGAAGCCAGATGCTGACTTGTGGATCATTGGAGGAAATTTTAATATGGTGGAGCATCCAGAAGATAGAAGAGGGAATGAAAATGGCATGGTGCAGTGGGCGGAGAAGTATGCATGGGATAAATTTTGTTTAGCATATAATGTAATAGATTGTTGGAATGCACCTAGCTTTCAAATGCGAAAAGAAAAATCTCTTCGATACTCTAGAGTAGGAGGAAGTGTGCATGGACAGATGGTATTTGGACCCTCGACTCATGGATAGGAAAGGCAAATGCATTATTTGTTCGGGTACAATGTTCTCTGATCATGCCCCAGTTCTGTTGCACATACAAGAAAACAATCGATGCAAGCCACATAATGTGAAGGTGTGCAAGGAATTGGTTATGGATACTAAATGGACCCATGATATACGGAAAATATGGTCTAATATCAAATGGAGGTACCTTGACCCTGCTCATAGGCTGGCTGGGAAACTTGAGGCATGCGTAGGCTTTTTTCAAAAGAAAGCGATTGAAATTAGAAAAGACTGCAATGGTCACTCGCTTCTATGCAACAACGAAGAGAATTGTACCCACATAATGTATAGATTGAGGCTCTACTAGAGGAGGCCAAAAGCAAATTAGAGATGTACCAAAAACTTAGGAGTACTTATGCCTATCGAAGTAAGGCAACAAGCTGGATGAGGGTAGGATTTACTAAAGGATTTTTTGAAGCTGTTAAATGCAAAGGA
Organism: Azolla caroliniana; assembly: GCF_043228905.1. Classification (NCBI taxonomy): domain Eukaryota; kingdom Viridiplantae; phylum Streptophyta; class Polypodiopsida; order Salviniales; family Salviniaceae; genus Azolla; species Azolla caroliniana. Next base: position 16,640,838 of record NW_028230450.1, on the reverse strand, counting down.
TCTGAGATTCAACCTTCATGCTTAAAAAAGATAGATGGCACAATGACCACATGTAAAGAGGAAATGCTTTGTTGAGAGACAAGCTCAACATCGGCTGGATCGGCTGAAGAAGCCGAGGACTGATCGGTTAGGCTGAGTGCGTAAACCGGGAGGCCGTTAGGAAAGATATTCCGTGAGGAATATATTTGGGAATTAGTGTAGGAGCTCTTAATGAGCATTGAAGTACTGTCAGTACTTCGGTCAGTCCTTCCAGGACTTGTATAAAAGTGTTCACTGAGCACGTCTTATGTACAGACTGAGTATTATTGTTGAATATAGTTTTTGTGTCTTCTCTCTTACTCTCTCTGTCTCTCCCGCGTATACCGTGTAAGCTCAAGCTCTCCATTGAACCTGAGTTTCCTTCCTTTGTTCTGTCTTCATACCTGCTTCCGCACGCTACTTTCTACATGGTATCAGAGCGCGAGGGTTGAGAACCTCTCTGCAGCCGACACAGCTTGATGAAGAAGAACAAGAAGAACGATGGATAGAGGCATGGCGAGCTCGCTTCCAACAGAGAAGCTCGACAGAACCAACTACGCGTCTTGGTCCTACAAGATGCACCAGTACCTGCTCGGGCACGGCTACTGGAGTTACATCGAAGGAGCTACTGACGCGGCACCCGAATCGACACACAGAGACTTCCCGTCGTGGGAGCAATCGGCGAGCAGGGTACTATACTACTTCGCATCGTGTGTGGGCGAACAGCTATTGGGCTATGTTCGGGATGCAAAGACTCCGAAGGGTGCGTGGGAAAATCTCAAGAAGATTTTCGCCGCGAGCACCACAGCCAGGAAGCTTCAGCTCCGACAGGAGTTGAGCAACCTACGACAACGCGATTTGTCGGTGGGAGACTATACCTCGAAGATCAAGGATATCTGCGACTCCCTCGCTTGCATAGAGGTGAACATTGAGGAGAGCGAGATGGTCCAGATCTGTCTCGGAGGTTTGGCGTCGAAGTTCGGAGCGTTCCGAACGGCTGTGTGTACCCGGGAGAATACGCCGTCCTTTTTCGACTTACAGTCGATGCTCCTGGTAGAGGAGAACCACGCGGGTGCGTCTACAAGCATGCACGCCGACAGCAGAATGTTGTACACGGAGGGAGATAGGCCTCGTGAATGTGGAGGACGAGGCGAGTCGGAGCGCAATGGAGGCGGGCGACGAGATCAAGGAAGAAGGCACCGAAGTGATGCCGACAGCAACTCCGGACCCTCCGGAAACAGGGGGAGTTGAAGCGATGAGAACCGGCAAGGGAAGGCCATCGCGGAGTGCGGGTACTGTGGCAAGAAAGGCCACAGGGAAAGCGAGTGCTGGAAGAAGCACGCCGATTCGGAGAGAACCGGTTCCGGAAATGGCTCCGGACATACCGACAAGGGAGATCGGCAGTGATCGCATTACGCCAAAGACTCCGGGAGAGCCGGAGAAGGGTCTGTCTTCGTGACTAGACACGAAGCAAACTCAATGAAACAGAGCACCCCAAGATCGGACGAGGTGTGGTACGTAGACTCCGGCGCGTCAAACCACATGACGAGCCATAAGGAGTGGTTCTCGTACCTTGAAAAACCGATGCAATTTGGAGTAGTCGCAACTGGAGACGACACTCTGCATCCGATCGCGAATGTCGGAGAAGTTCCCCTTAGCCATGTGGGGCAGAAAGGGAAACTCATGAACGTGCTGCACGTTCCGACAATCACGAAAAACTTGGTCTCGGTCGGACAGATCGTCGACCAAGGGATGGAGGTTCGGTTTACACACCTCGGGTGCTTCATTGAGGAAGAAGGCCGTGTGATTGCGCAAGGGCGCAAAGACGGGAGGATGTTCATCCTTGATTCCACTGACGGCGGCACCGCAATGTTCGCAAAGGGACAAAAAACCGAGTCGGACATCGACTTGTGGCACAAGCGGATAGGCCACGTCAACTACCAGCGGCTTCAAGATCTGCAATCGAAATAGGTAGTGTTCGGATTGCCCAAGTTTAGTGGCTGAAAGGCACAAATTTGTGAAGCCTGCCAGCTCGGGAAGCAACACCGACTTCCTTTCCCGAACGAGTGAAACCGGAGCCGGAACAAGCTCGACCTTATACACTCTGATGTATGGGGGCTGGCACAAAACATTAGTCTTGGCGGAAGCCAATATTTCGTCTCCTTCATCGATGACCACACGCGGCACACGTGGATCTACTTCATTGAGAGGAAGAGCGAAGTCTTCGACTGTTTCCGGGACCTCAAAGGGTTCGTGGAAACGGAAACGGGATGAAAGATCAAGTGTCTGCGGTCGGATGGCGGGAAAGAGTACTTTTCCGGTCAATTCAACGGTTATCTACAACAAATGGGAATTCGGCGCGAATTCAGTTGTAGATACACACCAGAGCAGAACGGCGTGGCCGAGAGGAAGAATCGGTTAGTTGTGGAAGCGGCACGGGCAATGTTGGAGGAGAAGAGCTTGCCCAAGTTCTATTGGGCAGAGGCAGTAAGGACCGCGGTATACATCCAAAACCGGATCGGAGACAAAGTGTCGGCGCACGAGCTATATTTCGGAACGAAGCCAAACTTGCGACACTTGAGGGTGTTCGGTAGCATTGCGTATGTGCATATACCGAAGGAGAAAAGGAGGAAGCTGGACGCAAAGGCCGAGAAATGCATCTTGGTCGGTTACTCGGACAAGCAGAAGGGTTATAAGTGTTATAACCCTCGCACCAAACAAGCGCGTGTCAGCCGCGACGTTGTGTTTGACGAGTCCGCATCCTGGTACCAACCCCCGACTCCGAACCCCGACTCCAATCCGAGCTCTGACGATGAGGTCAGCGAGGCCGAGATGCCTCCGGATGAGCCCGAAATCAAGACCCGCGAAGAGAGTCTGATTTCACTCCGGTTAAGTGGACCAATTGGACGACTGAGTCGGTACGACCAGTCCGATGAAGAGCCGGCGAGTAGTGGAGACTCAGCCGTGCACTTCCCGCGCAGGAAGCCGAGCAGATGGCTTACGCGCAAAGAGAAAGGGAAGAAGAAGGTGTCGGATTCCGGCACGGAAAGGAACGAGTCAGACCGACGCGAGTCCGACTCCGAGGGAACCGATGACGGGCCTTTAAAGGTGAAGACCGCGTCGACCGAGAAGGCTTCGACATCGGCTAATGTGAGATTACGCCGATCTACCCGCCAGAAGAACCCTATTTTGCGGTTCGGATACAACGAGTACATGGCGCATCATTATGCGTACATGACCCCTGTAATGGAAGTGCGTGAGCCGGAGAGCTACGTAGAAGCGGCGAAGGACACGAATTGGCGTGCCACGATGGAGGAAGAGATGCATGCATTGGTGGAGAACGAGACCTGGGACCTGGTTGACGCATCGAAGGGTGTGAAGCCGATCGGGTGTAGGTGGTGTACAAAGTCAAGTACAACACCGATGGCTCGCTCAACCGGTACAAGGCTCGGCTAGTGGCAAAGGGCTACGCACAGAAACATGGCATCGACTACGATGAGACGTTTGCGCCGGTCACAAAAATGAGGACCGTCCGTGTTTTGCTCGCAGTAGTTGCGGCGAAGGGGTGGCACTTACATCAGATGGATGTAAAGAATGCATTCCTGCAAGGTGACCTTGAGGAACAGGTGTACATGGTACAGCCCCCCGGATTTCACTCTAGAACGAACTCCTCGGCAGTTTGCCGACTGAAGAAGTCCCTTTATGGACTGAAGCAAGCCCCGCGTGCCTGGAACGCGAAGATTACGCAACAACTGCGTCGGATGGGCTTCGTCACGTCAAAATCGAACTCTTCCCTATTCATCCGGAAAGGTCGACTCGGACCGGTTAGTACTTTACTATATGTTGATGACTTGGTCATCACCGGCGCCGACCTAGGAGAAATTGACCGCGTGAAGCTTCAGCTTGCGGCATCGTTCGACATGAAGGATCTGGGGGACCTTCAATACTTCCTCGGGATCGAAGTGATCCGTACCCCTGAAGGCATATTGATCAGCCAACGTCATTACGTGCTGAGTATGCTCTTCAAACTCGGGATGGCCGACTGTAAGTCCTTCTCGACTCCTCTGGACAGAACCATCAAGCTTCGTCCCGATACGGGAAAGGTATGCGACCCGACGAGGTTCCGACAAATTGTCGGAAGCCTCATATACTTGACCATCACCCGACCTGACCTCAGTTATCCGGTCGGAGTGATCAGTCAGTTCATGGCGCGACCTACCGAGGAGCACCTTCAGTGTGCGCAACGCATACTTCGGTATGTCAACGGCACTAAGGACCGGGGACTGCTATATCGGACCGGTGCAACCACGCAGTTAGTCGGCTACACCGATGTTGATTGGGCTGGCAATACCGCCGATCGCCGATCCACGTCTGGATACGCGTTCTCCCTCGGGAGTGCCGCGATCGCGTGGAGCAGTAAGAAGCAGCCGACAATTGCACTGTCGAGCACTGAAGCTGAGTACCGAGGAGCGGCTGTCGCGACATGCGAAGCCATATGGTTGAAGCGGCTACTTAAGGACCTACAAGTGGAGGTGTCAGATCCGACGACGATCTACTGCGACAACCTCAGCAGTATCCAGCTCGCGAAAAACCCCGTTTTCCACGCATGAACCAAGCACATTGAGGTGCACTACCATTTCGTTCGTGAGTGTGTCCTTTCCGGTGAAGTCGAACTTCAATACGTGCTAACGGATCGGCAGACTGCCGACATCTTCACAAAGCCTCTTGGTCTGGACAAGTTGCGGCAATTCTCAGGTGCGCTCGGATTGCGTCACCTCGACGTGCCAAACTTGAGGGGGAGAACAGTCCCGAACGACCAAGCAAGGCAGCAGGAAAGGAGCGGAGACCGCGACACCGAGTCGGTTGTCGAGTTCGATTTCGGATCGGTTGAAGTCGAGGGCGGACCCGCGGAGAAGCCCGGAAGCAGACAGAAGGGGAGCAGCCGAAGGAGAGAGCCGAAGCCAACCACGCATGGGGGGAGACGACACCATCGAGGGCGAGAAGACCGAAGACGAGTTGGAGACAGCCAACTCGGACGAGAGCGAAAACCGATCGGAGGTAGCCGAGTCGGTTCGGACGTTTGATTCAGATACGCTGAATCAACCGAGGCCCAAGCGGAAGAAAAGGCAGCAGGAGAAGCATCAATACCGCAACAGCAGAAGAGCTGATAAAGGCCGCATGAGCAGACAAGCCGACTGGAAGGGTCGAAGTGCGCAGAGTCGAACAGGTCGAGGAGCGCGAGCAAGGCGTGAAGCTAGGAGGAACCGGAGTTGTGAGCCCGAGGATCCCGAAGAGCCTCAAGTTGAGCTTGAGGGGGAGTGTTGAGAGACAAGCTCAACATCGGCTGGATCAGCTGAAGAAGCCGAGGACTGATCGGTTAGGCCGAGTGCGTAAACCGGGAGGCCGTTAGGAAAGATATTCCGTGAGGAATTTATTTGGGAATTAGTGTAGGAGCTCTTAATGAGCATTGAAGTACTGTCAGTACTTCGGTCAGTCCTTCCAGGACTTGTATAAAAGTGTTCACTGAGCACGTCTTATGTACAGACTGAGTATTATTGTTGAATATAGTTTTTGTGTCTTCTCTCTTGCTCTCTCTGTCTCTCCCGCGTATACCGTGTAAGCTCAAGCTCTCCATTGAACCTGAGTTTCCTTCCTTTGTTCTGTCTTCATACCTGCTTCCGCACGCTACTTTCTACATGCTTGAAATAGCCACAAGCTATTATACTCAACTACTAAGTGTATGCAATGAGGAACTGATTGATCAAGTTCCCTTCAAAAATATAATAAATAGGATACCAAGGAAAGTTACAACTCAGATGATGGACCGACTAAATACCCCTATAGGTATGCATGAATTGTGGGATGCTATTGGGGATATGAACAAACAAAGTTGTGCAGGAATTGATGGACTTCCTATATACTTTTACATCCAATATTGGGACCTAATAAAGGATGACATGCTGGCAGGGATGCAATACATTATGGTAGAAGGATTAATGGCCACAACAATGTGTAGAGGCATGATTTATTTAATACCCAAGGTTAGTAAAGACCTAACAATGCTTGATAATTGGCGACCATTATTTAATACCCAAGGTTAGTAAGAGATTGAAAATGGTTCTTGGGGACATTATACATACAACGCAAACTGGCTTCCTGGAAAACCAGAGCATTGTTGACAATGTGATAACATTCTGGGAATACTCAGCATGGGCGGAGGAGCAAGAAGTGGACCTAGCAATAATGCTACTCGACTTCGAAAAAGCTTATGACAGGATTTCATGGGATTTCCTAGAAGCGGTGATGGTAGCCCTAGGCTTTAAACAACAATGGATCCTGAGAATGAGTGCCTTTTATAGAGGTGCATCCAGCTAGGTGTTAATGGCTGGAAGTATGGGGAAGAGCTTTAAGATGCTACGTTTGTACGCCAAGGATGCCCATTGGCCCCGTACTTATACATCATTGTAGCAGAAACTTTGGATATCAAATTTCTGATAGATCTTGGCAAATAAAAGGCCTTACCTTGCTCGATGATGAAGGTATGGTGCTTCATACGGCATATGCTAATGACACAATGACCTATGTCAAAGGTGATGCACACAACTTGGGTAAATTGCAAAATGCTATCGATGAGTTTTGTAGGGGATCAGATGCTAAAATAAATTGGAATAAATCTGTGGGCATTTGGATCAGTAATAAGCCCATGTTAAATTGGGTCCCCAACCCCAATTTTAGATGGTTGAGAAAAGGATGTTGGGATTTCGGTCCCTCCGGATGGGATCTTGAGAACCGGATGTAGAAGACATATCTGTAAATATGTTTCTAAGTAAGCCCATTGAGGCTATATTTGTAAATAGACCTAAGTTCATATAAGTATAAATATGACTTAGGGCAATCACTTTACAGAGTGAGAGGGAGAGATAGAGATACAGAGTGATACTCTATTGTAACCGCCACTGTGCGAAGAAATAGAGCTCGAGGTCATTGCCTCCGAGTCTCTGATTGTACCCTTTCTCTTCATAGTGATGGTTTTTCCCTCTTAGGGTTTTTCCACGTAAACACCCTTTGTCATTTTTCCTTGTGTACTCTCTACTTCACATTTCTGTGTTTGATTCTTATAGAAGTGACTTACTACTCGGTTGTGGCCGAGCGATATTCCGTGCATTTCTCATCAAACTGGTATCAGAGCAAACAATACAGAAAATGGAAGAAAATTTTGGCGGCATGTTCAAGCTCACCGGCTCCAACTACTTAGTGTGGAAGTCGAAGATGAGGGAAATGTTGCTGGTTAAAGATCTTTGGTTGCCGGTCCAGTTCGGGGACAAGAGACCGGATAAGATTGATGCCACAGTGTGGGAGGTGATGCACATGAAGACGACGGCATACATCCAGTGCTTGATCAACATGAGCTTGTACAACAACTTCAATGAAGAGAGCAAGGCTCATGAACTCTGGGAGAAGATCGGCATCATGTTCCAAAACAAGAATGTCGTTAATTGGGTTTTGGTATTTCGGAAGCTAGTGAGGCTCCGCTACCAAGACGGCTCCAGTATGGCAGAGCACATGAATTCCTTCCGAGGGCTGATACACCAAGCAACCTCATTGGAAGTACCTCTCGCCGATGAGGTACTTGCTCTACTCATGCTCGGTTCCCTCCCGGATAGCTGGGAGACGTTAATTGTCACATTGGGCAACGCCGAGCCGGAAGGAAAACAGCTATCCCTAGCAAGGGTCAAGTCGAGCTTGCTAGATGAGGAGGCCTGTCAGAAAGACAAGGAGGTAATCTTCGACGCCAAAGCCCTCCTTACCGAATCAGAACGCAGAAGACAGATAAATCGGAGTCCCCAGAATTGGGAAAAGTTGGGGACACTGTCAAAGTCAAAGGGGAGGCCCACTTGCTTCTATCGCGGCAAGCCGGGGCATTTCCAGAAGAACTGTCGGCATTTCCGAAAAGACAAGGGAACCAATAGTGTCGATTCGAAGAAGTCACCAAACCGAAACAGTTGGGATCGGTGAGGCCCGGACCGGAAGGGAACGACGGCGATCGTGGCAAGTGAAGAAGAACTAATGCTCATCACCGAGGAGAGTGAGTTGAACCTTGCCATCGACGAGACAACGTGGGTTGTCGATTCCGGAGCGTCGTTCCATCTTACCCCAGACCGGAAATGTTTCTCATCCTACACAGCCGGTGAGGACGGCTATGTCCGGATGGGGAATGAAGGGACATGCCAAATTATTGGCATAGGAGATGTGTTGTTGAAGACATCAACCGGATGCAAGTTGTTGTTGAAGGATGTCTAACACGTTTTGGAGGTTTCACTGAACTTGATATCAGTTGGTCGGCTAGATGATGAAGGCTACACAGGTAGCATCCGGAACGGTGTCATGAAGTTCTGCAAAGGGAGCTTAATAGTGGCTTAAGCCCGGAAGGTCAACACACTGTACTTGATGAATGCCCAGATATGCCGGGAAGAAGTAAATGTAGCATCCGACACTACCGGTGAGCTATGGCACAAGAGGTTGTGTCACATGAGTGAGAAGGGGATGAAGAGACTTGCCAATGACAATCTCATTCCGGTGAAGGATGTGCAACTTGAGAAGTGCACTGATTGCTTGGCCGGTAAGCAAAACTGCACCTCCTTCCGGTCAAGACCACCGATGAGATGGAATGCACCACTGGAGTTGGTGCATACCGATGTGTGTAAAGTAAAGACGAAGTCACATGCTGGATCGTAGTACTTCGTGAAGTTCATAGATGACCACAGCCGGAAGCTGTGGGTCTCACCGTTGAAGACGAAGGATCAAGTGTTATCTGTCTTCAAGGAGATCCATGCGAGAGTGGAAAGAGAAACCGGCCAGAAGTTGAAAGAGGTTCGAGCAAATAACGGAGGAGAATACCGGGGACAGTTCGAGGAGTATTGTCGGTCGAAGGGAATCCGATTCGAGTTTACTGTGCCAAAGACGCTGGAACTAAACGGGCTTCCGAAAGGATGAACCAAACCATAATGGAGAGAGTCCGGAGCATGCTCGCACATGCCAAGTTACCCAAGACGTTTTGGGCTGAGGCGCTCACAACGGTGACCTATGTGATAAACAAATCACCCTTAGTATCCTTGGACGGAGACTCACCGCAGAAAGTATGGACCGGTAAGGATGTGTCTTACCGGCATCTAAAGGTGTTCGAGTGTCTTGCATACGTGCACGTGGCAAAGGACAAGAGAGCAAAGCTAGATCCGAAGTCCTGGCCATGCATATTCCTTGGATACGACGATGATGAGTTCGGTTACTAGGTGTGAGATCTGGTAGATAGAAAGGTGTTCCAGAGTCGGGACATAGTCTTCATGGAAGACAGGACCATTGCCGACTGGGAGTCGGAGAAGAAGGTAACGAACTCCGGATCATCCATTGAAAACTGGCAACCGACACTCGACAAACCGGCCGGATTCGGACAAGAAACTGAATCGACCAAAGAAGAAGCAGAAGAAGACACTGGAATCGGACAAGATCCCGAATCAGATGAGGATGAGGAACAAACGGAAGAACCGGCAGTCAGAAACCAAGGACAGAGATATCCTCTCCGAGAGAGAAGAGCCCCCCCAAGATTTCCGGATGAAGAGCATGTACAAGCTTAAACCGGGAGCCGGAAAGCTTTGAAGAAGCAAGGGGAGACACCCACAACCGTAAGTGGTTGAGTGCCATGCAAGATGAGATGGATTCCCTACATGAGAACCACACATACGAATTGGTGGAGTTGCCGAAAGGAAAGAGGGCACTCCAGAACAAGTGGGTGTACAAGCTGAAACCGGGAGACGCCGGAAATCCACCAAGGATAAGGCCCGAATCGTATTGAAGGGCTTCCAGCAGAAGAAAGGAGTGGATTTCGATGAGATCTTTGCCCCAATAGTAAAGATGACATCCATCTAGACGGTATTGGGCATAGCGGCAAGCATGGACCTCGAGGTAGAGCAACTGGACGTCAAGACGGCATTCCTACACGGAGACCTCGAAGAAGAGATCTACATGCATCAACCAGAAGGATTTGAGAAGAAAGGGAAGGAGCACATGGTGTGCCGGCTGAAGAAGAGCTTATACGGACTGAAGCAAGCTCCCCGACAATGGTACCGGAAGTTTAACTCCTTCATGACCGATCAAGGGTACCACAAGACACAAGCCGATCACTGCGTGTTTGTGAATAAATTTGATGGAGGAGATTTCTTGATATTGCTCTTATACGTGGACGACATGTTGATTGTCGAATGAGACCAAGTCAAGATACGGATGCTGAAGAAGGCCCTTAACCGTACTTTCTCTAGGATGCACATCATATGGGACCGGTCGAAGAAGCAATTGTGGCTATCACAAGAAAAGTATGTGACAAAGGTGCTTCAACGGTTTAACATGTTAGAAGCAAAACCGGTCGAATCGACACTCCCGACAAACTGCAGATTATCCGGTAAGCAAAGCCCGAGGACAAAGGCAGAGAAGGCGTATATGATGAAGATTCCATATGCCTCTACGGTCCGAAGCTTGATGTATGCAATGGTGTGTACTTGACCAGATATTGGATACATAGTCGGAGTGGTGAGTCAGTTTATGACCAACCCCGGTAAAGAGCATTGGAACGCGCTCAAGTGGATACTCCGGTATTTGAAAGGCACCTCGAGCATGTGCCTCCGATTCGGCTCCGGTAAACCCCAACTTGACGGATTCACGGATTCAGATATGTGGGTTGATGCGGATACTAGCCGTTCTACATCTGGATATGTCATGACCTATGCAAGGGGAGTTGTTTCGTGGCAGTCGAGGCTGTAGAAGACGGTTGAGTTGTCAACCACGGAAGCGGAGTACATGGCAGTTGTGGAAGCCGGCAAGGAAATAATCTAGATGAAGGACTTCATTGGTGAGCTAGGGATCCAACAGGAGGAATACCGGCTCTATTGCGACTGTTAGAGTGCCATCCATCTTGCAAAGAACACGGCCTACCATTCCCGGACGAAACATATCCATCGGAGGTACCACTGGATCCAGGAGAGAGTAGAAGATCAAGAGTTTGTGCTGACGAAGATCCACACGGAGGAGAATGGGTCGGACATGCTGACCAAAGTGCTGACACTCGACAAGCTAGACGCATGTCGGACACGGATCGGGCTGACGAAACATCCCATGTCAGAGTGAAGGGGGAGATTGTTGGGATTTCGGTCCCTCCAGATGGGATCTTGAGAACCAGATGTAGAAGACGTATATGTAAATATGTTTCTGAGTAAGCCCATTGAGGCTATATTTGTAAATAGCCCTAAGTTCATATAAGTATAAATATGACTTAGGGCAATCACTTTAGTAGAGGTGATTGTGTTGTTGTCATATTGTTGTAATTGTTGTACAGAGTGAGAGGGAGAGAGAGAGATACAGAGTGATACTCTGTTGTAACCACCATTGTGCGAAGGAACAGAACTCGAGGTCATTGCCTCCGAGTCTCTGATTGTACCCTTTCTCCTCATAGTGATAGTTCAGAGTCTATGGGCTCCCGTGATTTTTCCCTATTACGGGTTTTCCACGTAAACACCTTGTGTCATTTTTCCTTGTGTACTCTCCTCTTCACATTTCTGTGTTTGATTCTTATAGAAGTGACTTACTACTCGGTTGCATAACTAAGCATAACTTGCAACTCCAATGGAAGAAGTGTGGATGGGGAAATACCAGCCTCTGTTTTCTCGTCTTCATCATCTCTGGCGACGGAATCCCTATGGACCCTGCAAAGGTAGCTGCCATCACTGACTACCCCCACCCCACCTCAATAAAATCATTGCAATGTGTTTTGAGCATGATCACTTTTTCCCTTCGCTTCATCCTGAACCTCGCCTTGGTCACTTTTCCCCATCCTAACTATGACCAACCGAAAGGTGTAACCAATTTGGTCAATGATAGTCTCTCTCACGCCGACTTCCAAGCTGTCCAATTTCTCCTTGAGACATCCGATCTTCTATTGCCATTGCCACAACTCGCTACGCTTTAGCAACATGACCCCGCCATCCAAGAGTTAACCCATCAGTTGTGCTCCCTCCAACCATTTCCCTCACAACGGAATTTCATGTTGCGCGATGTCGTGAAGATTTTCGTCCATAGGTGGAAACCGAGGTGGAATAGGCAAATCGGTGGTGTGCACCATGTGCACATGTATACTAGGAAATAGTGTTAGAAATAAGAGGGGGAATTTTATCCCACATTGTAAGGTCCCTCCCTCCTTGGGCTATAAAATGAAGGGAGGGGTCACTTATGAAGTTGTTGCCTATTTTGAGGGAGAGAGGCATACCACTTAGGTCGAGGGTTTCCTATTCGTTTTAGGGTTTCGGTTAGGGTTTTTCTTCTTGGGTTTCCCTTTAGGGTTTTGATATAGTCATTTGGTGCGGCCATGGCGGCCACCATTGTAAAGCGTTTATGTTTCCTTAAGCTAACTTGTTGAGCATCTTGCCCATCTATTCTACGTTATTGTCTTATTCTTTCTCACCTCCTCTTGAGCTAAGCTTCCATTTTGTGTCTTATTCTTTCTCCTCCACTCCCTAGTCCAAGACCCCCGTGGTCCCGCCCCTTCTACACGCACGCGGGTAACAACGCGACATCTTTGGTGAACACGACGTGAAGGGCGGCAAGGGAGCATGGAGATGGAAGAAGACTTCGGCTTCGAGGAGATGATGACAAAAATCGTGATGGAAGCCGGACGGAAGATGGCGAAGCGAGATGCGGCTCAACAAGCCGTCGAAAAGGTGGTCAATCGAGTCGGCCGGTTCAATGGGAATGAGGTCCCAAAATTTTTGGGAGCCTACAAGGCCGAGATGGCGAAAGGGGGCGTGGACGAGGAGATGCGGCTAGAGTATTTTCCTCGAGTGGCGGCCGCATCGGTGCACAAGAAGGTCAAGGAGCTACGAGAAGCTCACGAGTCGTGGGTGTCCTTGGAGGTAGCCCTATTGGAAGCGTACGGATACGCGAAACCGGAGTGGGTATGCCGGCAACCCGATGGGGAGCGGTCGGCAACAACGTGGCCCGCGAGCGGCAGAGAAGAGAGAGCGGCGAGTGAGTATGTACTACCGCCGGAAGAGAGCTCAACGCAAAACGGTTCGGAGGAGCTCGACCTAGAAGCGCTAATACAGTAGGCATGAGAGCTTGTGAAGGCAAAAATCGGAGCCGAAGAAGGGCTTATCATGGAGTCGGGCCGGAGGCGATCGGAGGATGCGGAGGAAGAAGCCTCCCTAAGCGTAGAAGACAAGGCCTATACGGAGGCCGGAAGAGCGTACAACGGCGACATGGGAGAGGGTGCGGAGCAAGCGACCCTCTTGCCTTGCGGTGAAGGGACGGCCATGGAGGCTGGTAACTACGGATTCGGGGGATGGCGGCCCAAAACATCGAGTGGGGAGGAGACAAGCGGCGGTGCCGGGTCCTTACCCACACCGATTCTAGAGACTCCGGCATCCGGCCCGAGAGCTGGTGTGAGACCTAGAGTGATGAACGGTGGCGGTAGCAAGGCGGGCAACCAAGACGACGGCAAGGGGATTGAGGAAGAGGAGGCGGCAAGCGTAATCGAGGCTTCCGCGATCGAGGACGAGGTAGCCACGGACAACGACGTCCAGATAGAGGTGGCTATGGACATAACGAGCGGCGGTGCCATGACCTTACACACACCAGTCCTAGAGGCTCCGGGCCCGAGTGCCGGCGTGAGACCTAGAGCGATGAGCGGTGGCGGCGGCAAGGCGGGCAACCGAGACGACGACATGGAAGAGACGACAGCAAGCGTAATCGAGGCTTGCGCGATCGGAGGCGGGGTAGCCACGGACAACGACGTCCGGACGGAAGCGGCTACGGACACAACGAGTGGGAGTGCCGGGTCCTTACCCACACCGGCCCTAGAGGCTTCGGCGGTCGGCCCGAAAGCCCACATGAGACCTAGAGCGACAGGCGGTGGCGGTGGCAAAGCAGACGATCGAAACGAAGATGAGGAAGGTCATAGCGGACAGACGAGAGACCCCTCGACACCGGGGCCGGAGACTACGGCGGTTGTGCTAGAATGCCAACATAAGACCGGAGAGAAGGACGGTGGCCGTGAGGAGGCATGGCCCGGAGCAAACACGTGCGAAGATGAGGATGCGAGGCCCGGAACGGGCATATACAAGAGGACTGACGGAGAGGTCGGGAGCGGCAAGGAGGAGAGAGTCAGAAACCGGCCCGACCGGAAGTTGAACCGGTCGATAATCCGACATGACCGGAAGACGAGGCGGAAGAAGATTGGAGTGGGGTCCGGTCAATCGGGCCCGAACCGAACAAGAGTCGACAAGGCCGGATTTGTGCGGACAAACATGTACCGGCCGGTTACGGTTAGGAAAGGGAGCCGACCAAACCGGAACTCGATCGGCCAAGACCAATCCGGGCGAACGCTATGTCGGCATGACTAGAGGCCGAGGCGTACGAGCCACAACACGCGGTGGGAGCTGGTGAGCGCGAGAAGGAGGCTAACCGGGCACGATGATTACGGCTTGGCGGAAGACCGAGAGCAAGGGGAACCCTCCACAGCTATTCTTGAGACTTCGGCGGTTGCGGATCAACATAAGACCGGTGGGTGGCGGCGAGGAGTTAGAAGCCGATGCGGAGTTGGAGACCGGTGTAGATATCCGGTATGAAATAATGGACGAGCGGGGCCAAGACGGCAAGCCGGAGTCGGAATGGGCTACGGCAACGAATGACGAAGAGACCAACGCGGAGGTCGGGTCTACGGTGGATGAGGCGCGTAATACGAAGTATGCACTACGGTGTAAAATGGAGCATGCACTACGGACGACGAAGGGCCAAGAAGCAAGCATGCATTCGGAGGACCCGCAACGAGTGACCGACGATGACGGTCGGAGGAAGCCTTCGAGAGGCAAGCGTGGGACGACGGACGGTGCGACGAGACGCCAAGATCGACGGAACGAGACGAGCGTGATCGGCATGAACGAAGGATTGTGTCTAGGAAAACGGAGGGGATGCGTGGAGAACGGAGGGTCACGTACCGTGAAGAGAAAACGGGGCATCCCAAAGGATGTGTGTGGCCGAGCGGGCCAGGCGGGCCAAGAGGGCGCAAGTCGAGGCGAGGCGGTAACGAGAGCCTCGAGGGACACCGACACGGAGGTCGAGATGACGATATGCTCTACTACGAGAGAGCACGGAGAGCAAGGGAGAATTGAGGTGCGCGTAATGGGGTCACCTAAGAGCCAAAGAATGAGCGCATATTCGGGGGATAACATCGGCGCACGGGAAGAGCCTACAGAAGGCAAGCGCAGAGCGGGAAGAGTCGACACACCGAGGTGTTTGGCATGCGGAGTCGATAAAACCAAAGGAGGAACATACGCGGCACGAAAAGGGTAGAATCTGGAGAGCGATCGGAGAGATCGGGAGCGCACTCGGAGGACATACGAGCCTTTGCAAGGAATGCACGCGGCGAGAGGCGGAGCGGTGAGGTGCCAGTATCGGCGGATGATCGACGAGCATGGAAGGCTATGTCTTGAGAACCGGGGGAGGTGCGTGGAGAGCAACGGGCTACGCGTCGGGAAGAGGAAGCGCAGTTTCCCGGAAGGCATGCGAGGCCAAGCGGGCCAAGAGGATGAGAGTCGGGATGAAGCGGTAACGGGAGTCGCAAAGGACACTGACATGGTGGTCGGGATGATGGTACGCTGTCGTAGTGTATTTCGTACACTACGTGAAAAAGTAAAAAATAATATAACCGATTTAATTACATATAAATAAATAAAATAATATATCAAGATATTTATCACGTGCATAGGGCAGGATTTGAACCCTGTACCTCCACGTAGCCAAACCTCAACTTTACCATTATGCTACCTTATATTTAGTGTTCTATAAATAGATTTAATAACTATAAGTGCTTTATTTGCGCCTACCTTTATTAAAAGGTAAATCATGTATTTTTAGAGTGCGTGAATATTTTATAGAAAAACGCAAGCGACTAAAAAGTGACTCATGCACATCTAGCGTGCATGAGCACTATATTTAGCAAATAAAAGCAAGGATTAGAAAAGCATCACATGCACATTTAGTGTGCATGAACATATTAGAAAAAAAAGCATGTAGCTATGCTTAGTCTCTCCCATCACTACATAAGGATGGGGAGCACAATGTAATAGGTGTGTGAAAAATATTTGGGAAATTGGATATATTTCCTAAAACACCAACAATCAATAAAATATACTCGTGGGATTCACGAAGTTTAAGATAATCTATCTCTTTCAATCTAAATTCATATTCTTACATAAATATTGATTAATGTAATACTTGTGGGATTCACAAGGTTTGATCTCTTTTCTCAATCTACTCTAATCTATTCTAAATTATTTCAATTTATTACTACGATTTAGATAAACTAAAACAATTATACTTGTGGGATTCACAAGTTTGTATATCTCTTTCTTATAATCTATTCATATTCATAACTAGATTAGCCTCAAATTCTTCCTCCTCCTAGTCCAAAACCTCGGCGGTTCCCACCCGACTCACGCAAACGATCCGGAGCCGAAAGGCACGACAACGCTCTACGGCGAGAGAGCACGACGAGCAAAGGAGAAGCGAGGAGCGCGTAATGAGGTTGCCGAGGGACCGAAGAACGAGCGCATGTTTAGGAGACAACAAGGGCACACGGAAAGAGCCTACGGAAGGTGAGCGAGGAACGGAGGGAATCGGCACGAGGTGTTCAAGACGAAGAGAGGATCGAGCCGGAGATAGAACACAAACGGTACAAGAGGGGCGGAATCCGGCGAGCAAACGAGGTGACCGAGGGCCTAATCGGAGGACCTACGTGGCGGACAAAGAAAGAGTGACCAGATCGGCAATGGCGTTCGGGAGGACCGACCGGGGAGGAAGGCGTGTGCGGTGGATATGGCGGTTCGGATCAAGTTGACGGTTCGAGGACACGTGGTGGACGTGGTGGATTTGATGGAGCTGGCGGGTCGGGGCCGGTAAGGAGCTGGCAAGACGGATCAGCGCTGGCAAGGAACTGGCAAGATGGTTGGGTGCTGGTAACGCTACAAAGAGGTAAAAGAGCTTCGAGAAGTTCATGATTCGTGGGTGACTTTCACGGAGGCTCTATTGAAGGCATATGGCTACGAGAGACCGAAGGGATGAGGTCTACGTGAGTTCGACCAGTGGGTGGCATCGGTGAAGACCCACCAAGGTGTGACACAAGCATTCCTAGACTTCGAGCATCGTTTTTCTCAACTGTCGGAGCATGAACAAAGATTGGTAGGGGTGGATAAGGTCTTTATGTTCGTGAAGTCAATCGATCGAAGGGAAAGGATGGCCATTGGACTCAAACTCGAAGAAGATTATGGTGCAAATGGCCTCACCGAGGATTGGAGAAAAGTGGAAAGAGTGTGCTGACTACATGATAAGAGGAAGACGAGATTCTCTTCGGCAACAACACAACCCACAAGGGATGCTGAAAGGAGGAAGGGATGTGACTACACACAACCACCTAAAGAAGAAATCTTGAAGATGAAAGGTTCGACAGTCCTCAACATAGAGGCCTTTGTAAAGGAGGCATATGAGAGTTTAAAGGTGCAAGTCAAGGCCAAAGAGAAGCCTAGAATGGAGCCAAAACCGAGACAATTGGTGATCGAGGAAGAGAAGACCTCCCGGGAAATGCAGACTAATGATACGGCCAATACGAAGCGCCAGGTTCAGTACGACAATACCACGGGAGAAGGTGTGAAACAAGCCACCTTCTCGACTTATGGAGGAATGACTCTCAAGAGAAAGGCCGAAGACTCGAGAGCGGGAAATGTTGCTTTAAGAGTGGACGAGCATTTCGGAACACATGTTGTGTCCGAAATATCGAGTGATGAAGGTGCAAGCACGAGCAAAGCTTGCGTGATCGAGGGATGTAAAGAGTGCGAGGTCGACGTGATTGAGGCGGTAGCCATAAGGAATGACATCGAGTCGTAGATGGCTCTGGAAGAGTCCGTGGCGGATGACCGTGTCGAGACTTTCCCAACACTTGATCTAGAGACTTGGGCAGTTGCGTCCGAGAGCCAACATGAGACCCAAGAGACGGAAAGTGGTGGGGAAGCAAATATTGAAGACAAGGCGAATAACAACGTTAAGCGAAAGATGGCTATGGATGAGAAGAAGGTGACCGATGGTGCTGAGGTTCTCCCCACAATTGTTCCTTAGACTTCGGCAGTTGTGCATGAGTGCCAACATGAGACCGGAGAGACAGAAGGTGACGGCAAGAAATTGAAGGACCAAAACGGTGATGAGGATGATGACCACAGACTAAGGGATCCCTCCACACCGGTTCCGGAGACTTCGGCAATTGTGCATGAGAGCCAACATAAGACCGGAGAGATGGAAGGTGGCGGCGAGGAGATGAGGGTTGAAGCCATCGCATACGGAGGAACGGTGGCCAACAAGGAGGCCAAGAACAAAGCTACAATAGAGTTTGATGAAGAGCCAGAGAGTGGCAAGAAAGGAAGAACTGGAAGACAATCCGGATGGAAGATGTCGCGGTTGGTATTCCGACCCAAACGGAAGCCGACCCAAACGGGAGCTGATCAACCGGGCCCGACCCAACCGAAACCCGGACGCACGCCGACCCGGAGGGAAGCCGATCGTCTGAGTCCAATTTGGCCGAATGCGAATCCGGAAGAAGACCGACCAAGCCAGAAGTTGATTGGTCGAGACCAATCCAAACAAAAGTTGAGCCAGCCAAGCCGGAGGTCGAAGCAGAGGAGCCGCGACACCCAGTCGAGGCTGCTAAGCATGAGGAAACGCATGCATGAGACGATAAAGGACGATCGGCGGAAGTTTGATGACCAAGGAGATGGTCGGGGCAAAGGCGGCACATGTATGATGCATGAAGGGTTATGCTTAGGAGGAGTAAAAGGGGCTATGAGAAGTGGTGATGGCAATGCGAAGGGCAAGCGAATGATATGGTTGATCAGGTGGCGACGATGGTTCGGGTGGAAGGAATGCATGTGCTCAAAATGGAAGACAAAGGCCGTTGCAAGCGAGGCATAAGAAAGAAAGGAATCAAAGGCCAACCACCTTTGAGTCCACCACATCACTCTTTTCTTCTTGGCACATGCCAGAGGATGTGCGGTTTGGTGGGGATGGATGTCGTGATGTTGCGTGTCCAATGGGAGAAATTGTGAAATAGTGTAGTTCCACGCACATTACACAAACGATTATAAATATAAAAAGTATCCTAGGGCCTAGTGGCATTCGAGTGCATATAGAGGGGTGCAAGCAAGATTTGAACCTTGCACCTCCAAGATAAGAGACATTTATCTTACGATTAGGGCTACTATCAAGTACTTTAAACGTTATGTATTTCTTTTCATATTCAAAAGGCATAGGAAAACAACCGTACAAAACCGTGTGCACAAAACCATGTTCCAAGCCCATGGTTTTGTGCATGCACAAGAAAAACCGTGTGCTCAAAAACCATGGATCCAAGCCCATGGTTTTGTGCATGATAGAAGCATGAATAGACCTATAAAAACCATTGTAAGGCTTGTGTAAGGGAGGGGGGCTCAATATGTGATATCACCATCAATATAAAATTCTTCTTATAAATATACTTCTTATTTTTCTTCTTCTTTTACCATCGATCAATATTATTATACTTCTTATAATTCTCAATCTTTCGATCTTTTCAAAATGTGACATTGGTTTCCTCGACTCCTATCCACATCATCAAATCTTTTCGACAAGTTCGTGAACGTCCTCTCCGGTTCAAGACCCCGGTGGTTCCGCTCAAGCTAACACATGCACGTGCATCTTCACGACAACGATCTCAGTGAATCCATCATGCACCGATGGATCGGCCCCATTCACCGTAGTTTCCGCCATCAAATCCATTACTTACTTGCTTTGACATGATTCTAACGATCGATTCACCTCTGCCCATGTTGCCCATATCAAGCCATATGCTACCCCAAGCCTATCTTCTATCACCCCTCCTTTCCCCATGTCGTAAAACTCCTCCTTCCCCCATGTCGTAAAACTCCTTGTTCTTCTCAGGGGTGAAATGTGGTGCCCCTTTCATGCAAGTGCATGCCTTTTAACACACCACCCTGGCACGCATGTAGCTTAGCCAACCCAAAATGGGTACCTTTGTATCTTCTATAAATTGAACGATAAGTAAGAAGCTAAGCAAACTGGTTTAGATTCCTTTTATATGCATTTCACAATATTTCATTATTTTTAAATTTTTAAATTTTAACGATGTTCCTAAAATGTGAGAATAAGGTCTAAAAATGATAAGATTGTTTGGAAACAATTTTTTAAATTTTTTTTTTAAAAACCATTAACTGTTTAAACCGCGGTTCCTGACTATTGAAACCTAATGAAAACCAAACCGAACCATTTTGAAAAACCTAAACCTAAACCGGATCGTTGAAATTGTTAAGCCGTTAAGCCGTAGTTTCACACGGTTTGGTTCGGTTCAAACCAAACCATTGCCGATTGTTAATTGTTGGCAAAAAGAAGAAGATTGATTGTCTTCCAACGATAATCTACAAATGATTCTCTTAATATGTTTTAAAATTATATTATAAACATTTTACTTCAAAAGGTTTGCATTGAAAGGCTCCTTTCTAGGAAATTTGTAATTGGGAGAGAGAATTATTGAAACTGTCAATTTTTTCTAGTTAGGTGATTTTGAACGTCACGTTGTCTTATTGTTAATCAACAATGTGCAAGCACGAAAATCCTCTTTGGTGAAAATGATATGCAACAAACATAGTTTTTCTTTCATGTAGAGCACATTTTAGATTTGAAGCAATATTTTTGAACAAGTTAAAATGAAATACAACAAATCTCGACATATATCAAACTATTTCCATTTGTTGAAATAACAACTTACACCATTTGTGAAACAACATACCATCTCGCATCGATGGAGATTAACAAGATTAATGTGCTAGCCTCAATAATTATTATAATGTTGAGAGCAAAACTAATACAAGGACTTACTGCTTTAGATTGTAACATCCCGACAGTGTTCATCTTTGGTGACGCACTTTCAGACACAGGCAATTGCTTTCTCTCTCGCACAACTGCATCCACCATTTTCTGCAACCGTACAGCCTACCTCCCCTATGGCCAGACCTTCCCCCATTATGGCTTTGGTCGGTATAGTGATGGCCTCCTCATTGTCGATTGGCTATGTACGTTCCACACTATCTTAATCTTTATTTACACTTATCTCATTAAGAAATGAATTATATACTAAATGGACTAGAGGTGTTTATAATGAGGGGCTTAGTTACATTTTCATGCATATTGTTTTCTAACACAAAAAGAAACACAAGACCGGCTACAAAGACAGTGTCCATGGGTAGATGATGAGGTGTAACATTTGCATGATACATCCCCAAAACCATAATGAAGATCATCACTAGCCCCAAATTATTCTAAAGATGAAGAGTTTTAAAGACCATTCAAAATGGGATCTAAAAGTGTGAACCCCGCGATCTTCATCGAGCTCAACCCTAATGTAGGTTGTACAATGATTGGTAATATACCACGTTGTGAGTTCATCTAATAGCAATTCAACAATTATTCTCATGACATGGAAAAAAAAAATTATCCCCTTTACCTATCAGTTGTATAAATAAAATAGGTATATGTGTTTAAAAACAAGAATGACTACACAAGAGAGATAGGGAGTGTCACCACAGAGAAATTACCGTTAGATTGAAAAAGTGAATAAAACGATATCAAATCTTGAAGGGGAATGATATTGATGTTAGCTAGACTGATGATCAAGGACAATTGATTGATGTCAAGTGATAGTTCATATATTAATGTTCAGTGGAGGGACAAAGTCATCTTTACTTAGATATTACTCTCCATTAATTTAATTTAGAAGTCTTTTGAGCTTATTGTATCATGCCTATTGTAGAAAATCATTACACAAGAATTTATGAGGTTAATTTGTATGTTTAGATATCTACAAGATTAACTTGGAATGATTATGTTAACAACGCAAATGTAAAGGCCAAGGGAGAGAATTCTCAAAAAAAATTGAATTGATGAGTTGCCAACCTAATTTCTTGACCATAGCTTGGATAAAAATACCAAGACAAAACAATAATCTCATAAGAATATTTGAGTCTAGACATATTTGTTAGGAAAACGTAGATTGGCCACAGATTCCATCAAATGAGTGGTAATGTGTGTAAAAATCTTTGGGTGAATTGGTTTTAAATAAAGAAGAGAACTTCCGAAGGAGTACCAATGTGAGATGTAGTTAAGAAATCAATAATGCAGTGTGCATCTAAAGCATTGATTTCATAAGTCCAAGGAATGGGTAGTCTTGTTAGCTCCCTAACTAGAAGAATAAAAATATGTTCCTACATCAACATGTCCATCATCAACACATAATGAAAACATGTGAAAAACGTTTCTATTCCGTAAGGCATTGACATGTGGTCCTTGTCACATCATGTGAACAACCTTTGGAGCTAACATATGCAAGCTAAAGTGAGAATAAAGAAATATTGGACTAGAGATCAAGCTTGTAGAATGAGTGTGCAAAATTTTTTGTATTCTTTGGAACTACCAATGGATTTGTACACATACACATTTGGCATTCTTTAAAGGAACCTGATAAGAGAAATCACATAATTTATATATAGATTTTCTTCTTTCTTTCTTCACATGATTTACATTGGGCTTACTTCTTAAGTTTTCTAACTTACCACTTCTTTAAGTTCCATTTTCATCTCCTAGGTTCTAACCCTAATGATTCCCTTCATGCACATACTTTATGATGGTAGCATTGCCACTGTAACTATCTAAGATTATATTATAATTTTTATTGTTCACAAAGATGACAATTTTGATCCATTTGACCTAATAAACATATCATCTTGTGTGTGACTCCTTCCTAAGAGGGAGATTGATAGTATGCAGGCTCATATGTGCTCACCCTTATTTGTGGAGATTTGAATATGTAACTTAATTTATCATGCCTATCTAGCAAGTCATCATACTTCTTGAGAATTACATTATATGCTAATCATTCAAGAAGTGTTGCTAATCCTTCATTAGGTTTTTACTTAAAATTTTGCAAATCTATACACTTGGGTTTTTTTGTCCAAAGAAGTGTAAGGACCTTCTGAGAGCCAACATTCAAGGGGGTAATTACATGTGGTTTGGATAAATGCTATCATCATTACCTTGTATGGCGGCCAATCATTTATTTTAAAGGATATCTATTCATTAGTATAAAACCATTTCCATGTTTATTATTCTTAAGTGATAAGTGGAGGGAACAACCATCATGGTGGCTTAAAATGGCAAAAAGGGTTACCATCTTTCAAGGACATAAGTGGAGTATCTTTCCACAAAGTAAGAAACTGATGGTGTTGAGTAGCTTTAGTTTTAGAATCTCCAATAAGACAAACCCATTGTCCTTTTAAAGTATCGATTATGCCATAATGGTTTCATCTCCTTCCTTCTTCCTAAAAACTACATGGACACTAAAAGAAGTACATGCATTACTCTGGAATTAGTGCTAAAACCATGGTCCAGAGACTCAAAATCATAATGAAAAACAAAGCGAACAAGTAATGTCCAAACCACTATGCCCCATGTGAATATTGATGGGGGAAACTAAATGGCTAATATTCTTTGGAGACATTTCCATACCCCTTGACACTCAAGGTAGTCCCATTGGCAATGTTTCTGAGATTCAGCTTGCAAATGACTACGAACACAATGAGAGGATATACCCATCTTGTATAATCATGTGCCAACAGGCAAGGCCCAATGCAAGTAACCACTGCACGTGAAGTACTTGTCATGGTTGTTTTCTTTCCCATAGATGAAATTTAGCAAGAAACTTTGGAGTAATACCTTATTGACCCCAATATTGAAATGCAATTGGTAAAACATCTCGTACACCAGACAAATATATGTCTACCCAATTGGATAGAAGATGGGAAGAATTAAAGTTATTACTAGTAAATGGGTTTGTCTATAGATACTAGTTAGTTGGGTCCCATGCCAATCTAAACAAAGGTTATTTACCCAAGACCGACAACTTCCAATGTGACTTGATTTCCTCTATTAGCGAGCCCATATACCCTTTGCGATCAACGTATGCTATTACCCCTATTTTGTGCTCCATAACATGTAAGGATCTTATTACCCTTATTTGGGGGTCAATACTAATGAGAGGTAACGTTTGTAACTTAGTATTCTAATTTTGACATTTTGGCATCTTGTTACTTCATAGTTAATGTCTCCAATAATCTATCCTTGATGATCGCATACTTTATGGCATCATCGGAGAGCTCTAATAGATCTTCTACTCCCCATCCTTTAAACTATTTTGCTATGTCAAGTAGCCTGCCAAAAGAGATGATTTGCTTTTTAGCTTTCTGTATCTTGTACCACGTTCCAAATATGTTTTTGGTGGTTTATGGTTGGGCATATTCTTGACTTTTATGATATACTTATATATTCTTTGCATCACTAACACCTCTTTCTAATACCGTGATAGATAGGATGTTAAGGATTTAACTCTGAATGGCCTATGCAAGAACAAGTTTTGAATTTTGACTATTTCATTCCTTGTATTAAGTAATATAATGACACCCCATATTTCCATTCCTATATAAATATAGTGGAGTAGTATTTTAAAGTAGACAAAATCCTTCATGTGAAGGTGCTTTCACATCATGTGATATTGGCAATGAACAACATAAATTCCACCTATTTATCCATGCAAGGACATTAGTACAAAGATATTCAATGTTTTGCACCACATGTATTGGTTCTCCCTTGAATGTAGGAATAAAGTAGTTTCTTGGTTATATTGTCGTCATTTTTGTTTCATATACTATCATTTGAGCATAACACAACATCATTAACACATAGGTAAAAAATATTATGCTCTTGCATGAGTTTTGGACCATCTAATCCATCTTCCTTCCGTTACTTCTTCATTCTATCTTTTTCGAAGTTAAATCGACGAGGCTATCAAGTTTCTCATTGATGAATGTTCCCATCTTGATCAAAGATTAGATTTTCATCAATAGCTTCTTAATGACTCACATAATCCCTCTTCTAATGTTCGGTGCTATTGCACCATATGTATAAGTTTGTGAAGTTTTTTTTTTGTCCTCGGGTTTTTGTTAGATTCGAGATTTCAACTTTCTCGAACTTGACAAACTTCAACTTTAGATCCCTCATACCTTTGATTAGTTCGTCAACTGGTGATTGTAATTCTTTTTTGTTTTCTCCTCTCACTTGAGTAGTCAATTCTTGTGTTGAACGATCTCTCACAATAATCATCTTCAAGCATTCAAAATCATCCTCCATTCGCAGTGCCCTTCTTGGGAGTATAAGACAAGTTTGTGGGACCCTGTCCTAATTAAACACGAGTCCAACTATTTTTGTTCGATCCACAAGAAGGATCACAAACATATCTTTTCTAAACAATTTCTTCGTTGTCTACATGAGAAAATTCACCTCATTTGATTGAAGAACTTCTCAATCCCATGTGGAGCACTCGCTATACTTTTTCTTAAATTCTCTCAATAATTCTCACACCAAGAGACCTCTCCCTCCTTTGTTGGTCTATTTTAGAAAGCTCGTTTTCGTGACTCTAGTGTGGTCATCCTACATATACTCACATAATAAACAAAATCTTTCTTGAAATTCCACTATCTTAACTCAAAACCTCTAAAGTCACCACTGAATTGAACTAAACCCCATGTGTATCCTAGTTGCCCCTTTAATATTGGTCATTTGATACTCATAGGCATTCATAAATCTCGTGACATTTTCATGTTTGAAATGACCAATATTCTAAATAACCAATTGTATAGCTAGTATCAAACTCTCTTTCCAATAAGTTAGCCCCAATTTGTTCTTGCATCATTTGGCTCATAATGAAGTTGACCGTGTCCACATTGAAGCCGCAATTAGCCATTTCTACTATAAGAGACTCCCTTTTGACGACACTTTGTGTCGGGTTCACCAAATTTTGTTTCATAGACCGTGGTTGTCACATAGAATCACCAAGATTTTATTCAAGGGGAGATCGTAAAAGTAAATTAGATGGTTGGAGGAAAAAACTTGGGATTAAGCGAGATATATGTCACGACACAGTGACATCAAATATGTCGTTAATGAGGATTGAACCTGCAACCTCACATCTACAAGATATCATGCTCAAGCATTTTAATATGAGCATGCATTTGTATATAATATAATATTCTATAATCTTCTATATAGTACATTTTAGGATCAGAATATTCTAGTTGTTAGTATATTCTAGAAATATTGTACAACATATTCTAGACGAGTATATTCTAGAAATATTGTACAACATATTCTAGACGAGTATATTCTAGAGATATTTCTCGAGTATATTCTAGAGATATTCAATCTCGAAACATGTATAAATACTTGTAACCTCCTTGGTCCCATTCAAGGGATTCAACACCAGTCATTGACACATCAATCTAGTATTCTTGTTTCACTCCGTCTTGTCTCCTTGATCTTTACCTTTGTCTCATTTATAGCCTTGTCTGTTCTAGCTCTCTGTCTTCTAGCCTTGTGCTCCATCCCAATCCACATTTGGTTGCTCACGTCTATTTGTGTTCCAATTCTTGGTGAGGGCCGCATGGTCGCTCACGTCCGTTCGTGTTCCAATTCTCGGTGAGGGCCGCATGGTCATCACGCCCCTTCGTGTTCCAGTTCTCAGTGAGGGCCGCATGGTTGCTCATGCCCATTCGTGTTCAGTTCTCAGTGAGGGCCGCATTGTCGTTCATGTCCATTCGTGTTCTAGTTCTCGGTGAGGGCCGCATGGTTGCTCATGCCCATTCGTGTTCAGTTCTCGGTGAGGGCCGCATTGTCGTTCATGTCCATTCATGTTCTAGTTCTCGGTGAGGGCCGCATGGTCGCTCACGCTTGTTCGATGAGGACCGCACATGGTCACTCACGTTCCAATTCCCGATGAGGGCTACACATGGTCACTCACGTCCGTTCGTGTTCCAGTTCTTGGTGAGGGCCGCATGGTCGCTCACACCCGTTCGTGTTCAGTTCTCGGTGAGGGCCCATGGTCACTCACGTCCGTTCGTGTTCCAATTCTCAGTGAGGCCCGCATGGTCGCTCACGCCCATTTGTGTTTTCGATGAGGACCGCACATGGTCGCTCACGTTCTAGTTCCCGATGAGGGCCACACATGATCGCTCACTCCCATTTGTGTTCTAGTCTCAAGTGAGGACCGCACATGGTCGCTCACTCCAGCTATTGTTCGTGTTCCAGATCCCGGCGAGGACCGACATGGTCGCTCATGGTCATTGTTGATTTTCATGTTCCAATTCCTAGTGAGGACCACACATGGTTGCTCACGCCCGTTGGTGTTCATGCTCCCCGTGAGGACCGAACATGGTCGCTCACGCCCGTTGGTATTCGTGATCCGGTCTTGGGCGAGGACCGCACATAGTCACTCATGCTCGTTGGTGTTCAATACCTCGTCTTCTGGAAGGGTTACTCCTTGTGTAGGATTTACAAAATACTTTGGAGGTGGTCAATAAGATTTTCATCAACAGTATCCCCTTAAGCCAAAGACTAGTTCGGTTTGGGAATGCTGCGTAAGAGGGGGGATAATGTCACATTCTAGACTTGAACCTCTGACTTTTAACACACACAGTACATTGTTTTGTGTTAATCCTATGGAAAATCTTGTGAACTATCCACATTCGATTGTGAACTTGTATATATTGTAGAGTCTAGTATATATTACATTCGAGAATATTCTAGTCGTTAGTATATTCTAGAATTATTCTGTGGTATATTCATTGGGAACTAGAACGTGAGCAACCATGTGCAGTCCTCATCGAAAACACGAACGGGCATGAGCGACCATGCGACCCTCACCGAGAACTGAACACGAACGGGCATGACCGACCATGTGGCCCTCACAAAGAATTGGAACACGAACCGACGTGAGCAACCATGTGGCCCTCACCGAGAACTAAACACGAATGGATGTGAGCGACCATGCGACCCTCACCGAGAATTGGGACAACAATGGACAAAGGAGTGCAAGTGAAGCAGTCGACTCAACTTCTGCTATTATGAGAGGGTAAACAGTCAAGGTTGGCCCAAGACACGACACAAATGGTAGCGCTGGCGAGAAACCCACGCGATCCCCACCAGGAAAGTGAGTGGTTGTGAACCCCACCGAAACTAGAAGGTGAGCAATCGAAATTGGTGCTCGCCAACAGAAAGTGGTGCGAGACTTGAACTATAACGAAAATGCAATGCAAGCAAGCAATGATCCGATCCCCACCAGAAAAGTGAGTGGTTGTGACCCCCACCGGAACTGGGAAGGTGAGTGATCGAAAGCACTCCTCGCCAAAACCATGATGCAAAATGATACCTAAAAATGATGACAAGTAGTGTTGATGACGACGATGGTTGGGTGAAGATGTGCTGAAAATGATGACGTCGAACAAGACTTTCACACATGGTCACTCACACCCGTCGGGGTTCTAATCTCCGATGAGGACCGTATATGGTCACTCATGCCCATCGATGTTCCAATCTCCGGTGAGGACCGCACATGGTCACTCACGTCCGTTGGTGTTCTACTCCCTGGCGAGGACAACATATGGTTCTTCACGCCCGTCAGTGCTCCAATTTCTGTCCACCCCTACACGATCGTAATGGTATATTATGAATTCACATGCCCAATACACATGAATGCAAAAAACTCTGCATTTGTCTTGTGATTTAGAACAAAATGTTCTGATTTCTCTCCAAATCATTTTGTTTGTCAAATATATACATATGTTGCCAAAGAGATAGATAGAAATAGAATTTGCATTGTCCACAAGGAGGCCAATTTTGTCCAACAAGGCCATATAACAATTAAATTATCACGTGTATCTAATAAGTCATTATACTTCTTGCAAATTACCTTATATTCTTAGCATGTGACAAGTGACATTCATCCTTGACAATGTTGCCATTACATACTTTGCATATCTTCATACTAGGGTGATGTTGTAATCCTACTTCAACAGGTGACTTGTGTGAGTGAGACCAAGCTCAAGGGAATAGTAAAGATGTGGTTGGATACCTTTTGGTATGTTTGTAACCTTGTATTGGGGTTAACATTCGATGCAATATTCCAATTTTGACATTTTAGCATATTGTCACTTCATCTCTAGTGCCTATATTAATCTATCCTCAAATATCACAACTTCGTAGCATCACTTAAGAGCTCCAATGGATCTTTTTACCCCCTATATTTTAAACCATTTTAAAATGTCAAGCACCCAACCAAGGGAGAGTATTTTTCTCTTTTTCATGTTTGTATCTTGCATCTTATTTTGACAAATTGTGATCATGCATATTATTTACTTTTGTGATGTACTTCCATACTCTTTGCATGGTTAGTACCTTTAATGGGCTAAGCACCTATTTTTGAAACTGTAAGTATGGTAAGGAGAGAGAGAGAGAGAGAGAGAGAGAGTTGTAATATCAACAAGTGATGGTGCAGCTACATGGCTAGATCTCTCTTTTATCCATCCCTACTTTGAAAATAATGTTGACTTCAAAAATGGTATTGATTTTGCATATGTTGGAGCTTCTGCCCTTGATACCAACTATCTTAATAGTTTGGGAATCATAACTATCACAAATACCTCTCTTCATGATGAGCTTTCATGGTATTTAAGTGTTAAGGCGGAAGTAGAATCAAGTAAAGATAAATTCATCCCAGGTAAACCAAATTTTGATTATTTCACAATTTCCTTACTCTTTACATTTTTATACCATATCCTAAATAATGTGTTTCCATTCTCTAGGAAAACCCACACTTGCATCCTTTCATTTTGGGCTTTATATAATTGAAATTGGCGGGGATGACTACCTTGCAGCATTTGCAGTAAACAAAACACCTGAATATGTTGACTCAAATTTGGTCCCTTTAGTTACTCGAAAAATACGTGTTGGAATTGAAGTGGGTTATCAAATCTCTCTCTCTCTCTCTCTCTCTCATAAATCTTATGTTTGTATTAAAACAACATGACAATACAAAGCTTTGTTATCTCAACTACTTCAATAGTAGTAATATAAAAAGGTAAACCCAACTCTAAGGTGTATTACTAAATAGCATGAATCTCTCTCTTCTATGGGCAAGGTGCTCATACAACATAATTGAGAAAACTGCCAAATCAGCTTTCCTTTAGCCTACGTAATTGTTGTGCACCCAAAAAGTCTATAAAACAAGATCCCATTTCTCAGGCTCCAACGATACCATATCCCCCAATGTCTACGATAGTCAAACACAACGTTATATAATGGTGTGGGTAGAGCTCAAACACCCTTAATAAAAAGCCATTGAAAAGGTGACAAAACACTACAAATTAATGATGCTTAAAGTGGTAATATAACAACAGAAATATTTTTAGCAACTAGGCATCTATTGAACCTGTGTCTAACATCTTCCTTAATCACTATATAGAAAAAACATGTACCATTTGAAATATATCTTCATTTTAAATCCATCATCAAAGGCAACCCACACACTATTGCATGTGAAAGAAACATATTTGCATGAAATGGAAGATGAGAGTGTCAACATAAAACACATTTGGTAATATGTCATGTATCCATAACCTTCTTCATTAACCAAACTCTAACTATCTAAATATATAGTCCATATAATATGCATATGTCCATTAACATACGTACACACTACAATTTAATACACCTGGTATATGAGACCTACTTCGTACTATCCAAAAGGTCATCCTATGCCTACGTGACTCTAGAATAATATCGTCCATAGTTACCAAGCCAAGCCTTGCCATTTTAATGAACTATGACTTGAACTTTTTTTTCATACCAATGTAATAGTCTTGAGGTCATTATTACCATATTACTATCTTTTCTGCACTCAAAGGGTTTGCTGATTGAACAATTTCTAACATTGTTGCCAAGAGAACACTAATTTGTGATCTGTAACAGATTTAGAATATATAAATGTTTAAGTAATAACATGTCACTATGACATTATAATTCTTGTTTTCCCATGGTATATACTAGCAATGGGCATGGTTTGGTTTCAAGACAAAGAAACCGAACCGTTTATATAAAACAAAACAAAACCAAACCGTTTAGGGAAAAGTTGAAACCAAACCGAACCATTTAATAAAAAATTTAAACCTAACCATTTAAATCAAACTAATTAAACATCTAAATAAACAAAATACATTAAATTAAATAAGCATTTAAGTTAAATTTATTAAATCAATAAAAAACCATTAATTTAATAAACTATTAAGGTAAAAAAAAAAGTTAACAAAAAACATATAAACCTTTAAACCAAACCTATAAACCCGAGTTTTATAACCAAACCAAACTAAAACTGAACCGTTTATTGAAAATCCAAACCAAACCAAACCATTATTATTATTTGGAACCAATAAACCATTAAACCATGGCTTAAAGGTTCGGTTCGGTTTGAGCCGAAATCGTGTCCATTGCTAGTATATACCCACATTTTCCACAAAATGTAATTTATCTTTGCCCAAGGTTGAGTGCATATGCACATACCTTTAAGAGGTTTTAACTTTTGATCAACCATATGATCTTCCATATTTAGTAGTTCAGTCCCCCCTAACGTTTGGGGTATGTATATTGCTCCATGAATCCCAACTCATACCAAGTTTTGGCACTTTCTTTCATAATCAAATTTTTTGTGACAAGCTAAATGGTCAAGTGATTTTTTCATCCATGGTAACAATGGAGCAAAATAAGTAATCATTATTTTTGAGACTTCTAGTACATAAACTTATCTAAGATTGTATGATCAAATGTTGACCACACTATCCAAGATAAACAAATCACTCTCAATGCATTGTATTTAAGCATTGACTTCCTCATAGGAATATGTGATCCATATGCCAAGGCAAACACACTCCACACTTCAATTGCCTTAGCTATGTATATTATCAATAAATCATAAAGGAACAAGAATGAATCATTTTCCAATGCCTGAGCAAGATCAACTATTTCCCCGCATGCTCCCAACTCATGCACCACAACTATATTCGAGTGACACTATACCTTAGCAATGGACTCAATAGCATCATTGCTTTTCTAACCTCGTCAATGGTATCGCCTTAGAAACTCTCCCATTTAACATAACATGTGACACTGCACCTAACCCCAATGTAAAATTAAGTTGAGACATCCTTGTAAAAAAACCCATACAATACGTAAGTTGGATAACAAAAGACGAACTTACATGATCATAAGCCTCTCTCTCTATATATATATTTGTCATTACAATTTCTTGTTTTGATTCTTTGGCATAATCCACGACCACTGGCAAATTCAAAATATTATGATGTTCGTCCCTTCCCAAATTAAACCCATATTGCATAGGAAGAGTCATATAAGGTTACACCTTTTGAAGTCAATTTGCTGCTACTTTGGGAAAAATCTTGTACAACCCACCCATTAATGATATCAATCACCACAATGATCTCATCTCTTCCATTATTATATTTGGACACATAGGCCGCTCTTAGTCATATTCTATAAAATATGTAACCTATATCAATTATATGCTTTTCTAGATTCCTTTGTAAATGAGGCATTTTTGCAACGGCAGTGTATCATGACATAGGGAAAATGAGGAGTCTCATGCTTCACACATTATACTATGTATGTTGCACCTCAATACAAAACCCAATCCTTGCACAAATTTTTCTCACGGTCACAGTGTGCACACTTGATTGCAACATTCATCTAGAGAGTTACTACTCACTTTTACATGTGTTACGTGAAATGTAATGTTTTTGGCCTCATTCCTCCGAAGTCAACGGTAAAATCTCTCTCTCTCTTTATCGTAATTAGCTTACCCTAGTGGTAAGTTGATAACACTACAAACACTATGTCTTGGGTTCAAAACCCAATTTCGTCACCTCTCTATTATATACTTCATATATATCTCTATTTCACTAGATGCCACTGTGGAATGTAGGGGTTGAACCCATGACCACCTAGTCTCCATTGGGCAACCTTACCAACTGAGCTCTCTCTCTCTCTCTCTCTTGGACTAGGCCGTGACATTGTAGACATAATAATCGCTAATGGAATTCATTTTGTTGTGTCACACACATACATTTTTATGTTATTATTTAATGGAACAATATCTAATGCTAACTAATTTATTCTTTTGCTTAGACACTCTATAAAAGTGGTGCTAGGAAGTTTCTTGTTATCAGTGTCACACCTTTGGGTTGCTTGCCCTTTTTGTTGTCTTCATACGATGGTATCAAGGATGAGTATGGATGCCTCATTGAGTACAACAATGTGTCCTACCATCATGGTATGCAATTGTTAGCAGAGATAGAGTATTTAAGAGAAGTATATTCTGATGCAAGCTTCATTTTCCTCGATTACTATGGTGCTTACAAGTATTTTCTCAAATACAATTTCAAATTTGGTAATATATCTAACTATAAATAAACTATGTGTTTTTAGAATACTTTTCCATATTTCTTGTTTCCTTCAATTTATCTTAAAATTCACAGGGTTCATTGATACATTAAAAGCATGTTGTGGTGCTGGACCTAAGTTTCCTTACAATTACAACTCTGAGCTCTTTTGTGATGTGGACGCTTCAGTGTGTTCAAATCCAAACACATACTTTAATTGGGATGGTTTTCATTTCACCCATGCATTCAATTTACAAGTCTTTCGTATAGCAATTCTCAAAGGATTATACCTCAACCCCTTTAATGCATTCAAATTTTGCCACAACACATAACCAATTATCACTAACATTTCATATGGACCAGTTTAAATAATAGATTTATTTATGTTTTGCTTCAATTTAACTCTTTTCTACAAATAGTACAAATTATATGAAAAATACAAGCTAATATGGCATGCCAAAACTTGTTATTTAACACTCTCTTAATTCCGTACATCCCATATAAGGTACTTGGAAACCACTTGTTTATTGAAAGAAAATCATATACAATTACAAAGGATCTTGCAACACTTCACAAAAATGTAATGAGTGCAATTTTTATTACTACACACAAGCATAGATTAACGACCCATTCCCCATTTTGGCAACATTATCTATTATAATTTATAATTTTTTATTGATACTAATAAGAGGTGAATAGTTTGCACTTGATCAAGGAAATGTATTTAGAGAATGGAGATCATACCTATCCTTGTATGCAACTACATAATTTGTGTATAAATATTTGGAACCATATGTCGTATTTGACCCTAGGCCCTAACTCACAAAAATAGGGTTTATGAGAATTATAAAGACAATTAAAGCATCATAAGTTACAACTTAATCATGGTGATGCTCATGTGTGTGATTATCAACATGGGATGAAAACCTAGAGGAAGGGAAGTGTTATTGCATGGATAGGTGGAGGTTGGTTTTGTAGGATGTGTTAGGGATGTTATGTTGAGTTAGGTCGAATGGGTTAGTGATGTGTGCATTGGTGGAATTAAAGGTAGCAGTATGGTTTGATGGAGATGAAGATATGTGAGCGGAGTTTCTTGGGCCATTGTGGTCATCATCATTGTTTTCATTGTTAGAACCGAGGGTAGAATGGTTGAGACTACGGGATATCATTACATGTGTTTCAGTTTCTTCAAAAGTTAGATTATTGTATCTCTAAATCTTATCATATGTGTAGAGGAGAATGGATTTTTCTTCTTCTTCTAGCTCAATTGGCCTGAATTAGATCACAACCCCCCTTGAATGTGACACCTAACTAATGTAAAGAGTTAAGCATGTGTTACTGTAAGGTTAAGGGAGGGTGTATTGTGGGTTATCATGTGTAAGACTCCAAGGTCGAATGTTAATTCATGCACAACTTATTGTATAAAAGGGGGGTCTTCACTGCAATTGATTACGCAATGATGTTTTGGGAGTAGTGGCTAAATTTTGCATAGTTACAATAGATTGATGAAGGATTAAAGATTCCAATACAAGATTAAGGAAGCTCTTTTTTCATTGGGTGGACTAAATATGATGAATATCTCAAAAACCCCAAAAACAGGCCTAATTTCTCCCCGAAGAGAGAGAGAGAGAGAGAGAGAGAGAGAGAGAGAGACCTATTCTTTGATGGGGGGGTTGTATAAGATATTTACAAAGGTCATGGCAAATAGATTACAAAATTATTTGCTAAAGTTGATACATCCCCCCTGTTGAAAGTCAAACCCAACTTCCCAAAACGTAATGGCTTTCACACTAGCAATGGACACTCTAAGTTTAGGCTAGTTTTGTAAATAGTCAAAATGGCAGTTACCCTAAGTTAGTTGGTATTTAAACCAACCCTTTTGTAACCTAGTTATTGTTGGATGTATTTTGTTTTATAGCTGTTACCTGATTAGTATAGCTTCTTGTTCTTTGTCTCTAAGTTCTTTTTTCTCTCTGCTTATCTTACGCACACACATAGTTTTCTTCCACTACACAATATCACCTACACTCTCCATTTCTTTACACCCCCAATATGATGTTATTGCAAGTAGGAATATATTGCATAATGTATTGAATGGTCAAATGGCCATGGATTACATTTCACACTCATCAAGAATTAATGCATGCAATGGGCTTTGGACCACATATGTCTCACCTCATATTTTTATTAGGACAAGATGCGATATCTTAATGGGGTAATTGCATCAGATATTGCCCTCACAAGATTTGTTCATCAAGATACCTACTTAGCCCATTGTTGTTTTCTTTTGTTACTCATCCCTTGTTAGTGATGTTATCGAGAATTGCAATGAATGGTGACATTGTGGGTGTACCACCTTCCATCTGGAGGGCAACTAGTAGCACAAGCTTTGGCAAATTATTCTTTCATGTTTTTACAACCTTCATGAGACAATCTTCAAAAGGGATGCTTGTATGGAACCAATTTGCATTGGCTTTCGGATTACATATTAATTGGAGGAATTCTAGTCTCATCTCATGTACTGAAGGATTTGGAATGTTTCAGATGGCAAGGAGTCGTGTTTAGGAAAGCCTCCATTTTTCGACACTTAGGGTATCCATCGAGAATTAATATTACAAATGGTCAATTAATTGAATGGATCTCTAATCAATTAAGGGATAAGTTCGTATAAGGTCATTTCATGTACACTTGAAGGTTATACAATGTATTCTGGAACCCATGATATTATATTACTTGCCATTATTTCCATGGACAAAGAAGACTTTGCATTCTATTTTGCAAGCTCTTTCATATTTGTTGTGGAGGAAGAGGGATAAGATGGGAATCATATGGGCTACATGGAATCATCTAGCAACCCCTAAGCACTTGGGGTGAGCTGGAATATTTGACTTATCTATGCATATGGTGGCTTGTCAATTTTCATTATTGGAAGACATGTGTGTTCAGACTCACAACCATGGATATCTATTGTTCAATATTTCACTGAGAACAAGGGTTTAACACATGGGAGGACAACGATTAATGCTTCATGGTGGAAATTACTGAATGGATATATTTCACTTAAGATTTGTGGTTCTTCATGTGTTCAACGCTTGGTTATCTCATGTCAAGTAGCACTAATGTTATGTGTATGGAAACGATCATCTAGTAGAGAGCATTGTAATCCTTTGCAAAAAGAGCTACTTGTGTCTTCTTGGTTATTATGTGGGCTTGGAAAGGAGAGATTACACTCTCAATTTATTTCGTTTGGGGGTCCAACAAGTGTGAGATATAGTTAAGACTCCATCTCAAATCATTTTGGAGTTTGTTGAAGCGCAACAATTATTATGCATCCTGCCTAATTATGGGTTTATCTACCAACAACTACAAAATATTGCATTGATGCAAGGTCCTTTACCTTTACAAACAAAAGAACAACCATGGATTGATTGGTGTTTACGGGTTCAAACGTTATTTTTACACATTAATCTTTTGTATCATTGTTCCATTGAATCTTTTGGATGGCTATCATCTAAGGTTGAAGAATAATAGAAAATACATAACTCTAATCATGGATGATAGTAGATCTTAAAACGTAGTTGGCATTCTAAATTGCCACTTGTATCAATGGTCTTCATTTGAAGAGTTTTGATTGGGGGTTTGCCTTTAGGATTAGCTCTAAAGCGTTGTGGTATACCAATGAGCAATTGCTTCTTTTGCACTATTCAAATGGAAGATAGTACTTATCGTTTTATACAATGTCTGATTGCTTGTCATATTTGGAGTTACATTTCTCAAATTTGGCAAGTTTTATCACAATGTTATTTGATACCTAGACAATGGTTGTTTACACAATTTACACAGGCTGACCCAAAATCAATGATGGAGATCATTTTCCTATTTTTGAGGTATTGGGGATTGTGTCATAATTTGGATAAGTGCAATACTTTTGTATTTGATGGTAGCCATGGAGTGAAAGCATTTCTATGAAAGTTGAAGGGATTAGTAATGTGCAATTTTCTTTATTGGAGCAAGTGGAACTTCTTTCCTTAGTGAAGTGTTTGTAGTGCCTATTGGAAATTCAACATGTTCCACTACCCATGTAGTTAGTGGGTGACCATACTCCATTGTGACACCCACTGTAAGTAGTGTTTTTCACAGATATTCATTAATATAATTGTGTTTTTTCTTTGATGGGGGGGCTTGTATAAGATATTTACAAAGGTCTTGGCAAATAGATTACAAAAGTATTTGCCAAAGTTGATACATCCTGCCCAATATGGTTTTATTGCAAGTAGGAATATATTGCATAATGTGTTGAATGTTCAAATGGCCATGGATTATGCTCGAAACACTTGACATCAAGAATTGATTATGGTGCAATTAGATTTGGAGAAATCTTATGATCATGTTAATTGGTCCTTTGTTTCTGGGTTAACGCATACAATGGGCTTTGGACCTCGTATGTCTCACCTCATATTTTTATTAGGACAAGATGCGGTGTCTCGAGTCATGCTTAATGGGGGAGTTACATCAGAGATTGCCCTTACAAGATCTGTTCGTCAAGGATGCCCTATTAACCCTTTGTTGTTTGCTATTGTTACTCATCCCTTGTTAGTGATGTTATCCAAGCTTGCAACAAATGGTGATATTATGGGTTTACACCTTCCTGTTGGAGGGCAACTAGTTGCACAAGCTTTGGTTGATGATTCTTTCATATTTCTACAAGCCTCACGAGAGAATCTTGAGAAGGGGATGCTTGTATGGAACCAATTTGCATTGGCTTTCAGATTACATATTAATTGGAGGATGTCTAGTCTCATATCATGTACTGAAAGTGATTTGGAATGTTTAGGATGGCAAGGATCCGTGGTGAAGAAAGGCTCTATTTTTCGACAATTGGGCTATCCATTAGGAATGAATGTTACAAATGGTCAATTGATTGAATGGATGTCTAGTAAGTTGAGGGATAAGTTCATGTATTGGAAATCACAACCTTGGTCATTTCATGTACGTTTGAAGGTTGTACAATGTATTATGGAACCCATGATATTATATTACTTGCCATTGTTGCCATGGACAAAGAAGGCTTTGCATTCTATTTTGCAACCTCTTCGATATTTGTTGTGGAAGAAGATGGATAAGATGGGAATCACATGGGTTGCATGGAATCATCTAGCAACTCTTAAGCGCTTGTGGGGAGCTGGAATATTGAACTTATCTAAGCATATGATGGCTCGTAGATTTTCATTATTACAAGACATGTGTTCAAACTCACAACCATGGATATCTATTGTTCAATATTTCATTGAGAATAAGGGTTTAACACATGGGAGGACAACAATTAAGTCTTCATGGTGGCAATTACTAAATGGATGTATTTCACTTAGGATTCCAGGATCTACATGTGTTCAACACTTGGTTACCTCATGGCAAGAAGCACTCTTGTTATGTGTATGGAAACCATCATCTAGTAGAGAGCATTGTAATTCTTTGCAAAAAGAGTTACTTGTGTCTTCTTGGTTATTATGTTGGCCAGGAAAGGAGAGATTGCGCCCTCAATTTAATCGTTTGTTTCGTTTGGGGGTTAAAGAGGTGGGAGATATAGTTGAGGCTCCATCTCAAAGAATTTTGGAGTTTGTTGAAGCACGACAATTGTTTTGCATTCCGCCTAATTATGGGTTTATTTGGCAAAAACTACAAAATATTCCATTGATGCAAGGTCTCTTACCTCTACAAGTAGGAGAACAACCATGGATTGATTGAAGTTTAAAGGGTCAAACATTGTTGTTACAAGTGACTACTAATCTTTTGTATCATTGCTCTATTTAGTCTCTTGGATGGTTATCATCTAAGGCTGAAGAAGAATGGAGATTACACAAATCTGATTATGGGTGGTGGCAAATCTTACAACGTAGTTGGCATTCTAAATTGCCACTTGTAGCAAAGGTTTTCATTTGGAGAGTTTTGATTGGAGGATTGCCTTTGGGATTAGCTCTGAAGCGTCGTGGACTAGCAATGAGTAATTGTTTTTTTTGCACTGTTCAAATGGAAGATAGTACTCATCGATTTATACAATGTCCTATTGCTTCTCAAATTTGGAGTTACATTTCTCAAATTTGGCAAGTTTTATCACGGTGTTATTTGACACCTAGACAGTGGGTGTTTGCACAATTTACACAGGTTGACCCAAAGTTAGAGATGGAGATTGTTTTTCTATTTCTGAGATATTGGGGATTGCATCATAATTGGAATATGTGCAACGCTTTTGTATTTGATGGTAGACATGGAGTGAAAGCATATCTACGAAAGTTGAAGGGAGTACTAATGTGGCAATTTTCTTTATTGGAGCAAGTGGAGATTATTTCCTCGGTGGAGTGTTCATCTTGCCTATTGGCAATTCAACATGTTCCACTACCCATGTAATGTAGTTAGTGGGTCATACTTCATTGTCACACCCATTGTTAGTGTTTTTTACACACATTTATTAATATAATTGTGTGTTTTCACCAGAGAGAGAGAGAGAGAGAGAGAGAGAGAGAGTGTGTGTGTGTGTGTGTGTGTGTGCGCGCACGAGCGAGCGAGCGAGTGAAAGTGAGAGTGATTTTATCATCATCTTCAATGGATGACCTATGAGACAAACATAATAATATTTTCACATAGTACATGTGAAAGTGAGTAGCGACTCTCGATGTTCAAGAACTTTACTAAATAATGTCACAATTGAGACTGCACACCATGGTTCTACTTCTTAGAGAAATTTGTGCAAGGATTGGGTTTGGTCAAAGATATGTGGAAAGCATAGTTTTATATGATCAAAAGTAAAGCATTGTATCAAAGTGTGACACTCAAGACTCCTAAACTCGTTCAAGGTAAAGTCTTCATAGTCAATTACTCTCTTCACTTGTACCCCAACACCCTACTAACATTGTAGTGAGTGTGAGCTAAGCCACATGAAAGAAATGGTTTGGATGGTGGACAATGAGATGGGCTCTGAAATGTATTAATGTGTGCAATTTCCCGTTTGGCTAAGACCATGATTTTGTAGTTAGGTGCTACATATATAGTATAATGTGTGAAGCATAAGCCTCAACGTTTTTCCCATGTGATGTTACATTATCGTTGCAAAAATGTTTCATGTGAGCTAAGCCACATGAAAGAAATGGTTTGGATGGTGGACAATGAGATGGGCTCTAAAATGTATTAATGTGTGCAATTTCCCGTTTGGCTAAGACCATGATTTTGTAGTTAGGTGCTACATATATAGTATAATGTGTGAAGCATAAGCCTCAACGTTTTTCCCATGTGATGTTACATTATCGTTGCAAAAATGTTTCATTCACAAAGGAATATATTTATGTACCATGAAGCAAGTGTGTTGCATCCCATCATCTCACAACGTAGTCTGTGTGAGCTAAGTCACATTAAAGCAATGGTTTGGAGGGCAGACAATGAGATGGGCTCTAACATGTATTGATGTGTGAAGTTTCCTCATTCAACGAAGAACATGGGTTCTAACATGTATTAACATGTGTAGCTTCCTCATTCTATGAAGAACATGATTTTATAGTTAGGTACAACACATGTAGTATAATGTGTGAAGCGTGAGCCTCCACATTTTTCCCATGTCATGATACATTGTTGTTGCAAAAAGACATCATTCACAAAGGAATCTATTAATGTAACATGAAGCAAGTGTGTAGCATCCCATCTCCCAAACCATTTTCCCATATCTTGCATCCAACCTAAACACAAAATTTTGCTTTTATGTGTCTTTTAGATCTTTTTTCTTGCTTCCATGCGATTCCAAGAAGCTGATGCAAGGGACTTTTTTGAACCTTGAGCATGTATTCAATAATCCTTTCCATGGACATGATCTCATGCATGCAAAAGTCTTCCAATGCCCTCATAAGCTTTTTTGCATCTCCTAAAGTGTGCAGGAAGTACCACATCATTTGCATACAACAAAAGCATGATAGTTGTACATTCCAAATGACAACTTCTTCAATTCTTTCTTCATTTATAAACTTGACAATCATTTGTTTTAATTCATCAATGCATAGACCCAATAGAGTTGGTGAGAGTGCATCCTTTCTTAGCACCAATGGTGGTATTAAAAAATCTAAAATTTTATTACCCATATGTCACATACAACATGTAATCTTCTCATAGATTCAGACAATTTCAAGCAGATATTAGCTTGGCACCCTGAGTTCTTCCATGCGCCTCTAAAGATGCTCACAAGGTGCCATTAAAAAATCGTTCTTGAAGTCTAAAAAGAAACATAAACCTCTCAAGAAACTTTCTTCCATTAACACTTGAAGGGTGACAAGGTGATCGATGATGATGTGGGGTTTTTGACAGTATTCTTGTCCATAAGATCTCTTACATTTTGTTTATCCCATGCACTTATATTTGATTACATTATACATCCAAATAGTTTTGCCATTAGTGAGCTGACCATGATGGTTCGAAAATTGTTTACATTATTTAGATCTCCACCTTTGTGTAAAGGTTTAATCCAATTCGTCGTCCAACCATATGGCATGCCATGTTGCACTGCATATTAAACATATCACTTATCTATGCATGTGCGTCCATTCTTGTCCACTTGGGCATTTTAGCATTTATAGATTGAAGATTGTTTGCCTTTGGAGAGGCCAATTTCTTAACAAATATGCATACATCCTCAATCGTAAAGGGGGGAGCGATATATGAAAGAGATCCATAACACATCATCGTTCCAACAATTGATAGGTCATATCGAGTCTTACAATGCATAGACAAGTCCATAAGAATTGGGTTAAGTCACCTTAACCATTAACGTATTTCCCCATTAAATTTCCCCAAACTTTAGCACATGCGTGTGCTTTCCCTTATGTTTAGAGACATTGTTGAGTAACTTCCCATATTTTTCCTTTTCTTTGAATTATTCTTTTGTACTT
The DNA here is from genome assembly GCF_043228905.1 of Azolla caroliniana. Lineage (NCBI taxonomy): Eukaryota > Viridiplantae > Streptophyta > Polypodiopsida > Salviniales > Salviniaceae > Azolla > Azolla caroliniana. Next base: position 16,598,375 of record NW_028230450.1, on the reverse strand, counting down.
ATGGAAATACTTTTGATACTATTTCTTATTCTTGACTACATCTAGACTCATAAGGCACTTACAAGCTTCATGACACTCCTTATCAAACCATTTGTTCTTTAAACGATGCTTATTGATGCCTTTACAAGGTATGTGTTTGGCTGAAAACGTTTATCTTTACATGAGAAAAAGACTTTCTTGAAAGCTTCCGTTTACATATAATGTGGCACCAATCCCTACCTTGTATCTTTGCATTTGTAACATCTCCTCAACCATCTTTCAATACACGGACGCTCATTTCAGGTTTATGCTCAACTACAATTGTTTAATGCCTTCAATGTCTTCACACAGTCCAACCTTAACATACCTTTGAAGTCAATAAATATAGTTTGATTATCGGATTTAGTGTCCATTCACTAAGTGAGAATTTGTGTATATTATCCAAGATACCTTCTTAATGTAACACATACTTGAATACACTATTTCTATTGTGTTTTCTACATGGAAAATTATTACTGTTGGGCCATAAGGATACACCATTTCCAAGAAGCATTCTTAGTAGTATTATTGCACATTTGTAGAACTAACTTCCCAAATCTATTTGGATCTTTTTCATCAACAGAAGAGAAACTATATTGCATATCCTCTTGCATCCTTGAGATGTGTGGCATGAAAGATTTGTGTGCATCAAGTGACAAACTTCTTATATGAGCATTCATGTCACCAAAGACCATAAACTCCCCCTTGACTTGAAACAAGCAATGTCATCATCTAGATTAGCGAAGATTTGGCTTTCATCCATACAATCATTACCAAATGTGTGTATGTCTATAGACCTCTTACAATTTACGTAACCACCAACAATTTTCCACTAGGCCTTTTGACGAAGCTTTCTATCTCCTAGCTTCAACCATGTATTTCCGTTTAATGTTACCTTTTTAGTGGGACATGAAACCAGTAACGTCATGATAATCTAAATAACAAGGATGTAACAACATCCAAGCCCAAAATTGTCCTTCCTATACTTTTGATCGACCATCTACTCGCTGACTATCTATCATTCCTAATAAGTGAAATAAACACTTCGCTTGTCATTATCACTACTAGTTACTGTATGATGTGGTATGAACTATACACTAGATCGCACTCACATGAATAGAGAACTTGAACAATCTATTACCAATATGTAAGAAACCTAAACAAGAATATCTACCTAGAAAGACTCGGTATTAGAGTTTTTAACGGAAAACCAGATATTATGGTTTAATCAAGATACATATACATGTTCAAAGAAGAGAAGATAGAAAGAGGAAACCAAGGTACAAAAATATCAGAAATGGGATTCTGAATGGCCAAGTTATGACTAATGCAAGTGGTCACTCTCAAATAAGAAGGCCGATATCTTCAACGATAGAGAGAATGTTGACGGCGGCCAAAAAACCCTCCCCCTATATCCAAATTAACATTTATGCCTCGTCCTTCCCCAACGCTTCAGCATTCTTTCCATCACTCAAATGTGGATCAAGAATTTCTCCAAAACTCGAGCACTTGGGGTAGCCACAAAATGAGCCTATGGTCCCCCTAACACCAAACTGGATCAGCCTCTAGAATATCGCCCCAATCTCCCCATCATGATCCTACCTTGATCAGCACAAAACCTAGAAGAAAAGATGAAGCTCCCACTCCAGCAGAAGCCCTCTTGTCCTTTTTATAGACAAATAGAGGTCGACCTCCTTATCCTTCTACTTTTCTCCACTTTCTATTCTTGTTATTCTTGCCTCTTACTTGTTCTTGGTTTGCCTTCTTCAAAATTCGACCACTTCAACTAAGTCCAACCATTGACCCTTCCAACTTCTATGTATCCTTATCCCTTCTCCCTCACCATCCAATTTGTCTCCTCCTATTATAATGCGCTTGAACATCTCATGGACTTGTATAATCCTTGTCACCTTAGAAACCTTGGTGATGTCTTTACCCTTGATCCAAAATCCATAACACAATTACCAAGTTTATTAGCATCAATCATGATCACATATGCACAAAATATATAACTATAATCTGACAATGAAACCATGCGATGTCCTTACCTAGAATACCATGATGAAGACGATGTCAAGGCCAATTCATCTTCTTCGTTATAGTCGTGTCTTCGACTTTCTTAGCCTTACAAACATTCGTGCTTCCTAGATTGCTAAATTAAACCACTCTATGACCAAGCCATGAGCTAGGATGGGCATTGTCCCCCAAGGAGTTTTTAGACCTTCAGTGGGATGTGTATGGATCTGTAACTGAACACAAATGCATCACCACCACAATTGCCCCAATAACAAGGATACTATGACATCGCCATCCAATATCAACCTTCCTATGTCACATATTGCACCTCATTTCATCAACAACCTATTGATTCAAGCTAGTGAAATGACTATTTCTATAGCATCAATGCTCACTATGTCCTTATCACCTCTAGTCACCAAGTTTACTAGCATCAACCACACCCTCATCATCACTTCACAAATTATACAACTAAAACGTAAAAAATAAACCATGTCATTTTCTTACCCCAAACACCATGTTGAGGCACGTCTCATCACCTTTGTTATGACCTAGCAGTCCTAACCCCAAAGCCAACACGAAATCCAAAGATGGACAATAATATTCGACATGACTCCTTTAAGCATCATTTTTTACGGACTTAATCAAACATAAAATGAAATTAAATTTTGTACCATCGACCTCAATATGGGCTGATTTTCTTGCAAAACATGTTTCCAGTCAAAAGTACATATCGTGTTGCAAGAAGATAGGGCTCTAAATTATTTGAAAGTTGAAGAGAAGAACACGAAGTTTTGATTAGAATTAGATTTAGAATTAGAATTTTTATCGTCCATAAAGAGGCCAATTTTGACCTATGGGACCAGAGTATACATGTGTTCTTGATATATGTCTCCTTCCTAAGAAGGGGTATTCAAATGTTGAAGCACAAAGTCTCTATGTGTTAATAAAGCATACACATATGAGCTCAACCTTCTAGGTGGTGTCTTAAGTATGGATCTTAAGTTATCACTCCCTCTTAGTATGTCAACATATCTTGAACGAATTGCACTATATGTCGAGCATGTGAAGAGCAAGTGACATTCATCCTCTACCATGCCTTCATTGCATACTTTACATGTCTTCAAATTCGTTACATTTTGATACCATGATGCAACTTCAATACCTAACTTGTGAGATCGAGTGCGATGTACTGTAAGGGCTCTATGAGCATTGCTACTCATATTGGTAATGCGATAAGGTTGGATACGATCAATAGACATTCTTGCTTTATATTGAGACCAACATTCAGGGTTAACATTTGCAATGTAGTATTCTAGCTTTGCCCTCTTAGCATCCTCCCACTTCATCCTTAATGATTCCACCAACCTTTCCTCAATCATTACATATTGCATAGCATTGCCTAAAAGCCCTAAAAGATCATCCACATCCCATCTTCTAAACCATTTCTTTATGTCAACAACCCAACCATATGAGAGAATCTTACTTTTATGATTCTTGTGTAGCTTACATCCAACATTCCAAGAAAGATGTGGTAATCAATGATTCGGCATATTCTTGACTTTTGTAATGTATTTATGTACTCTTTGGAGTGCCAATAGTTCTATGGGTCGAACACCCGTTTCCAAGAGCATAACCTGGCAAAAGGTAGTGCATTTAACTCCTAATTGCCTCCTTAAAAACATCTTTTGAATTTTCTCAATCTCGTTCCATGCATTAAGAGAGATGGTGCCACCCCATACTTCTACTCCATAAAGCAATACTTGAGTTGCCATGGCATTGAACAACATTAATTTTACTTCCCATCCACAAGTATCAATTTGGTTGCATTGGTTCTCCAAAAGGTAATATGATTTCCAACCGGCTTGGAGTCTAGAATCAAAGCATGCACTCCATTTATTTGTGGCAAGTACATCAATACCAAGATACTTAAAGCTTTTAGCAAATTGTATATGTTCACCTTTATATGTGAGTATAGGGTAATGATGAGGTTGGATGGTTTGCACTACCATCATTTTTGTTTTCTCTACATTCATTACTAGTCCACTACTATGGCAAAATTCTTCTAATACCCCAAGTAAATGTTGCATACTATCAACATCATATGAGAAGAGTACCACATCATCTGCATATAGAAGCAATAAGATAACATGTTGCATCAAATTGGGGTCATTCCATCCTTCTTCTCTTGCAACCTTATTCACCACTTCTTCTAATTTATCAATACATAAGCCAAAGAGTGTGGGTGATAGTGGACATCCTTGCTTGACCCCCCATGTTACTTAAAAAGCTCTTTGAGAATCCACTATCCATTTTTAATTGGCATTTAACTTGTTCATATAGGCGTGCAACCACAACTCGGTACTCTAATGGCATGTCAATGTCTACCATTCTATTCCAAAGCTCACTTCGTGGTACGGTATCAAAAGCTTTCTTGAAATCAACAAAACAACAATAAAGTGTTTTTCCTTGTAGTCGACTCTCTTCCATGATTACTTTTAATGTGGCCAAATGATCCATGGTGGAGTGTTTTGCTCTAAATCCGGCTTGCCCTCTTTTGCTTGTACTCTCAGCCCATGTGCTTATCTTTTTCTCCATAATAGTACTATATAATTTAGCAATAGTTGAACTCACCATTATTGTACGATAATTTGCTACTTGATTCTTACCTCCACCTTTAAATATTGGTTTAATCCAATTCATAAGCCAATTATTTGGAAATCCTTGTTTTATAGCTTGCTCTAAAATTGTCATTATCCATTTTAAAAGCTCACTTGAGACATAGGTTGAATCTATTGCTTTCCCACTTGCCATCTTCTTTATTCCCTTATTGACATCATCAATATCGATACATGTAGTGCATGGAATTTCAATTTTCTCAACCGTAGGAGCCACACCTTCATGAATATATAACCTTTGTACATAGTCTAGCATCTCTTCATTTGTAAAGTGACCTTTCACATCTTCTTTCTTACCCTTGAGTTGTTCCCATACTAATTTTGGTTTGATCTTAAACAAGTTTTTCTTTTTCATCTCTTGCATTTGGAAATATCTTCTTTTCTTTCTCCTCACTGCTTTCTTGTATATGTGCCATGCAACAATCTTTTCATTCCCCCCTTCTATGGACTTAAACTATTTGAGATACATCTTACATTCATCGTCGAACCAAGAATTACATGGAAAACTACACAGCTTATGACCACCCACATGTCTCTTAAAGCATTGATATCCAACCTTAAGGATTATATCCTTCAAATGTTGCCAATTTTCTTAAACATCGTTGCTTAGAGAAAAATTTAACAAATGGTTCTCCACTTCATTTGCATACATCTTAGCTTTTTCATAACAAGGTTCGATGATACATCTCTTTTCGTCTTTCACTTCACGACATCTAGTGGAATGTGGATGTTACCAACTAGGAACACGGTCTACGATCAGTCCTTTAACCTAGACCTCCAAGTGACTGTGTGACAACAAATGGTAGCGTCTGTGCGTAATACTTAGTGGGATATTCCCCGTAACCTAGCAGCGTATAAGGGAGACGGCTACAACCGAGCTCCTTTGACAGTGGGCTAACACACACACCATTACTTACTCCTACGCTCTCAGGTGTTACAGACACACAGTAGATTAGCCGTAGCTACACACAGATATCAGAGAAGATAGAATTCTATTATGATACGCCTCTTACATTCAAAATTACCCACACCTCTATCAGAGGTTTTCTGCCCTTTATATACACAGGGTATTTTAGCCGTTCACGCTTCCCGCGTGAACCGTTACATGCATTACAATATTATACTATTCCGTATTCCTGCGCTCTTGTCTGTTGTATGCCTGGCCGGACTAGCCTCAACACAGGTGTCTATCCAACACTTCTCCAAAGGGGTGGTAAGGATTGGATGCTAGGTTACACGCGTAAGATGATTACACTAAGCACAGACGGTAAAATAATACAAAGACAAAGATAAACACGCAATAAGTATAATTGTATTCCTTCCGTTCGTAAAGCATTTACAAATCATCGGATCCTTTTATAGGCATCTGGCAAGGTTACAATCGGTGCGCCTAGGCAACCGGCATCCGAATCGGTCCGGATCCGGATCGGTACAACTGTACCGGATCCGTCCCTCCGAATAATAAATATACTATTATTTACTTCCTATTATCCGATCCGACTCCGCCTTCCCACTTGTCCTTGCTCTTCTGACCGGCCAACACATGGCACGCCCGTGGGAAAGTGCCTTGCACTTCGAACCCACTCACGGCCTCAGTCTTCCTCCAAAATATCGAGCAAACTCCGCTCAAAGGTGTCAAGTGGTGCCTCTTTCTCCACTTCCTGTTCCTTGCCTGCCTGGTCTCCGACCTCCGGTTAGGTTGGCTGTTCCGTAAAAATTTGCTGCTCCGGCTCTGCTTGATTCTGTGGTGCCGGTGCTTCCTCACCGCTCCGTCCGGGTTCTTCCTGTTCTTCCTCCGTTCCAGGCTCTGTTCTGTTACCAATGTCGCTTTCTCCGGTCTAAACTAGTCGATTCGGTGCGCCTTCTTCCTCTACTCCGGTGTTTTCCGGTCCCAGCTCTTCTTCTTCCCCGGCATCGGTCTGCACCTGCTCTTCTTGATTTTCTTGGACCGGAAGTTCTTCCTCGGGTATTCCTTGTCGGGGTTGTTCGGTGTTGGTTGGTTCAGCTTCAGCCGGTCGCTCTCCCTCACTTATAGTGATTGGCGTCGTTCTTCCCTCGGCTTCCTGTCGTAACCGGTCCTGCTCGTATTTCTCCAACTCCAATTGAGTTGCGAGCTGCCCGTCATCCAACCTCTCTACCAACCCTCAGATTTCTTGGAGATGTTCTTCCGCTAAAGCGTAGAAATCCTCCGACAATTCTTCCCGAATGGCGACGATACTTTCTTCATCCATCTTGTAGAACTTGTCACCGGTCTTCCTCCGATTCTCGGCATCAGCTCGGAGTGTCTGCAGCTCGGCTGCCTGTTGTGACCACTCCTTCCATAGCTTTTCCGTACTTTCGTTGATGCTTGCCTGAGCTCGGGTACTCCAACATGACATGATGAGCTTGATCCGGTCAACCCCCGCTTTAGCATGCGCATAAGCTTCTTGCTTTTCCTTCCTTGCCCGTTTTATAATGTCGGCCATTATCTGAGCCTGGGCTTCGTAATCCGCTTTCTGCTTTTCATAGGCACTTTGCAGTTTGTTGATCGTGAAGGTCGATCTTTCCTTTTCTTCATTCTGGATCTTGGTCAGATCCAGCTTTTCCCACCTTAGCGCCTCTAATTCCTTCCTTCTCTCCGTCGCTTGGGTTATTTCTGCCGACAATGCTTCCTTTTTGGCACTGACCTCGTCCATTGTCTTAGCCAGGTCCAATGGGGTCTCTTTGAGCTGTTCTTTCAGCTTCTCTATTTGCCGGTCGTAGTCCGCTGCCCATTTCTTGTTGTCCGACTCGGCATGCTTGTGATCTCGATAGAGTCGATCGAAGTCCTCCGTCTTCTGTTTCAGGCGTCAGCTCACCTGAGCTCTTAACCGGTCGTCCCGGTCCTTCTGTTGTCGGAGTTCTTCCTGCAGTCGCTCTATCTCCTGCTCGACCTGCTCGGCCTGTCGACGCAGTCGGTCCTTCTCCTTTTGCAGCTTTTCTTTTTCTTCTTGCAGTCGGTCATTAGTGGCTCGGCCTTTCCGGAGGCCTTCTTCCATTCTTCGTCTGTCGTCCTCCACCGCTTTCCGCTGCTCCCTTTCTTTTTCCCTTAATGCCTCCTGAGCTTTTAACTCCTCTTGCAAGGTTTCTATTATTTTTTCGGTCTCAGGGCCGGTTTGCAAGGCTACCGGTTCCGGTTCCGGTTCTGGTTGCTTCCTTGTTGTCCCGACCGGCTCGGTGACAACCTGTGTTTGTTGAATTCTTTCCCTCGCCTACAACAGCTCCCCTTGCAACTCCTGGATCTGTGTTCGGAGCGCGACCAACTCCTGGGTTGTTGTATGCGTCAGGTGTTGCCTACGCGTTTCTTCTTCCTCTAACTAGTCCGCTACTCCCGACACCTGCTCCGAAAGCCATCTCAGCCATTGTGGCTTTGTTCTTCCCGTGTTGGAGTAGCATTGCTCACTTCTACTTCTTAACTCAGCCTGTTTTTCCGGCCTTTTCTCTGGCTCCGGTGCTTGTTCATTCCTCTTCTCCGGAATGACCGGTTCTCTGAAGTCCGGCAAAACCGGTTCCTGTACTGCTTCCCTCGGTGCGGGTTCCAATACTGCTTCGACCCCGGCTACTGGAGGTGGTCCTTGCGCCCTCTGCTGAGTTCTGTCAACTGGTGCAGCCGGTCCTCTCGCCCGTCTCTCCCAACCTTGTCTTGCTGGGAGTCTTACCAGTGGTTCGGATGAGTCTTCTTCCGTCTCAGCTTCCTCCTCCGGTGCGGCTACCAGACGGACCTTTTGTATAAAGTCCGCTGGTTCCGGTTCCAGCCGTCGCAGCGTTATATTGGTTGGTCTTCCTCGGCCGGTTCCTTGTTGGTCTTCCTTGCCGGTTTTCCTTTGCCTTTTCCTGCCGGTTTTGCCTTTCTTGCTGGTTCCTGTTGCTGTCGGGATGGTCCTTCCTCCCGCTGTTCTGCTTCTTCCTGGGTCCATCCGGGGGTGTGTTTCTCCAGGATCTGTCGGCGCTTTGTGACCTTTTTCGGCGTCATCTCCTGCCGACCTCTTTTCTTTTGTTTGATGGGGAGTACCGGTGGGACTAACACCGTTAGCCATTGTGCTATCCCGGCCCATGGCTTTTTTCCTTCCACAAGGTTCTTGATGGCCTCCTTCAATCCTTCGGTTATGAAATGGAGCCAGTCCACTTGTAATCCTTCGTACGTTGCAATTACGAACGTTGCCCGGTACCTGGCTATGGCCGGGGGACGAGAATTCACGAATCCGTACTCCATCATGGCGCGGGCCACTTCTCCGAACAGCAGGTTCTCTCCACCCTGTGTTCGGTACGCCTTGCTGCTGATGGAATACTCACCGAAATATTCGAACAGGATTTGACTTGAAGGGTTTTTGATCGTCTGAAGTCCTCCTGCTTTTATCCCCGTGAGCGCCTGCACCGCGCCTTCCGTGACTTCTGATAAATCAATCGATGCTGCCACCTGCTCCGGTTCTGCGTGTGGTGGAGCGTCGGCAATCTACAGCAATCCTTCTAACCCGTTCTCTATCATCCATTGGCGTGCCTCTTCCGACAGTGCCATTGGTTCGGATTCTTCTTCTGTTGTCTGTTGTTCGGGATCGGGATGTGTGTGCTCTGTGTGTCGGATCGCTCTTCTGTGCTTCTGCGCCTGTGTGTAGGAAAATTCGTAAAAAGTAAGTCCTTCGCAAGCCTGTGTCTTATATAGTGGTTTTTGCCTCGAGCCGCCCTTTTTCGGTTCCCGTGCATGTCTATCTCCCGCCATAATTAGTATGTCCTTTCTTGGTTGCCGCGTGTGCATATACCTCGTACGTCGGTGCCCACGTTCTATGCTTTAAATAGCAAGTACGCGCACGTCCTCCTTTACTTCATGGCGCCTCTTCATTGAATGGTGGCGCTCCCACCTCTTGTGATCTCCCCATCATCATTACTTTTATTTTCTTTTATTTTTTATTTTTTTTTATTTTTTTTTGGACCACGTCATTTTCCGGTCCCGCCCGATTTGCTCGGGTCGGTTCGTGCTGATACCGGAATCTCCTTCTGTCGGCTTTCCGGGATAGTCTTTGTCGATATCGGTGTCGGTTCTTCCTCGGTCCGGATTTCTGCACCAGTGTCTGTCGGTGTCGGTTCCTCATCGTGTCGGATTGCCGGGTCTCGCTTGAACGGGTTGGCTGGCATATGTCCCTTATACGGCTTTAGCCGAAACCCATTTGCCCACTTACCGATGACTTCTCCAGACAATGTGCCGAGCTGATACGACCCATTGTACTCCTTGGTGATCCAGAACGGTCCGGTCCACCGAAACCGCAACTTTCCCGGCATGTTCCCCATCCGTGTCTGGAACAGTAGTACCGGTTTTCCGACTTCGAACTCCTTTTCATTGCCACGCCGGTGTCGGTCCACGAAAGCTTTTCTCCTCCTTTGCTCCAGTTCGAGTTGTAGTAAGCTGGCTATTCGGTTTTCTTCTAATTCCAACAACGTCGCCAGCCGGATTCGTTCGGACTCCTTCTCACTTAAGCGCTCCTTTACCTGGATCCGTAAGCTAGGGATCTGGAACTCTACCGGCATGACCGCTTCTAAGCCGAATGCTAGTCAGAACGGGGTTGTCCGGATGCTGGTTTTGTACGTTGTTCAGTACGCCCATAGCGCGCTCTGCAATTTCGTATCCCAGTCGGTCCGGTTCTCGTTGACGATTTTTCGTAGGATGTTCTGCAGATTTTTGTTCGTCGATTCCGCTAGTCCATTGGCTTGAGGATAGTAGGGAGTACTCCTTTTATGTACCACCGCGTAAAATGACGTCAGGCTTTCTACTACCTGCCCGAGAAAGTGTCCTCCTGTTGGGAGACAGGTCCCTCCGGATGGGAAGGGAGAAGAACAGTGCCGACGAACAAACTCGGCCGAGGCCGACAGGCCGAGGCCGAATCGGTATGAACCGGATAGGGAGTACCCGACTGCGGAGAGCCGGATGGTGTAGGCCCGGTATGAACCGGATGGGGAGTACCCGACTGCGGAGAGTCGGATGGTGTAGGCCCGGTATGAACCGGATGGGGGGTACCCGACTGCGGAGAGTCGGATGGTGCAGGCCCGGTATGAACCGGAGGAAGAGACATATTCGTAAATATGTTTCTGAGAGCCCATCGAGGCTACATTTGTAAATAGCCGAAAAGTCATATTAGTATAAATATGACTTAGGGCAAACTTTTTGTAGTTGTTGTTGTTTTGTTGTTGTAATTCTTCCTTGTTGGTGCAAGTAGAATAGAGAGCGCGTAACTGTACAGAGAGAGAGAGAGAGAGAGAGAGAGACGAGGTCGTTGCCTCTGTTGTAACCGCCGCCTGTGGCGAAGATCTGTGAGCACGAGGTCGTTGCCTCAGTGAACTCACTGTTGTATATTGCTACATAGTGACAGTTTGCAGCCTGTGGGCTGCCGTGGTTTTTCCCCTATTTTGGGGTTTTCCACGTAAACCTCCTATGTACCATTTCTCCCCTTTGTGTCGCGTTTCATTACCTGTTTTTCTGTGTATGAAAAGAATCTCGGTTGTGGCCGAGCGTCGGACATAAGGAACGTCGAATTCTCAACACCTCCTTGGTCACTTATAAGCTCGATCGGGCATCCATACCGACACCATATGCACTCGTATAGGAACTTTGTTGTGGAAGCGGTCGTGTTGTCCCGTAAGGCCTTCGCTTCCACCCATTTGGTGCAATAGTCGGTCGCCACTATGACATACCGATTTCCGGTTCGCATTGTTGGTGGCTTGAAGGGACCGACAAAGTCCAAACCCCACTTTTGAAATGGTTCCAATGGCAAGACCGGGTGGTGTGGTATCCGGGCCTGCCGCGTGGGTTGGCCCAGTCGTTGACACAAATCGCATTCTCTGCTATACTTCACGGCATCTTTTAGGGTGGTTGGCCACCACAGTCCGCTCTGCCATATTTTCCGAGCGGTTGCGTCGCCGGCATAATGCCCGCCGGCAATTCCACAGTGGGCTTCCCTGAGGATTAGATCCTTCTCATCGCTCCGCACTGCTCGTCTCCAGATGCCATCTGCCCCCTTGTGATAGAGGGTGTCTCCAACCAAGCAGAAATGTCTGCTTCTTACTGCTACCCTTTTCCTTTCATCGCGGTCCATGTTCTCCGGGGGTACTCCGGTGCTCAGGAACTGATGCATCTCGGTTAGCCACTTGTCTTCATCGGCTACCATTGCATCCGTTGCCGGTTCCATCGTGATCCGGAACAACTCGGCGTCGGGGAACTCATCCTGTACGCCGTCCCCTGCTTCTCCGGATTCGAGTCTGCTTAGGTGGTCCGCTACCGCATGCTGCGCCCCGGGTCGATGGAAAATGTCGAATTCAAATTCCTGTAACAGCAGTGTCCATCGTGCAATTTTTCCCGTCAGGGATGCCTTCGAGACCAGGTAGAGTAGTGCAGAATGGTCGACATGGAAGGAAAACTTCCTTCCGAGCAGATAGTGCCTGTACTTTGTGACACTATACACCATTCCTAATGCCTCTCGTTCTGTCGTAGAGTAGTTCCGTTCGGCTTTTGAGAGTTTCCGGCTTGCGTAGTACACCGGCCGGTACCATTTCGGCTCCGTGAGTTGCATCAGAACGCTGCCGATTGCTATGTCCGACGCGTCGACGAAGACGTGAAAGCTTTTACTCCAATCTAGCGGTTGCACCACCGGAGATTGCGACAGCATAACCTTCAGCGCTTGGTAGGCTTTCTCCTCCGCCTCCGCCCATAGGAAGGGTACCCTGTGTACGGCGGCATGCAATGGTGTAGCGAAGTCTGCGAGGTGTCGTATCATCCGGCTATGCCACCTTATTTGGCCCAGGAACCGGCTAAGCCTTTGCGTTATTTGGTGTTGGTGCCTCGAGAATCGCCTTTACTTTATCCGGATCTACCGCGATTCCTTCCTTACTCACCACGTGCCCTAGCAAGTTGCCGCTTGCCACTCCAAAGACACACTTGGCCGGGTTCAAACTCAACCGGTACTCGCGGCACTTCTCTAAGCACAGCCGGGGGTGATCGAGATGCTCTCTGTGCCGGCTGTAGACCGCGAAATCGTCAAGGAAGACCTGCATAAAACCGGGGATATATTCCCCGAAAATTTCCATTATTATCCTTTGAAAGGTCGTTGGGGCCATCTTGAGTCCGAACATCATCACGACCGCGACGAACACTCCCCATTCCGTAACGAACGTTGTCTTCTCCTGGTCGGCCGGGTTCATTTGTATTTGGTTGTAACCGCTAAATCCATCCAGGAAGCTGTAAACTTCGTGGCCGGCTACCGCATCTAACACCTCGTCCATAAATGGTAGTGGAAACGCATCGGTCACCGTTGCGGCATTTAGTTTCCGGTAGTCCACACATACCCGGATTTTGCCGTTCTTTTTCGGGACCACCACTATTGGACTCAGCCAGGTTGCCTGCTTGACCGGTCGGATAAATCCGACCCGAAGGAGGTTATCAATCTCCTCCTTCACCTTCGCCGCATAATTCAGATTCATCCGGTACCTGCGTTGAGCGATCGGTTTCGCGTCCGTACTTAGGTGAATTTGGTGCTGATAGAGCTGGGGGTCCAGCCCTCGCATGTCTTCGTATGACCACGCGAACACATCCTTGAAGTCTGTTAATAATGCTACCATTGCCTTCTTTTCTTCCTTCGGCAATTCCTTTGCGACATTTACCAGTCGAGGCTTGTCTATTGTGCCGAGGTCCACCTCCTCTAGTTGGGATGCTTTTACCCTCTGGGATATCGTCATCTCCCTTTCTAGGGATTCCTGCGCTTGTCGCGGTTCCCGGATCGCCGCTTGGTCCGGTTCGTCTGGCGTCGTGATGTACGGTTCTACTGTTGCCGTGATATCCACCTCAAATAGTGGGACGATTCGTGGGTGTTCCTCGAGGTACCGATCGACTTCCTCATCCGGTAATCCCTCCAACATGTTGATGCTTTCCGCATACAATGGAGTTGCTTCCTTACTGGTGATCACCCGTGGTTGCGTCGCTACTCGTACCTTTGTTTTCCCTCGCCAGAATGTGATCATGTTCTTTTGCCAATTCTGCTTGATATGCGTCGTTCGCAGCCATGGTCGTCCTAGCAGTAGGGGGTACGCGCCTTGTACATTCAGCTGCAGCACGACGGCCGATATCCGGAATACGTGGCCTCCAATCGTTACTTCCAAATCCCGGATAAGCCCGGTCGGTCGGACTGAGCTAGTATCAGCCATGCGTAACCAAAAGGGGCATGGTTCCCATTCCCGGATGCCCAGGTTGTCGCATGTCTGTCGGCTGATGACATTTACCCCGAAGCCTCCGTCAATAATTGTTCCGGCAATTTCCTTTCCTTTCACGATTGCCGTGATCGTCGGGCTACTTGTATCGACCACAGCTGGTCCTTCCTCCGGGTTGGAGAAGAATGCCGGTGCTGGCGTCGGCTTCAGTTTGCTCACGGATGCCTGTAAGTCTGCCGTAAACTGTGGCACCAACTGTAGTAGCCGTGCTAACGACAGCACGATTTGACAGTCCTGGAGCGCTTGCCACGTCGGGTTTTCTCCTGGCTGTATGATTTCTTCGTCTTTTGGCATATTTTGGTCTCTTACTTCTGCCGCATTCTGTTCATTGGCCTTCTTGATCCATTGTGCCGCTTGTTTTCTGATTGCCTCCTAGGCTTCCCACTCGGCGGCCTTCCCCTTTGACCGGGTTGTGACCTACTGCACTTCCGTTATTTCGGCTGTAACCATGTTGACTGTCGGCTGCTTGTCATTGGTTTTGCTTGGGCATTGGTTACTATAATGGCCCTCCTTACGGCAGTAATAACAGTACACCTTGTGACTATTGCTCGTTTCTCCTTTGTCCCCGGTGTGGGGGGTGGGTATACTTCGGCGGTCGTCTTCGGTTTTTCAGTTATCCGGTACCGATACCGGGTTGTCATTCCTTGCTGCCTCCCGACGTTCCTCTCTTCGGAAAAATCCACGCTTCTGATTCCGTCGGAAATTCCGGTTCCCTTGTCGCCTCTCTTCTCTGCGTCGTTCGTATTCCGGGGATTCGTCTCGGTCGTACCGGTCCCGGGGGTAGCTATCTTTGCGTTTCTCCTCTCGGTCATAGTTATCGCGTCTTCTATCAGCGTATCTGTTACCGCGTTCGCGTTGGTAGCGGTCGTCTCTCCGGAATCGATCCTCATCCGGGTCCTGATTGCGCGGTTCTATGTGTCGAACCGGTGCCGCCTGCCGGTTTAACAGGTTATATTCGCATCGGTCCGTTGTATGGGCTTGAGAGTTGCAGATCATACATTGTGTCCGCAGGTTGCAGTCTACCGTTGAGTGGCCCGAATTTAGGCATGTTGTGCATTGTAAGGCCTGTCGGAACCTCAGGTCTTCCTCCTTCGGGAGTGCCCGGTGTAACATCCCCATCGACAAGAAGGAGCTAGTCTTGTCCATTTCTAAGACCCGATCGATAACTTGGTCCATTGTGCTGGTGCGGAAATCAAGGACTCCGCACATCGTTCGAAGTGGCTCTTTTAGCGCGGCCAAAAAGACTGCTTTGGCTTCGTCTTCGGGTGGTGCTCTCGAAGGTCTGAAACCGAATGATGAATTGTGGCACAGTCTCGTTCTCTTCCTGCCGGGTGGTGTAGAACTGCCCGACCAATTCCCTTTGCTCAACTTGTTTGTGAAAAAGCCTGAGGAATTTGGCCTTCAAGGCATCGAATGTGGCAAAGCTGCCCGGTAAGTGCTTTGCGTGCCATCGGGCCGCCGGTCCTTCTAAGGTCATGCCGAATTCGGCGACTTTGGATCGTTCGGCTTCGGGCTCCGTCAGTCTTTGGGAAACATGGTTGGCTTCCCATGTTTGGAGGAATGCGTACACGTGTGCCTCCGCGTCGGGCTCATCCCGGTACTTTGGGTATGGGTACGGCATCGTGTCGTCCAACTGACTCTCCTGCTCTCTCCACTCTCTGTCCGTTGTTGGCGTCGGTGTAAGAACCTTCGGTTCCTCCGCGGTTGGTGCCGATATCCGCTCCTTCAGTTCCTCCGCGGGTGTTGTCGGTGTCCGGTCCTTTGGTTCCTCCACGGGTGTTGTCGGTATCCGGTCAGCCTCCCTCGGCGATTGCCGGTCACCGAACTCCAAGGTTATTTCTTCCTCTGTGTCTTCCGACTCCTCTTCCCCCGGGTCGTTTGGTGTGTCGTGGCTGCTTTTATACCGGGACGCAACGCTTCCGTTGCTTTCCGACTCCGCCTCGAGTGTTGCGAATGCTTCCGAGTCCCCATTGTCGTGCCTTTCGGCTCCGGATCGTTGCGTGAGTCGGGTGGGAACCACCGAGGTTTTGGACTAGGAGAAAAGAAAAATACAAATAAGGCTAGTAAAGAATAGGTATAAAGAGTTATAAGATAAAAATCTCGTGAATCCCACGAGTTTAGTATATTTAGTCAATATTTAGGTAGTAAGAGAGAATTATTTTAGCAAATTCGTGAATCCCACGAATATTTTAGATTGATTGATCATTATAGAAAAATAATCAACAAAAACTACAATGTGCTCCCCATCCTTATATAGTGATGGGAGAGACTAAGCATAACTACATGCTTTTTCTAATATGTTCATGCACACTAAATGTGCATGTGATGCTTTTCTAATCCTTGCTTTTATTTGCTAAATATAGTGCTCATGCACGCTAGATGTGCATGAGTCACTTTTTAGTTGCTTGCGTTTTTCTATAAAATATTCACGCACTCTAAAAATGCATGATTTACCTTTTAATAAAGGTAGGCGCAAATAAAGGACTTATAGTTATTAAATCTATTTGTAGAACACTAAAGATAAGGTAGCATAATGGTAAAGTTGAGGTTTGGCTATGTGGAGGTACAAGGTTCAAATCTTGCCCTATGCACGTGATAAATATCTTGATATTCTTATTTTATTTATTGGTGATAAATATCTTGATATTCTTATTTTATTTATTTATATGTAATTAAATCGGTTATATTATTTTTACTTTTTCACGTAGTGTACGAAATACACTACGACACTCGCCCCCTCCGAACCCGCACATCCTCCGGTATGTGCCGAAGTTGCCGATGCTCGTTGTCTCCCCTTCATCCTCCGTTTGTCCCGCTATGTCAACTTTGTCTCTCCATTTTGAGTAGACCCATTCTTTCCACCCGAACCATTGTCGCCATCCGATCCACCATATTCTTTGTTCTCTCTCATCATATTCTTGGCCCTTGTCATTCGTGGTAGTGTCTTTTACTGGCCTCTTTCTTGTCTTCATCAACCTTGACTTTTTTCCGGATCGCTCTCGTCCGATCAACTTTCGGTTTGATCGGCTTCCGATCGGATTCGTATTCGGCCGAATCGGAATCGGTTGTTCGGTTTCGATTGAGTTGGTCTCCTTCCGACTCGGTTTCGATCTATCGGTTTCGGTTTCGGTTGGCTTTCTTTTCCTCGTTTTCACCAGCCTCGACCGGTCCAACCTTCGGTTGAGTCGGATTAGCATCTTTCCGGATCGATCTCGTCCGATTGGCTTTCGGCTAGGTCGGCTTCCATCCATATTCGCGTTCGGCCAAGTCAGAATCGGTCGATCGGTTTTGACCGATTCGACCCCTTTTCGGGTCGGCTTTCTTTCGGGTCGTCTTTCGGCCGAATCCTCATTCGCCCGGTTCGGCTTTCGTTTGTGTCGTCTTTCGGCCGAATTCTCTTCCTTTCGGTTCGGCTTTCTTTCGGGTCGACTTTTGGTCGAATCCTCTTTTACCCGGTTAGGCTTTCTTTCGGATCGGAATCCCGTCCGGATCACCTTCCATCCGAACCGGCTTCCGACTTTACCTTTCTTGCCGCCACCTCCCGTCTCTCCGGTCTCACGTTGGTTCTCGGACACAACTGCCGAAGTCTCTAGAATTAGTGGGTAGGAATCCTCGGTATTATCATCCTCTGTCATTTCAACCATAGCCTCCTTCTCGGCTATCTCTCCGTCGTATGAATCGGCTTCGACCTTTGTTTTCTCTCCACCACCTTCCGTCTCTTCGGTCTCACGTTGCCTTTCGAACGCAACCGCCGGAGTCTCTGGAATTAGTGGTGGGGAAGTCTCGATATGGCCATCCGTCGTTGATTCGTCCATAGCCACCTTCAATTCGATGTCATCTTTCGTGGTGACCTCCTCAATCAAGTCCTCCTTGCTCTCTTTCACTGCATCAATTATGCAAACATCAATTATGCTTACCCCTTTTTCACCCGATGTTTCGAACACTTGTATTCCGAAATCTTCTTCTACACTTGGGTTATTGGCCTTATCCTTCGCCGTCGTTCTTTCGCAAGACAAGAGGGTAGCTTGTTTTACACCCTCTTCTGTCGGACCATCATGTTGTATTTCGGCCTTCATATCGGCTCCATCGTTTGTCTTCAATCGACCATCCTTCATCGGCCATGTCGTTGACAAGATTCTCATCTTCCTCTCATCATGTCTCCGGCATACCCTTTGGACTTCGGCCCAATCTTCGGTAAGACCATTCGTACCTTCATCGTCTTCGAGTTCGATCCCGATGTCCATCCTTTCTTTTCGATCAATCGATTTTACGAACATTAGGACTTTATCCTCCCCCACCAACCGTTGTTCCCGCTCCGAGAGTTGAGCAAGACGATGCTCGAACTCTAGGAATGCTTGTGTTGCACTTCGGTGGGTCTTCTCCGATGCCACCCATTCGTCGAATTTTCGCCGATCTTGTCCCTTTGATCTCTTGTAATCATATGCCTCTCGTAAAGCTTCTTCGAATGACCCCCATGTCGAGTTTTGTTGCCGTATCTTGTGGATTCTCTCTTGTAGCTCATCCGTGGCCACCCGATTGAAGGATGTCACTTGCAATCCTTCCGGTATCCCACATCGCATCATCTCCGCCTTGTAGTCACGTAGATAGCGTGACACATCGTTTCCGTTGAATTGTCCGTTTCGTTGTACGAGCCGCTTTACTGCCCCCGTGATCTCCGACATCACTCGTTGTTCTTGTAGCATCCGCTCGAACATCATCATCATCGTTATGCTCATTGCCTCTTGTTGATTCTCCATCTCCTTGCCACCCGCCTTCACGTCGGGTTCACCAACTGTGTCGTGCCTTTCGGCTCCGGATCGTTGCGTGAGTCGGGTGGGAACCACCGAGGTTTTGGACTAGGAGAAAAGAAAAATACAAATAAGGCTAGTAAAGAATAGGTATAAAGAGTTATAAGATAAAAATCTCGTGAATCCCACGAGTTTAGTATATTTAGTCAATATTTAGGTAGTAAGAGAGAATTATTTTAGCAAATTCGTGAATCCCACGAATATTTTAGATTGATTGATCATTATAGAAAAATAATCAACAAAAACTACAATGTGCTCCCCATCCTTATATAGTGATGGGAGAGACTAAGCATAACTACATGCTTTTTCTAATATGTTGATGCACACTAAATGTGCATGTGATGCTTTTCTAATCCTTGCTTTTATTTGCTAAATATAGTGCTCATGCACGCTAGATGTGCATGAGTCACTTTTTAGTTGCTTGCGTTTTTCTATAAAATATTCACGCACTCTAAAAATGCATGATTTACCTTTTAATAAAGGTAGGCGCAAATAAAGCACTTATAGTTATTAAATCTATTTGTAGAACACTAAAGATAAGGTAGCATAATGGTAAAGTTGAGGTTTGGCTATGTGGAGGTATAAGGTTCAAATCTTCCCCTATGCACGTGATAAATATCTTGATATTCTTATTTTATTTATTGGTGATAAATATCTTGATATTCTTATTTTATTTATTTATATGTAATTAAATCGGTTATATTATTTTTACTTTTTCACGTAGTGTACGAAATACACTACGACACCATCGCCACCGGGAGCGTCTATAGTATCGTTTCCGCCTCTTGCAGGCTTGTTATGCTACTGCCTTCGTCGGGGACTTGCAGAACCCGGAACTGCAGTGCTTCTTCTGCGACTCTCCGAAGAGTTCTGGAGAATGACCGATCTCGCCAGATCTCGTCGACAGCTTGCTGCAGGGCTTCCCGTCGTTGCTCTCGTTCGGTGTATCGTCTCCCTCGTTCGGTGATGTGGTCGTCGTTTGGTCTAGACATCCATCCCCCGGTTGTCCTCTGCACTTTGCAGGAATCGTGGTCGCCAAAATAGTGTTGTATGCCTGGCCGGACTAGCCTCAACACAGGTGTCTATCTGACACTTCTCCAAAGGGGTGGTAAGGATTGGATGCTAGGTTACACGCGTAAGATGATTACACTAAGCACAGACGGTAAAATAATACAAAGACAAAGATAAACACGCAATAAGTATAATTGTATTCCTTCCGTTCGTAAAGCATTTACAAATCATCGGATCCTTTTATAGGCATCCGGCAAGGTTACAATTGATGCGCCTAGGCAACCGGCATCCGAATCGGTCCGGATCCGGATCGGTACAACTGTACCGGATCCGTCCCTCCGAATAATAAATATACTATTATTTACTTCCTATTATCCGATCCGACTCCGCCTTCCCACTTGTCCTTGCTCTTCTGACCGGCCAACATTGTCCGTCGGTTACTATTCCAGCGGACAACACCTGGCATGCCTGTGGGACAGTGCCATGGCACGTCGGACCCATCCCTTTACTCTTCTTCCAAAATGCCCCTGATGTTTGGCTCTGCTACGGTGTCTGCGTAGGGCTCGTATGTGCATCGTGGTGTGGTTCCCCTATTTGGTCGAGAGGGCTTCTCATGGTGTCGCGATCGTCTTGTGTGGGCGGCCCAGGTTCTATGGACTCTTCATGAGCTAGGGGGTTGCGCTCGGCCGTCGACGGGCTTGCAGTCGGACGCGGCTCTGTCGCATCCGTCACTTCCTTTGTGGTGTCGGCCATCGTTGTACACTCTGGGGAGTGGGGTTGCGGTTCCGCTTGGTCCACAACGTTCTCCATGTGGTCGGCCGATAGCGTATGCTCCAGTAGATGGGGTTCCTCCTAGGCAGAGGTTACATTGTCTGGTATGGTGGGGGACTCCGCTTGCCATTCCGCGTTGTTCGTTGTAGTTGTGATTTCAGGTGACCTGGCCTGAGGTTCCTCTTCTTCAGCAGTATCCAGAATTGGTGTCGCGATGGGTCCCCCATTTGTTCATGTGTTGCCGGCTTGCGTGATCTTGTGAAACAAATCCTCCTGACTTTCACCAAAATCATCTAATAGTTGCGTGAGTTCTTCGGAATGTTGGTCCGCTAGTGCGCGATAGTCCTGCGCTAGGTCCTCGCGTACTGCTGCAATGCTCTCCTCATTGAGTTTATAGAAGCCTCGGCTGTCTTTTCTCTGGTTCTCCCAATCCGCACGATACGCATGCAATTCCGCCACTTGGGTTGCCCATGCCATCCATCCTTTGTCCAGCATCGTTTTCAATTGCGTTGTAAACCTCTCCCGATTGGTTTGTAGAAGGATACACACGTTGTCTGTGATGGCCTGGCAACAGTTGCGTGCTTCTTCCGCCGACTTCTTGAGGTTTGCAATTTCTTGCTGACTAACTGTCGCCGCTTCCTCATACGTGCTCTTCATACCCACCCACATCTGGGATTCCTTCGCATGTAGTTCTTCTAATTTCCCCATTTCATTGTTTAGGCGGATTTCGAGTTGATGCCTTCTTTCCTGTTCACCCACCAGCTGCTCGTCGAACCATGCCTTCTTTTTCTCCAATAAATCCCGAAGTCCCGCGATTGCCGCTTCCGATTTCTTTGCTTCCTCCCGTAATTGGGCATTTTCTTCTTTTGTCCAAGTGTGTTGTGTTGTCTCCGTAGCGAGTTTCTCTTCAAGGGTTTTTACTGCCTTTCGGTCGTTGGTCCGGATGTCCTTTTCCCTGTCTGAGGATTGGCTAAGTTCAGTGCGAAGGCGGTCAATTTATGATTCCGCTAGTTGTACGGCCCTTTTTGCTTTTGAGGCAATGGCGGTCTGAGCCTCAATCTCTTCCTTCAAGCCTTCGATGGCGTGGTTTGGTGGTGGAGTTGCCTGTTGTGCCGTAGTCGCGTTAGTTTCCAACTCCACGATGCGTTCGTTGGCTTTTTGCAGCTCGGCTTGGGTTAGTTTCACCTTCTTCCAGACATTCTTATTTTTAATGGCCATCTCCTTGGCGCCCGTGCTGATATTTGCCAATTCCCTATGGACTTCGACTAGGGCCGTGTTTAATGGGGGTAGTTCAACCCCCATTCGGCGTATCTTGGCGTTCCTCCGTCTTCCGACTCTGGCTAACTGGTCCTCATCGTCCCTCTCCACCATTTCTGTTAAGGCGCGCTCGATCATCTAGCGCTCCACGTGCTCCTCGGCCATTCGGTGTGAGGCCTTTATCTGTTGCATTGCCAAGAATTCCATGAGCTCAAAAGAGGTTCCGTATTGCAAGAGTGCGTTGAACTCATGGGCCGTGTCCAGGATATCTGGATATGCCAAAACCTCGCTTTCCGCCGTCAATACGGCTTTCCCTCGTTGTGACTGGGCCATAATGATCGGTCGTGACTCCCGGATTATTTCGAAGGTGGTGTTGGGCTCTGTGGCTGCGGAGCCGTCGCCTTTGGTCGTTGTCTCCACCGTTGTGGGTACGTCTTTAACTAATCCCCGCCCATCTTTCCTGTCCAGTCTTCGCCGTTTCGGCCTGGGCTATCTTGTCATGGTTCGACGTCTGGCTCTGGTGACGCTTCCGCAGAGCACGCCGCCTGCTCTTCTAGCGTTGTCCGTGTGTCCGGCTGGGCGGGTTGGGGTTCATCCTCCCACTCTGTGGCAGCTAACTCTACTAACCTACGCTTCATGGATCGGGGCGGCGGCGTGTGTCTGTTGGGTTGCGGTGCTGGCAGGCCTCGGGGTGGGAATAGTACTGTTAGGTATTGTTGTATGATAGACTTGAGCTTCTTGCCTCCTTGATACTCGTGCAAGCCTTCCCTTAACGTCGGCCCCGTGATGACTCCCCAGTCGACCGCACGCCCTTTAAAGGTATCAATAATGATACCTGCCTTCTGCTTGGGCATCCCATATGCGTTTACGTGTACGCATCCGACCTCCAATAGGAACTTGGCGACTTCACGGAAAAAGGGATTCGGAATCTCCTTCGTTCTATAGGCCTTGGCAAAAGAGGAATACGGGCTGAAATACCTCTGTAGCGACTCCATAGGGGGGATTTCGAAATGCCTCTCACCTAGTGATGACAGGTCCAACTTTTTCCGGATGGAGGAGTTGGTGACTGTGTCGATATTGAGCTTTCTGGCGATATCCAATGCATCAAGGTGTGGAGGTGCCTCTGCGACCCTGATGTACCCATCCAGGTGTTTCTCCACGAGCCATCGACGTAAGGCGGTAGAGATAAATATTGGCATAGTCAGAGTAGGCTCGTGGGGAGAAGATTGGTGGTGATGGTAGGCTTGAGCTCTATGATAGGATGGAGGAGAAGGTGAGGGAGGGGAGCGATGAGAGCGTTGAGGGTTAGGAGGTGGATTTCTGTTTTGTGCAGAAGATCTTCTATTTCCTTCTTTTTGTGGCCTAGGGTTCATTGGGCGGTGAGCCATCGTGGTGCCGCGTGTTCTTGGTCTAGAAGTCTGTGCATGCATTCAGTCATTTTTTAATAGCGTTTTTCTTTTTCTTTCTTTTTTCTTTTTTCTTTTTTTTTCGTAACGGTTACATATAGCCTATTTTTACACTATGATACAAGTGGGGCCATCCACTTACACCGCAGGTTCTCCGGCTTTGTCTTGTCCGGCGGTGAATGGGTAAGGTAGCGTAGGGCCCAGGTAAGGTTTAAGGCAGAACTCATTCACCTTTTGTCGTAAGACTTCCCTAGCTAGCGTGCCTTGTTTTGCTCCTATTATCCAGTACGGGCCTATCCAACAGAATCATAACTTCCCTGGCATATGGCCCATGTGGGTTTGGAAAACCAGTACCGCTCGACCGACCGCGAAATCCTTTTCCCGTGCGTTCCGATGTAGATCCACAAACGCTTTACGTTGTCGTTGTTCCTGCTCCAACACCGCCATGCTGTGTATGTGTTTTTCGCCGAGTTCGAGTAGCTGGTGGAGTCATACCTCCTCCGACTTGGCTTCCGATAGTCAGTCTCGTACCTGAATCCGTAAATTGGGTATTTGAAACTCTACCGGCATCACGGCCTCCAGCCCAAACGCTAGTCGAAACGGTGTTGATTGTATGCTTGTTTTGTAGTTGGTTCTGTACGCCCATAACGCACTCTGTAATTTGGTATCCCAGTCTGTTCTATTTTCATTGACGATTTTCTTTAAGATGGTCTGCAACATCTTGTTGTTGGATTCTGCTAACCCATTCGCCTATGGATAATATGGCGTACTTTTCTTGTGGACTACGGCGTAATGATGCGTTAGTTCTTGAACGACCGTATTGAGAAAGTGGCTCCCCTAGTCACTGATGAGCTCAATCGGACAGCCGAACTAACACCAGATGTATTCGTAAAGGAATCTCGCCGTGATGGCCGCTGTATTCTCTCGTAGTGCCTTTGCTTCTACCCACTTGGTGCAGTAATCTGTGGCTACCAATATGTATTTATTGCCCGTACGGGCCGTCACCGGTGTGAAGGGGCCCACAAAATCCAATCCCCACTTTTGGAAGGGATCTAACGGTAATACGGGCTGGTGAGGCATCCTTGCGCCCTCTGTAGGTTGGCCCATCCGTTGACACAAATCGCACTTCCTGCAATACTCGTATGCATCCTTCTGTGTAGTCGGCCACCATAGGCCTGCTTGCCATATTTTCCGGGCCGTAACATCGCCTGCGTAATGGCCGCCTGTCGTACCGCAGTGAGCCTCCCATAAGACTGTTTCTTTCTCATCCTGACGTACACCGCGTCGCCAAATGCCATCACTACCTTTGTGATATAAAATTCCTTCTACCAGGCAGAAGTTACGGCTCCGGATGACTAATCGTTTCTTCTCGTCCGTGCGTAATTGTGGTGGAGGTAGTCCCATAGTCAAAAAGTATGTCCTTTCCATAAGCCACCGGTCCAGAAAGGTCATTTCCATTCTTTCTACTAGTGCTGCTACCCACAGAATGTCTGCATCCGGAAAGTCGTCGTCGTCCTTCTATACTGTTTCTCCATTATCGAGTCTGCTCAAAAAATCTGCCACTACATGTTGCGTACCCGGTCGGTGCTGAATTAGCGCCAATTTCCCCGTCAGTGCTTGTTTCTCCACCAAATACATCAGTGTTGAGTGATCCACGTGGAACGTGAATTTCCTCCCCAACAAATAATGCTGGAATTTATTGATACTATAGATCATCCCTATCGCCTCACGCTTTGTTGTGGAATAGTTACGCTCTGTTGTTGATAATTTGTGACTAGCGTAGTAGACTGGTCGGTACCAATTCGGTTCGATCAGCTGCATAAGCGCACTTCCTATTGCTATGTTCGAGGCGTCTACGAACACGTGGAATGGCTTCGTCCAAACTGGTGGTTGTACGACGGGTGCCTGTGTGAGCATTATCTTGAGCGCCTCATAGGCCTTGTCCTCCGTTGCAATTCATTGGAAGGGAGTCTGATGCACGGCGGCATGTAACAGCGTGGCGAAGTCCGCCAAATATCGTATCATCCGACTATGCCATCGTATTTGACCTAAAAGCCGGCTGAGTGATTTCACGTTTGTTAGCGTTTTGGCTTGAGTAATCACAGAGATCTTGTTTGGATCGACCGCTATTCCCTCCTTGCTGACTAAATGGCCTAGGAGAGTCCCATTGGTCACGTTGAAGGCACATTTTGCAGGATTCAGGCTTAAGCGTGCGATGCGGCAACGTTCCAAGCACAGTTGCATATGCGTAAAATGGTTGGTTTTTTTTCCATATACTGCAAAATCATCTAAAAAAACTTGCATGAACGCCGGAATATATTCCCCAAAGATCTCTATGATTGTTCGTTGAAATGTTGCCGGTGTCGTTTTTAGCCCGAACATCATGACGACTGCAACATAGACTCCCTAGTCCATGACAAATGTTGTCTTCTCTTGGTCATCGGGATGCATGCGTACTTGGTTATAGCCACTGAAACCATCTAAAAAACTGTACATGTCATGTCCTGCAACGGCGTCGAGTACGCTATCGGTGAATGGTAACGGGAATGCGTCCGTAATGGTTACGGCGTTTAATTTTCGGTAATCCATGCACACCTGTATTTTGCCGTTTTTCTTTGGAACGACTACTATCGGACTTAACCATGTGGCTTGTTTAACTGGCTGTATAAATCCCGCTTTTAGGAGTTTGTCAATTTCTTCTTTTATGCGGGTCGCGTAGTTCGGGTTCATGCGGTAGCGGCGCTGCTGTACCGGTTTTGCATCGGTCGCTAAATTGATCTTATGTTGATAGAACTTCGGATCTAACCCCTTCATGTCCTCATGAGCCCAGGCGAACACATCTTTATATTTCTTGAGTAGTTCAATCATCGCGTCTCTCTAGTTCGGCCTTAATTCTTTTGTGATGGAGAGAAAATGGGGTTCTGACGTCGTACCCAAGTTTACTTCTTCCAGGGCGGAGGCGGTTACTCGTCGTGAAATTTCCATTTCCCTTTCGAATATTGCGCATGCTCTGCTTAGTTCCAAGATTGGCTCCGGGTTTGGTTCGTAAGTCTCGTCGTGGAGAGTAGTGGTCGTGGCATATTCCGTCGCAGTTGCGATGACGTCAATTTCGAACAGCGGAATAATTTGAGGGTGCTCGTCTAGGTATGCCTCTAATTCTGCATCATCCACCCCGGCCAGCATATTTATATCTTTCGCATATAATGGTGTTATACCCTTGGATTGTGTCTCCCTTTCCTTCGTAGGTACGCAAACCTTGGTGCGTCCGTGTTGGAAACTGATACACTTGTGTTGCCAACTCTGCTTGATATTCGTTGCACGAAGCCACGGTCTACCCAGCAGCATAGGGTATGCCCCTGGGGCGTCCAAGGCGAGGACTATCGCCGAGATATCAAAGTGATGTCCTCCCACGATAATGTCGACCTTGCGTATCAACCCCAATGGTCGTACTAAGCGGGTATCTGCCATACGGAACCAGAAAGGGCAAGCCTCCCATTCTGAAATACCTAACTGCTTGCATGTTTTCGCGCTAATTACATTAATGCCCGAGCCACCATCGATTACGCATCCTAGGATTTCCTGACCGTGTAATATCAATGTAATAGCCGGGTTGTGGTGATCCACTACCGACGGTTCGTCGCTAATATCCGTGAGATTCGTAACGACGCTCACCCCGAGTATGCCCGTCACCCATTCTTCCATGGTCTGGCGGAAGCGTGGGACTAGTTGCAGCAGCTTCTCCATGGTTAACGTTATCTCGCAGCCTGCCAATGCTTGCCAAATGGGGTCCGGGGCCGGTCCTTCATCCTCCACTAGCCCCATTGTTTTCGCAGACTCCTTCCGCATGCGTTCCGTATTTGCTGCGTTTGCTTTTTCAACCCATGCCTGGGCTTGTCGTCATATCTCATCTTGCGCGGCCCAATCAGCCGTTTTCATCTGTTGGCATGTCGTGACTTGCTGCACTTCTGTCGTAATCATATTGACGGCGGGCCCCTTGACCTTGCGTACTGGGCATTGCGTGGCATAATGCCTAGGCTACTGACAAACAAAACAATGGATGCTCGATTCGCCCTTCTCGGCGCCTAGTGGTGCATGCTGATCCCCCGGTGCGACTTGCTCCTTACGGTCTAACCTCGTTTGTCGGAGCGTACGCGGTGATTGTTGTTGACCCCGGCGTGGTTCTTGGTGCCGCTCTCCATTCGTGCTTTCGTCATATCGCCGGTGGTCCTGATATTGTCGCTGCTTTCCATGAGATCCATTGAAGCCGCCACGTTTGTTTGTCGGCCAGTGGTTCTCATAGCGTCGGCCCCCTTTAGCATATCGAGAGGGACCACGGTAGTCCTCATCCTCTGGCTCGTCTTCCTCGGAATCGTTGTGAATCTGGTGATTCCGGTAGTGCCAGTCATCACGTGGGTTGCGATCCATATACCGTGGTCGGTCCTCTTGCCTCCTTTGTTTAGGACGGCATGGGGGACGTTGTGTGTCCAGGCTTCATACTGTGGGAGCAGCTCTATTCAACATATTGAATTCACACTATTCGACTGTGTGAGCCTTCAAGTGACAGATTGGGCAGTGGATTCGCATGTTGCACTCCACTGCGGAATGCCCCGAGTTCAAGCAAATCATGCACTGGATTGCTTGATGAAATTGTCGTTCCTCGTCCTGAGGTAACACTTGTCGTAATGAGGACATAGAAAACCTTTCCTCTTCGTCGTCCAGCTCAAGCTGTAACGCTCGTTCGATGACCACATCCGTCGTCTCCCCTTTCACGCTATTGTTGTTGAGCGTTGTCTGTATGGGTCGGCGTAATGCCGCCAGAAATGTCTCCTGAGCCTCGTCCTCCGCGGGGCCCTGTTCTAGTTTCAGTCATAAATTTTGGAAACGTAAGCTGAAGTCTGCGATCGTCTCGGTCGGCAGCTGCTTAATTGTGTAGAACTATCCAAGGATTTCGCGTTGTGGAAGCCTCCGATGGAAGAACCGCAAAAAGGCAGACTGCAATTGGTCGAAGGTCATGATTACTGGCAAATTCATCTGTGAATGCCAAAACGCCGCTCGCCCATCCAATGTTAACCCAAACTCCGTCATTTTGGACTGGTGCGCTACCGCCTCAGAAAGGCTCTGCGCCATGTGATTTGCATTCCAAACATTGAGGAATGCGAGTTGTGGCGTCGGTTTCACCGTTAAAGCGGGGATAGGCAAAGGCCATGCCGGGGGCTACGGCGGGCCGGGGAAGACCATAATGTTGTTGTGGTGAGCGTGCTCCCCACGTATCGTCGAGGTATTTGGAGAGCGGGAAATCACCTTTGTGATCACGACAGGTAGTGTTGAGGTCGTTGAGGCGAGGCTTCTGTCGTGCGCGTTCCTCTGCTTGGCGTGTGATGGACCTTGTGATTGGCCGGTCTGGTCATGTTGGTTCTCTAGGGCATCTACGGCTAAACATCCATTCATCGTTGTTCGTCTGTGAGAAGACACAGATCACCAAGCGTGCCAAAAGTGTTACCGACTAGGAACACGGTCTACGGTCAGTCCTTCGACCTAGACCTCCAAGTGACTGTGTGACAACGAATGGTAGCGTCTGTGCGTAATACTTAGTGGGATATTCCCCGTAACCTAGCAGCGTATAAGGGAGACAGCTACAACCGAGCTCCTTTGACATTGGGCTAACACATACACTGTTACTTACTCCTACGCTCTCAGGTGTTATAAACACATAATAGATTAGCCATAGCTACACACAGATATTAGAGAAGATAGAATTCTATTACGATACGCCTCTTACATTCAAAATTACGCGCACCTCTACCAGAGGTTTTCTACCCTTTATATACGCAGGGTCTTTTAGACGTTCACGCTTCCCGCGTGAACCGTTACATGCATTACAATATTATACTATTCCGTATTCCTGCGCTCTTGTCCATCGATTACTATTCTGGCAGACAACAGTGGAATTGCAACCTCTAAGTACAATGGCTTGTGGTTTGAGTCCGGAGATAGAGAACCAACTTTAAACACATTCACCAATGATAGATCACATGCCAACATTAATGCATAATCAACCACACTTCCTCCACCTGAGGATGGTAAACATGTGAGCACATTTGTCAATGGGAATGCCTTTATACTATTTAGGATAATCAAGTTTGTGCAATTTAGCATATGTATCAAAAGTTTTCCATAATCTAACATGACAAAATCCTCTGAGTCACGCAATAGACAATGTTCTACTACATTTTCTTCAAATGTCTCCACGTTTTGGAAATTTCCAACTCTTGCATTGAAGTCTCCCATAATTAAAACTTTACCAAGCTTCTCAAATGAAAGTATATCATGGCATAACTCTGTAAAAGGATCATCACAATCTAACCCAAACCTACTATAGTAGTTTGAGTCTTTGTGAGGAATGTAACATGCAACTATATACAACTTCTCTTTCCCCAAATTAACCTCTATCCATATGTATCTCTTATAGTCATCATATTTGCATACTTTGATAGAATTATCTAAGCTCTCATGGTAGATACATGATATCCCGGCACGCCCAATATTCCCTTTGGAGTGAGGCCATATCGATTTAATGAGGTAACCGTCTATCTTAGGTATACGTTTTGCCTCATGCTCCCATGTTTTAGCCAAAAATATAATATCCATACCTTGAGCTACATCATTGAATCCTAAACCCTTATTCCATGGATATCCTCTACAATTCCAAAACATTACTTTCAATCGTGAAGCACTTATAGTCCAATAGGTCATTGCTTGCTATGCATTTTGATTTGCTTTCCGAGATGCATATGCTTGCCTTCTACGTTCTTGCTCTTGTGGAGTTCTATCCTCCGTTACAAAATAACTTGTCCCTTTTAAGTACACCTTACTACTATCTAGAATCATTGCCCTTTTACGTTCATCGGGGATTGTACAAACAATAGCTCGAGATGTTTTTCCCTCTTATTGCTTTTTGCCAACCCGATGTGCGGCATATACAATAACATCTCGCATAGCAAAGTGATCCTCAAATAATTTCGTAATATTTTGTCCAAGAGATAATGCATTCTCTATTTCATTCTCTTGCATACCTCTAATGACAATATTATTCTTTCTTCTTTCAATTTCATATTACTCCTTTACATCTAACACATCCATGGTATTAGGATGTTTTTGCATGATTTTTGGTGTTTCTTTCAAGAGAACATCTTTCCACCTTGTCATGATCACATCTTCCTTCCCTTCAATTGTAGATTTTATTTCGGCATTTGCCTTCACTAAAATCTCTTTTTCTGCTTCAAGACTCAACCTTTTTCTTTCGATTTCAGGCATCCTATTATCTTACATTTGAATAGTCATGTCCTTCATTGCATGTAGTTCTTCACGCAAAGCTTTCATCTCTAACTTTTGCATTTCCAGTGTATGTTGAAGAGTTAATTCCCTCTCCTTACAAGCATACAATTCGCTTTGCATATGCATCATTGTCTCTTGCAATGAGATATACATAGTTGCGATCTTTTCCATTGACAATATATGCATTTGATTGTTTGGGCTTTCAATCACATCATCATTGGCTTTTACTCCTCTTGGCATATTTACTATTAATAAAATGATAGGAGAAGTAGAATGTACCTTTCAATCGATTTAGGGTTTCAAAATCTACCTTGAGTTTGAGGAGCCGCGGGGCAAAGAGTGCTGCAAACGAAAATGCTCATAACTCCTCACTCCGGCAACGAAATTCAGCAAATAAACATTCGTTACAAAGCTCTCTGAAAGAGCTTTCCAACGAGCTATAGAACATAGATATGATGGAGGGAGAGAAACAGACGCACAAAAAGAAAGAAAACGTTGAGAGAGAGAGAGAGAAGAAAATGATGGTAACAAGTGGTATATTATATAAAGAGAAGATACAAGAGTAGCTAGGAGGCTTAAGACTAGCGTTGAACCAAATTAGGGGGGATTGCTGAAATAAACAATATGATGCCTCATCTAAGAGATGTGTTCTATCATTGTACATTTTCTTGATTGGAATGGAATCAACACACTAAGTGTATACCAAATTTGTCATATATTCTATTCTTATAATCCAACATATCCCTACATGGTGGATCCTTTTCCGAATCACGTATTCTACATCCACCACTTGAGAGATTGATGATCACGATCAAGAACTAAAGTTTGAAAAAACAAATTTGACTCCAAGTTCTACTTGCACCATCATCTTTATTATTTATATGGATTCTTGAAGGTTATTCTCATTATTCTAGAGCCTACAATCCTAGGCAACTCCTCCACCTAATTTTAATTTTCAATTTATGATCAGCGAATATTACTAATTATGTTCACATTTGGTTAATTTGATTGGAAATTTTGACATTCTTCAAGATTATGTCCGTGAAAAAACTTAAGAATAAAGAAAAGCTTTATGGGTTGTATGATCAAGACCATATATATTGTTGATGCACTAATTGATTATGTAAGGTTGTGCACCAAGACGAGGGATCGTTGAAAAAATCATGATGTTATATGAAAATCCTACACACAATCATGAAAAGGCATCAAAATATCAAATCAATCTCGACTATCCTTTCTGAGGCATAATACATCTATTATAATTGAGGGTGATCTCTATGATTACACAAACAAATTCATTAGTCTACTTCACTTACAAAACCTTTTTGGTTAATACGATTTTGTACTCAACAAGAACAAGACATTTCAATAACAATGCTCCACTTGAAGCTTTCGGTAGCATTACGTTAGCATCCAAAATATCAACAACTATACAAAATGCTAGAAACATTAGAATATGTCGACATTACCGATAGACATAAACTTATTGCCATAAATGTTGGCATTTGCAAATAATGCCGAAGATATTGGCAATCTAACTGATAAATGGTGATATTTGTGGCATCCATGTCATATTTCTAGAAACGTGTTGTCCGAATTTACATGCATTGGCATTTCCATAATGTTGAAATTTCCTACATTTCTATCATGCCGAAAATTGGTGTTATTTTGAAATGTTGAAATAATATTCATAGTTATACTTGGTCCAATCTCTACCATCATGTATAGAGGAATGGTTGTGACAACCCCTAATAATGAACCCATTATTTCTATCAGAGGAGGGGGGAATGTTAGGGAAAAGAACTAGGTTGAAATGGGCTAATTTTGATAGAGGAGAAGCTGGATCGATAAGGAATTGGCTGTATTTTTCTTCTTCAACGATCGAAAACAAAACCCAGATTTGTCGCACAATTTGGGGTGGAAACATTATGTATGCAGAAATCGATAGAGTGTTTACGATGTATTCCTTTCAGCCTTCTCAAAGTGGTCTATTTTGGTATGGTATGTTTTCATCTTTACATGTCTTGTTGGGGGCCAGAGGTTATAAAAACTCTCATGATTGTCTATATTTCGATGTTTTGCGGTATGGACGGCTTCATTCTATCGTTATGGAACACGAAGTTGTATCTCAAGGGAGTATGTTGCGTGTTCGTATATTGTGGAAAAACGATAAAAAATGGATGTTGAATCCACACCCAAATGATATAAACAATTTATCTGAATTGTGGGTCTACGAGAATAAGCCCATTGACAAACTTTTGTGGGATCCCAATGAATGGAAATGGCAAAGCATATTACCACAAGGAATGTTAGGCAAGCAAATCCCATTTTTTCAGTACTCGGTAAAAATGGGTAGAGAATTGCAAAGGAGGCGTGTGGCTGTTAAACTAGCAGCATGTAAATTTTGGAACTTGGGTAATGTACAACACTCTTGGTTAAATGCTTATTGGAAATGGCTATGGGCCATGCAAATTCCTAGAAAAGTTGTCTTGTTTGGATGGTTGTTGGTACATTATGGCACTCCTGTGAAGTCATGGATGAAGGGGCATTGCCATGATTTAAAATGTGACAATTGTGGTTTTCCCAATGAAACGGTGCACCATGTTTTATGGGTATGTCCTATAGCTAGAGCAATATGGAAAAGACTGTTGAGAATTTTGTATCCTATTTATGGTAAACAGGTGTACACATGGGGTTTTGTGAGATGGGGAAGGTTGGTTGAAGAAATACATAATTATGAAAGGGACTGTGTTGATTTTCTTCTCCTCTCTGATGGAAGA
Source organism: Azolla caroliniana (assembly GCF_043228905.1). NCBI lineage: Eukaryota > Viridiplantae > Streptophyta > Polypodiopsida > Salviniales > Salviniaceae > Azolla > Azolla caroliniana. The sequence goes on along the minus strand of NW_028230450.1, from coordinate 16,565,031 downwards.
CATGTGTTGGAGGCCTCTTATACTACACCAATCCATTGTTTAGAAGAAGACAAGGTTTTGTCTATTGTATCTTCTTTAGTAGTTTGGATGTTATGGAAGGCAAGATGTAAGTGTGTATTTCAAAATGTCAAACTAAATACGATTGAGTTAGACAAGGAGATATGGTTGATGCTCCTACATACTCTAAGAGGTCAATATGAGGGAATACATGGTGAGCCTGGTGTTGTGTTTCACAAGCAACAACAATTTCAAGAAATTTGGAAAAAGGCAGAGGTCTTCACCTATTTTGGGGAGAGAATAAAATGGTGATATGCTCCACCAAGATGGCTTTTTCCGCCCCCTGTCTTGAAAAGACCAAGCATGACGATTTCCACTACTAGGCATGTCGATTCATGTGGGTAGGAGGGTTGTAATAGATTGTATGGGTACTTTGTAGCCTTTGGGCATCTTTTCATTAATACAACGAAGAATCTTAACTAGAAAAAAAAAATGAAAAAAATATCATAGTTATAAATACTAATCTTTCCAACATTGCCCCAAATTCTTATTTTGTTGGCTTTTCCCTACAATCCTTATTGGCGCCCCATCTAAATGCTAGCTAGTATATGTCTTCTTTAAACTACATAAGACATCCCATTCTATAGTAGAGGAACATGTCCGAATCAGATAAATCAACTCATCACCTTAGACAACTGAAATGTGATATGTTGTAGCAACACAAAGTGAACCTTCTAGATTAATATTTCATAACATTGGTAACATTTGGAAGACAGACCCAGATGTTGCTAAGGTGGAACCCCATTGGAAGTTATGGGTATATGGTTGTCGTCCCCTCGTCGAACTAGAATGGGACCTAGGGTATTTCAAGTGGAAACAGGATGGCAGATTTCGCCATTTCTTCGAGTACAACACTAAATTGGGCCGGACTTTTCAACTACAGTTAGACGGCCCCTTACGCAATGGTTGGCATACATTGGGCATCCCTGATGAGGTGCTCATTACCTTTTGGAAGGGTCTCTGGCATCTCCACTTGCCGGAAAAGATAAAGATAAAAATTTCAAATGCCCTTGTTTTTATTCATTTTTATTAATAACATTAAAATGAATAAAAACAAGGGCATTTGAAATTTTGGAAATATGAATAAGGAAGGTCAAATCAAATAAACCAACATATTTATGGGATTGATATATGAATTTTGTTTTTCCTTTTTTTAGCAAGTCACTTGCATCTTGTTGCATTTATTTTAAAATTTCACACATTGTTTGGTAGATATTAAATGCTTCATTTAATACTAAGGAAGAATGTGATTGTGTTGAGCATAATTGTAATCGTAATTATGGGCTAATTTGTAAGGATGAAGGGTGAGGATTGAGTTATCTCAATCCTATGGTGGGAGATAACTTTAGAGTGTTTCATCGCCTAGCTACTTTTTATAAAAAAAACAACCAAGTGGGAAACACACAGAAGGGCCTAGGGTTTGAGCATGTATAAGAAGTGTAACTACCTTCATGAAGGGGCATCTCTTTTCTTTATTGTTTTGAGATAGAGACTCTAATAGTGTGGCAAAACTCTAGCTTCATACATGTGTGTCTCCTTCTTCTTTCTTCAAACCAAGGTACGATCCATGTACGCACACATTGGTATAGGACATCAACGAGGGAATTGGATCCATCTTCTTTATTTTCCTCTTTAATTTTTCTTAACATTAATTAGCTTTGAAGAGTGGCATTGGCTTCCCGTGGATCATTTCAATGAGTTAAAGAGGTAGAGAGAGAGAGAGAGAGAGAGAGAGATTTTATTATTGTCCTCAAAGGTCCAATATGGTCGACTTCTAAGGCTAAAGTAAAGCATTTTAACATAGCATATGTGGAATTAACTTATGACTCCCATGTTTAAGAATTTTACTAACGATCCTTACAATCAAGAATGCATGTTGAGATTGTGAGAGGGACATAATAATGAGTAGACATGATAAACACTATGTATAAAGAAGCCTCAAATATGGTTGAATCCAATACATTGTATCAAAGTGTGATACTTTTGACTGTCAAACTAGCAATCTCACATTGAAGTTCACTCATTTGTGCCCCTATGACTAGCAATCGATAACGGTTTGGTTCAGTTCAGGCTTTGAATCGAACTAAACCGCAAAATCGAGGCTTAACGACTTCACGATTTAAACAATTTAGTTCAATTCGATTCAAGTTCGAGTTTTTGTAAACGATTCAGTTTGAATTCAATTAAGTTCTACTTGAGCCTTGATCTATTTAACAATTTTAGGTTAACAATTGATTCTTTTTTTGAACAAACTACCTAATTCTTCTTTTTTTAACCAAAACCAAACCACAAAATCACAGTTTTAACAATTTAAAGGTTTAAAAATCCCTAAAACCATTGGTTAGCGTCGATTTTTTGTAATAATTCAATTTAAACAATTTCCTGGTTCAATTCAATTTGGTTTAAGTTTCAACTTTTTAGATGCTTCAATTTTAAACTGTTGAGTTTCACATTCTCGAACCAAACCAAACCATTGCCAATTGTTACCTATGACCCGTCTCACAACAAAAAAGAATGTGAGCTAAGTTGAATTGAAGCAATGTGGATGGCAAACAATGGCATGGGCTCTAGCATGTGTTGATGAGTGTGATATCCTCGTTCAAGAATAATATGGTTTTGTAGTTTGGTGCAACATATATATTATAATGTGTGGAGTATAAATGAGGGATATTTTGGTAAACTCATGAAATAGTAGATTGTAACGGCATTACTACAACTTTCCCTAAATGAACATAAAAACATACTTGTTCTTTATTTGGCTTCTTATAGCTGATCCATTTTCACTCTTCTAGCCTTTCCACATCCTCTTGCATAGAAGCGGCTGCATAAATGTTACCCATGCAAACATAAGCTGAACCATGCATTTCATCCAATTCAACCACATGCTCAAAAACTTGTCTCCCAAGCTGTAAATCTCCCCATTTTTTACAAGCGCCTAACAAAGACAGCCACATTGGAAGAGAACCACAGTTTAACATTGTTTTCATCACTTTTACTGCCTTCTCAAAATGTCCGGCTCGTCCAAAAAGATCAACCATACAAGTTTGATGCTCCAATGTTGGAACTATGTCATAGCATGTGTACATAATCTCATAGCACATTTGAGCTTCTTCGAGTAGGCCCAAGTGGCTACAAGTCTTGAGAAGTGCAGAGAACGTTATTGAATCTGGCCTTACACCCGACACCAACATTTTGTTGAATAAATCGATGACGACTGTGACATCTGCAAGCTGAGCATAGGCTGTAATTAGTGTGCTCCATGAGACAACATCTCGCACTCGTATATGGTAAAATACATCATGTGCTTTGCTGGGCACTCCACATTTTGCATACATATCCACCAAAGCATTACCGATAAAATCATTTTTCATTAATAACCCTCCTTTAACAATTTTAGCGTGTATTGATTCTCCCGTGTTAAGATCTCCTATGCTGCCACTAGCTTTCAAAATGGACAAGAAGATAGCATTGTTCGGAGAAAAGCCATCATGTTGCATTTTGTCAAAATAATCAAGTGCTTCATCAAAACGCTCATGTTGAACATACCCAGTAATCAACGCAGTCCAAGAAGCTGTGCTCTTGAATGTCATAGCATCAAATATTTGCAGGGCCTTCTCAAGTTCACCACATTTAGCATACATATCTACTAGTGCACTCAAAACTAGGGTACTTTTTCCAATAGATTCTTCTCTGGCTATCATTTCATGTATTTTTCTACCCTTATCTATTGCATGTATTTCACCGCATACTTTCAAGATAGATGCATATGTGATGCCATCAGGTGAGAAACCCTCGTATTTCATCCATTCAAACCACATCAATGCATCCATATTGCGACCGTGTTGGGCATATCCTGCAATTAGTGCATTCCAAGATACAACATCAGGGGACAATCCCTCACATTGCATTTGTTCAAAACAGTTCAATGCTTCTGGTATATGTTCATTATGAGCATACCCTCCAATAAGTGCATTCCAAGAGATTACATTCCGAATCCGAAGTCGATCAAACATGTCCTGTGCTTTCATCAATGCACCACATTTCACATACATATCCACCAATGCTGTGCCAATCAAAATATTATGTTCTATCAAAGTATCTAAACTAGCATGTATTTCCTTTCCCTTCATAATTCCTATTGTGCTCCCACAAGCTTTCAAGATGCAAATAAAAGTGACTTCACTGGGGAGCATGCTCTCACATTGCATCCTTTGGAAACACTCTAATGCCTCCTCGCCATAGCTATATTGCGCATATCCTGAAATTATTACATTCCAAGAAACTATATTCTGTGCTCCGAACTCATCAAATATTTCCTTTGCCTTCAATGGTGCACCACATTTGGCATACATATCTACCAATGCATTCGAAACTAAATCATCTCTTCCCAAAAGCCCTTCTCTAACAACCTCATCATGCAGATCTTTTCCCTTGGTACAAGCCCCTATGCTTCCACAAGCTTTCAAAGCACAAACAAAAGTAACAGAGTCGGGAATGGCCCCCTCTCGCTTCATTTTCTCAAAATAATGCAATGCTCTCTCACCATGCCCCTGTTGTACATATCCACCAATCAACGAGTTCCATGAGACCACATTCCAAACATAAAGTTTATCGAATACTTCTTGTGCTCTGTAAATTGCACCACATTTCGAATACATGTCAACCAATGCAGAGCCAACCAAGATATTAGAGTCAGAAATCTCCTCTTTTACAATCTTAGCATGTGTTTCCATGCCCTTCTTAATCAATTCAATGGTCCCGCATCCTTTCAACGTGGCAAGAAAGGAGACTGTATTCAGACAGAAACCCTCGAGTTGCATTCTCACATGGCATTCTAATACTTCCTTACTATGCCGGTGTCGGGCATAGCCAGTGATAAGTGTATTCCAAGAGACCTCATCCCGCATCTGAATGTGATTAAAGACTTCTTGTGCTTTTACCAGATCCCCACATTTTGCATACATATCCATTAATGCATTAGAAAGTATGAGATTTCTTTCTAATAATCTCTCTTTGGCAATGTAAGCATGTATTTCTTCACCTTTCTCTGAAGCACCTATGCTACCACATGCTTTTAATATACAAACAAAAGTAACAGAGTCTGGTGAGAAGCCACTACGTTCCATGTTATCAAGACAGTTAAAAGCTTCCATTGGATGGTCATGCTGGACATATCCTGAGATTAACGAGTTCCACGTTACTAAATTGCGGTGAGGAAGCTGATCAAAAACTTCTCGCGCTTTCTTGAGCTTGCCGCATTTGGTATAGAGACTGATTAAGGAATTCGCAACATAGCAATTCTTGTCGTGAAGAATCCCTCTTTCGATAATCTCAGAATGGATTTTGATACCTTTCTCCAGGTCCTTGTGTTTGATGCATGATTTGAGCAATGTCAAGATAGAAGAACTATATTGAGATTGAGACAGAGACTGTGCCATGGTCATGGTGAGTGAGGTTTTTGAGAGCATATGAGATTCTCAACATGGTGATGCAAGGAGAGGTCAAGATCCTCTTCTTCCTGGTTCTTGTGACGGAATCCATGGCTAATGAAGCTGCTTGGAGGGGTCCCATGTAAGGTGGGGAGTGGGAACATGAGCGTGAATTGAAAGCTTTGGAACCTCCGACAGTCTTTCTTTCTTTTCTCTGTTTCTCTGTGTTTCTATGGCTTCTCTGTTTCTCTGTGCTGGGAAGGGTTTAGGGTTTTGTAAACTGGACATATGAGTAATGGGCACCTACCAATGGACCTAGGATTGAGAAGGAAGGCTTTGGTGGGTAGGACCAGGTGGCCGCCCGGACAATCACAGAATGTCCAACAATGCGGGCCGCCCGGACAGTCACGGACTGACCAACCGTGTCGCCCGGCCAGACAATCACAAACTGACCAACCGTGTGGGCCGCCCGGACAGTCACGGAATGACCAACCATGTGGGCCACACAATAACCTGTGCCAATGGTCGCACTAACTCCACCCGTTTGTAAACAGTAAAAATTGCCCGGAATTCAGACAACAAATGCATGTTTTTCACAGTGCAAGTATGTTCTCGTTTGACTCAGGTTGTATTCACATCCATGGCATCAAAACACTAAAAACATAATGCGCCACCACATACACACACCCTAAGCTTGGTTCACAAGAAGATATGGCGCAAAACCCATTGAGATGGATAGATTTGAAATTTGTCAAGCAAGGAAATCCATGTAGACTCCAACTTAGTGTGTAGAAAGATGCTTAAAAGTTAACCTAAATCATTGGATTCGAATGGTTTGAGATCGCTAGCTTCAAAGTGAGCAGCCTAGGAAAATGCATCCTCATGGGCTTGAACTTCAGCAAAAATGGTTTGAGATTGATAGGCTTGAAATGGCCAACCAGCCCCTAGATTATGGGGGTCTTGAAACGCACACAAAAACGCAGTTAGATGCAAGAAACTGAGGCACAAAGATAAGATTTCTATGATATGATCAAAACACCTACTTTACCTCAGTCCCAAAGTGGGACAATGCCTAAAAACGGAGTTGGGACTGAGCTAGGATTGAGTTGGGACTCAACCAAGACTATTCGGGACAACTCCCTAAATTGTGTTGAGGGACAAGAGAGAGCGTCAAATGTAGAATAGATTGGAATAGAGTTGGGAGATCAGGAATAGCCAAAATGAGGGAGGGATCCTCCTTATATGGGCCAAAATATGGTCGTCGGGCTAGTTGTTGGCCTAGCTAGTTGTTTGGGTAGTCTCTTGGGACTACCTGTTGGAACCAGGTGGTCCCAACCCAAGGTGGCGCCCCTCTTGGGACCAGGATTGGGTCCCTTGGTGAGTTCCAATTTAGATTGGGTCTGTGCCCCAGTTGGGACAGGATAGGGGCACCACAATATCAAATGAATTAATGAATTGAGTTGTAGTAGATTGTTATTTGACACTTCTGCATTATTCTCACAAACATGTCAACAAATCTTCATAGAGTCGGATGGTAAAATAAAAAATTGGTTTCATGGAGACATCACTTTCATAACGCCCTGATATTATAGTGGAGGTTGACTTTGAAATAACATCTGAGACATTAAGTGCTTTCGTAGAAATAGTTTTCCGAATATTATTATAAACCCTTTTTTTTAACCATAATACTCATGATGCATCATTGCGACATATATTCTTCCACCATCCTTATGATTTGCATTTTTTGTTTACATGCAAGTTCGTAGATCCATTTTCTTAGGAGAGGAGGGTGTGAAATTGCAAACAAAAATTATGAAACGTTTTCATAATGAGAGGATTTGTTGTCACGATTTGCACCAAACTCTTCATTCAACACCCGAGTGTTGAAAAGCGTCAAGTTCCATCACTTGCAACACAATTTTATCTACTTAAATGTCTGGATGTCAACAAAATAAGAGCAAAATCTATATAAGCAACACTTTGTCGAGACATCATTTAAAAGACTCTAATATGATGATATATAAAGATAATGCTTTCACATTTTGCTTTGGTATTGAGCATTACCAACTACTTAGATTGTTTGAATTTGAGATAAATCCATTTGCCTTCCTCAAGAGTAACAACATGACCTTCTCATTCACATATCATTTTGTGTGATTGGTTTTGTTGGATATTGCATATATTACCAACCTATGCAAGAATTTTTATGGTTTTATGTTTAGATGTACGATCAATCAAGCTAATAAACTTGAACTTCCATAGGTAGGGAGATTGAACCATCCATTGATTGTTCCCTCTATTATTAAATGCGAAAGAAGTGTTTCTATGGAACATAACTTCTTTGTGTGGTAACCGATAGACTCACTAAAATGAGTAAGTTTTGTAGATACACTTTAAATAAGTTAACAACTTTAGAATTTCCTTGAGTCAAGTTTGTGGACCACTTTTGCCCATTCTCTCTTTTACCCAGCCAAATTGTCTACAATTGTGATGCAAAGTTTACCACTCCTAGTAGGGGGTGTTTAAGACCTTAGATAGTGTGCTTTTATTTTGTAAATCTTATTGGCTTAAGTGAAATGTGGTCAAACATGGGTTACGCGGGTGTTGGAGGATGTAGAATGTGCATACAAAACTACTTGAGAGGGTTGATTTCCAATCCTCAAGTTTGAGCATTTATAATAGTGCTAAACCTATTTCCATCAAGTTACTTCTTTTTAGAATAATACCATTGAATTTGAACCATGATCACTTGTAAACAATCAAGTTTGAAAAAGGAGAAAACCTTGATGTAATGGATTTTTATTCATGAACAACATTAGTAGACATTTCTCATGTGCCAGTTGGGTCCAAGAAAGAAGAACTTCCTAATGTAATGGATTTTATTCATGAACAACATCAATGTATGTCCCACCTCTAGTGCCATTGGAGCTTGACACCATCTTTAGTATCACATCGGCTCTCAAGAATGTTGAAACCAACTTGTTTTCTTCCTCAACATTGTACATTTCCTCATCTGCTCCTTTGTCACCCATTGGCAATTGTCCTTTATATTTAGCTAACCTCATTTGTTGGAAACCTAATGTATTCAAATCGTCATTGTGCTTCGCCTTCACTTACATCCTTAGCCCCTCTCACAAATCTTTACTCTATCTATTTATATCATTAAAATATATTAATTACGTTATCTTGTTTTACTAGGGACAAATTTGACGTTTTCAACATTACAGTGTACAAATTTGAAATAACCTTAATATGGGGGTTAATGTTTAAAGTTTATACTTTCTCTTTATTGTTTAACATTTATTTGTTGGAGAGAGTTTTCTTGGATTCCCAAATTTCGATGTATTTGATGAATAGAGCATTCTTAGGTTTCCCAAACTTCAAAAGTTTACTCAATCATGCTTTATTTTGGGGTTAAAATAAGATCATAATGCCATAGCTACCTCGAAATGCATCTAACTACTTTATATATCCTTATATTAATATGTAGCTTCTCTGAGAAGACCTTTTGAAATTATATTCAAATATATTTGAAGTAGCTAATTGTGTAAGGCATATATTGTTGCGGCGAAGTGACACATTCTAGTTCTTAAACATTTACTAGGTCCACGTGAAGGCAACGATCATTTGTACAATGAAGATTTTATTGGCCAAGTAGTTTGTAGCTACCTTAATTCATATTCCTTCACACGTATGAGAAATTTTTAATTTGCACATAAAATGATTGTCACTCTTGCATCAAGTGTTCTTTTTTAAGCATTGTTTAAAGGCATTTTTGTGGTGAAGTGACGTCGTAGATATTTATAGTAGAACATTCCAACGACACATCTTGTTACAATATAAGACTATATCATGAGTCATTGTATTACTTCATGTTGGAGTCCACATAGAGCCGTTCACTTACTCCTGTTTTGCAAATACATTTTTGTTAAATTAAATAACACTTATTCTAATCCACTTTTGGGTAACATCAATATGTATGCATATTACTAGATGAAGAGAATACTAGCTCGAGAATACATTTTGAGGTTCTTTATATAGAATAAGTTGTTGTTCGACCTAATGACTAACCCACTAGAATATTCAATGCACCCCCTTTTAGTTGACACAAGCTTGCTTCTACTAGAAGTTGATGTCAGAGGAAGAGATGATGATGTCTTGCCCACCAAGCAATGATGATCATAAAATTGTGAGATTGTATTGGGAAGTCTAAAATTATGAGGTTGTATAAACTTCATCATTCTATAGAGTCACTCTATCATGCGAGGTTCCATCCATAACTCCTGCATTGCATTTCTCCTTGTGTTGTTTCTTGACTCTTGCCTTTAGTTCATAGGCTGCAACTAGGCTCCCCTTACCTCATCCTATCTTCCTCAACTTATTCCACATTGGAGAATCCTCCGTACTAAATCCACTCATTCTCATTTGCCCACCCTGCATCTCATCTTCTTGGCTGCCCATCCGCACCTTTATTCAACCTTAGGCCCGATCTTCTAATGTTGGTACAAAATATACTCAATCAATGTTATCGAGAAATTAAAGGAGAAAATAATATAATTGACCTTTGGACCCCAACTACCTATGAATGATTTACAAACATTGGTTTATAAGAAATGAATTCGTATACTTATGTTGATGCAATGGCAAGAATAAAGACTTAGGTTTATAGTATGTAGTCATATAATACTTTAAAAATCAAGAACCTTTCAAGCTTTTTGACACATTGGAAATAATCAAGATTGAGGCAAATTGGTATGCATTAATATAATACCGAAAATCAAGAACCACTTTCAAGTTTCAAAATATTCAAAGAAATTTTTGGTTCGAGATTTAACATTGTTAGAGAATCCAAAGCATTACAAAGGCTCTAGAATTGAGTTTTCACCATTGCAATTGGGTTGCCCATTATTGAGTAAATAAGGCTATTCTAACACATTTTTTTGCGTGTGAACTTATGATGATGTTGTCAACTTCTAAGGATATTCGTTGCCTCTAAATTTGTTTTAGATGTTTGATAGAGCTTCAAAACATCTTGATGGATGAAAACAAGTCGATGTAGTTATGGGGGTCAACTTTTAATGAAATCATCATTTCGCCATAATGTTGTTTTGAGACATTGATAGAACTTCAGGGATATCTATCCCAAATGGACGAAAACAAGTGACAACCATACCTATGAAGAGGGAATGGGTGGATGGATGCAAGGTTCACGAAAAGTGGATTGAACTGAGCAATTACAAGACTGTAAAATGCTGACAGGAGAAGATAAGATTTAGGAGAATCTAGATTAAATGTCTGATGATAAGAGTTTCAAGACGCCACAATGACGAAATGAGGATTGGCGAACATTGGACATGATAGAGGTGGGCGAGCACGAGAGGTCCACGGAAGTGAATCGGAACAACGAGATCGCAAAACCTTGACACTATCTTTAGTATCACTTCGGATCTCAAGAATGTTGAAACCAACTTGTTTTCTTCCTCAACATTGTACATTTCCTCATTTGTTCCTCTGTCACCCAATTGTCCTCTATATTTAGCTAACCTCATTTGTTGGAAACCTAATGTATTCGGATCGTCCTTGTGCTTCGCCTTCACTTACATCCTTAGCATTAAAATATATTAATTACTTTGCCTTGTTTTACTAGGGACAATTTTGACGTTTTCAACATTACAATGTACACATTTGAAATAACCTTAATATGTGGGTTAATGTTTAAACTTTATACTTTCTCTTTACCGTTTAACATTTATTTGTTGGAGTGAGCTTTCTTGGATTCCCAAATTTCGATGTATTTGATGAATAGAGCATTCTTAGGTTTCCCAAACTTCAAAAGTTTACTCAATCATGCTTTATTTTGGGGTTAAAATAAGATCATAATGCCATAGCTAACCTCGGAACTCGGAATGCATCTAACTACTTTATATATCCTTAGATGAATATGTAGCTTCTCAAAGAAGACCTTTTGAAATTATATTCAAATATATTTGAAGTAGCCAATTGTGTAAGGCATATATTGTTGCGGCGAAGTGACACATTCTAGTTCTTAAACATTTACTAGGTCCACGTGAAGGCAACGATCATTTGTACAATGAAGATTTTATTGGCCAAGTAGTTTGTAGCTACCTTAATTCATATTCCTTCACACGAATGAAATTTTTTTAATTTGCATGTAAAATGATCGTCACTCTTTGCATCAAGTGTTCTTTTTTAAGCATTCCTTAAAGACATTTTTGTGGTGAAGTGACGTCGTAGATATCTATAGTAGAACATTCCAATGACACATCTTGTTACAATATAAGACGATATCACGAGTCATTGTATTACTTCATGTTGGAGTCCACATAGAGCCGTTCACTTACTCCTGTTTTGCAAATACATTTTCGTTAAATTAAATAACACTTATTCTAAACCACTTTTGGCTAACTTACTCATTCTCTTTTTTTTTATCGTAATTAGCTTACCCTAGTGGTAAGTTGATAACACTACAAGCACTGTGTCTTGGGTTCGAAACCCAATTTCCTCACCTCTCTATTATATACTTCATATATATCTCTATTTCACTAGATGCCACTATGGAATGTAGGGGTTGAACCCATGACCACCTGGTCTCCATTGGGCAACCTTACCAACTGAGCTACATCCATTTGGGCTCTCTCTGTCTCTCTCTCATACACACATGGACATAATCACTCATTGAATATTAATTATTGATTAAAATATGACATATAAATGATGAGATAAGGTCTTTACATTGAAGCATCAAAATATTAATGAAATGCAAATGAAAGAGAGAGAGAGAGAAATGTAGATATGGATAGATTAATATTGGAATTTGGCATATAGAGCGGTAATAGTTCTAGATGGAATACAATATATGGTCAGACACCAAACCCATGTCAAGGATGAAACTTGGGCAATTCAATCATTGAAGATGAAGAAGAAACACCACATAGGCACTCGACAACCAAGTCAACATGTTGTCGATAGAGGACTCCGCATGGGAAACTCAAGGATATCCTCTCCATACCTTTGTTTCTTTTAATTCTCTCACCCAAAATAAAAGGGCTCAAATATTCTAAATTAGTATAATTTGGATTTAATCCACCCCCCCAAACCCAATGCAATTCAAATTAAACGGGGACCTCTTTGGCATTGTGTTGGAGAGCAAAGTTGTAAGAACATATTTCTCTTCACTCGAGGAGTTCAAAGATCGTTTGACTGTAATTTGGTAGGGAGGTGGGATTTGATCCACCGCTTCCTAGTGATCAACATTCTTCTGTTGAGCAAATCCTCCAAGGAGCTTGACAAAATTTGTCACAACTTAGAATTCCATGTATTAGAGCTGAATTTACATCATAAACTATCTATAGGTCCTTTAATTGCATCTACAAACCCCTTAATTGTTTCCATGCCCCTTAATTGGACTTAAGCACTTTTAGGGAATCCCCTAAATCATTCCTAGGTCCCTTTCAAATCTAGGGCAATCCTAATTGACACTAGAATAGGAATTTGGCCTTAACAAGGCCAATTTCCTAAATAGGCCCTAGAGATTACTTCAATCATACCTGCACAAATCCAACTTTAGAAATAAACATATTTGCTCACACAACACTCTCAAATACACTCATACATATTTTCTGGCCCACAAAATCATCGGGTAGAAACATATTGCTTGCAAACAGAGTGTGTGTTTACAAGGGCACCTACATGAATTAGGATAAGAAGCTCAACTTGAAGAAGTCTAAAGAAATGTCGTGTTTTTACCTCCTACAACCCTTCATCAACAAGGCACCTTCCCTAGTTCAAGTGCATGACGGTCCAAGACAACATTTCACATGCACAATCTCAATGTTTGAATATGATTGTGTGCATACATCAGTTATCCTCATCATAAAATATGTTATAGAATGTTGTAGACAAAGACATCGTTGACATGAGTTGGTCAGTCATTGGTCGATTGTTTGTGCATGATGTGAATAACATTGGATGACGAACGAGAAATTGCCTCCAAAGCATATCGTCATTCTCTCATTGTAGTTTATATTTACAATTTTGTTCTAAAATATATTAATGAAATTTGGTTGTTGTTTCTTTGTTTTAGAAATTTGTGTATGTATAATTTCAGTAATGCAAATGTTGTTGATTCCTCAACAAAGTATAATGTGTTAAAAATTAGAGTTTTGAGCAACTACATTTCTTTTTTAATCATGAGCCTAAAATACAACCAAGACGACCAACCCTAACAATTCACCAAAAAAAAAAGAGTATTACATTAGCAAAATAAAATTAGTGCACGTGAAAAAGATTGGTGGTCAAGCAATTTACATGGAACTTGAGATGTTTATGAGTCATCACCTTCTATATGTGGTATCTCAATTTATTCAGGCTAGAAGTGTGTTAAACATCAATATGTATACAAATTAGTAAATGAAGTGAATACTAGCCCTAGAATACATTTTGAGGTTCTTTATATAGAATAGGTTGTTGTTCGACCTAATGACTAACCCATCTAGAATATTCAAAGCACCCCCTTTTAGTTGACACAAGCTTGCTTCTACTAGAAGTTGATGTCAGAGGAGGAGATGATGATGTCTTGCCCACCAAGCAATGATGATCATAAATTTGTGAGATTGTATTGGGAAGTCTAAAATTATGAGGTTGTATAAACTTCATCATTCTACAGAGTCACTCTGTCATGAGAGGTTCCATCCATAACTCATGCATTGCATTTCTCCTTGTGTTGTTTCTTGACTCTTGCCTTTAGTTCATAGGTTGCAACTAGGCTCCCCTTACCTCATCCTATCTTCCTCAACTTATTCCACGTTGGAGAATCCTCCTTACTAAATCCACTCATTCTCATTTACTCACCTTGCATCTCATCTTCTTGGTTGCCCATCCACACCTTTATTCAACCTTAGGCCCGATCTTCTAATGCTGGTACAAAATGTATTCAGTCAATGTTATTGAGAAATTAAAGGAGAAAATAATATAATTGAACTTTGGACCCCAACTACCTATGAATGATTTACAAACATTGGTTTATAAGAAATGAATTTGTATACTTATTTTGATGCAATGGCAAGAATAAAGACTTAGGTTTATAGTATGCAATCATATAATACTTTAAAAATCAAGAACCTTTCAAGCTTTTTGACACATTGGAAATAATCAAGATTGAGGTAATTTGGTATGCATTAATATAATACCGAAAATCAAGAACCACTTTCAAGTTTCAAAATATTCAAAGAAATTTTCGGTTCGAGATTGAACATTGTCAGAGAATCCAAAGCATTACAAAGGCTCTAGAATTGAGTTTTCACCATTGCAATTGGGTTGCCCATTATTGAGTAAATAAGGCTATTCTAACACATTTTTTAGGTATGCGTGTGAACTTATGATGATGTTGTCAACTTCTAAGGATATTCGTTGCCTCTAAATTTGTTTTAGATGTTTGATAGAGCTTCAAGACATCTCGATGGATGAAAACAAGTTGATGTAGTTAGGGGGGTCAACTTTTAATGAAATCATCATTTCGCCATAATGTTGTTTTGAGACATTGATAGAACTTCAAGGATATCTATCCCAAATGGACGAAAACAAGTGACGCCCATACCTATGAAGAGGGGATGGGAGGATGGATGCAAGGTTCATGAAAAGTGGATTGAACTGAGCAATTACAAGACTGTAAAATGTTGACGGGAGAAGATAAGATTTAGGAGGATCTAGATTAAATGTTTGATGATAAAGAGTTTCAAGATGCCACAATGACGAAATGAGGATTGGCGAACATTGGACATGACAGAGATGGGTGAGCACGAGAGGTTCACGAAAGTGTATTGGAGCAACGAGTTCGCAAAATGTTAGAGTTTGTGGAAGTCATCGTGAGAGTAGGGGCATTAGGGGCATTGCCGAGCAGCTAAGTTTGTAGTACTCCACACACACTCAAAAATACATAAGACATTGTCTTCTTCCAATAATGAACTTTTTCGTATTGTACAGAGAAAAATAAAATAAACAAACAAACAAATACATAAAATAAACAATTAAATAAATATGTATGTAGATACATAGATAGATAACTAAAAGAGTAAATAAATAAATAAATAAATAAATAAATTGTAGGTAGATAGATTGATAAATAAATAAATAGGTTGATAGATAAATAAAATAGCAAATCATATATAAAAAAAGAAACCATCAAACAGAGGAACAAAAAAAGAAACAATAAATAGATGAAATTTTTTTTAAAAAAAAAGATGAAAAAAAGAAGAATGTAAGTACATAATAAAATAATAGGTAAATAAGTAAGTAAATAAATAAATATGTAGATGAAGAAAAGGAAAAAGTAAATAGATAGGTAAATAAATAATAAATAATAAATAAGTAAATAAATAAATAAATAGATAAATAGATAAGTAAATGAGTAAATGAGAAAATAAATAGACAAATAAATAAGTAAATGAGAAAATAAATAGATAAATAAATAAATAAATAATTAACTAATAAAATAAGTGGTTGAACACGGAATTTGACACAGATCACTTGGGTTAGGGGGGGGGGGGGGGGGGGGGGGCGGCTCTCGGCTCAACCACAGCCGTCCGATCAAGAGCCACGTCAGCGATCTCCTGCAGGGCTTCCCTCCCGATTGGACGGTGGAGATGGCAGTCCACTTGGCGCCTCGGCCCGCCTCTCCCCCCCAACCCGTGACGATCCAACGGTCACGCTTCATTCCACGTCATCATCATCATCATCATCTCCTCCTCCTCCTTCTCTCCTGTCTCTCCTCCTTCTCTTCTTTCTTCTGCCTCATTCTGCCATAGCTCCCACCATACCTTCTCTCTCTCTCTCTCTCTCTCTTACACACAGACATTCTGCCATGGCTTGCTTCCCCATAGCTTCTTCTCTGTGCTTCTCTGCATTCTCTACTTCTCTCTGTCTCTGATCCTTTCTCCCTCCTCTACCTCATTCTCCCTCTCATTCTCTCTCATTCTCTCTCTCTCTCTCTCTCTCTCTAGCGCTGTTTTACGCTACTGGGAGAGAGAAAGAACGGAACGGAAGAACGCCTTTTTCCTTTTGTGTTTACTGTTTTGCGTTAGTAGGAAGGCAGAAAAAGAAGAAGTAATGTGTGTATGTCTCACGCCACATTTTCTCTCTCCTTTTCTGCGTGATTTAAGCTTTCAGTAGAACGCCAGAATCAGGAGAAAGAAGAAGAAGAAGAAGAAGAAGAAGAAGAAGAAGAAGAAGAAGAAGAAGAAAGAAAGATCCAATCTCATCAGTCCTTCTTCTGGATGCTTCTAGAAGAGAAAGTCGGATCCTTTCCATTTCTTGCATGGGAAAATACATGAGAGGAAGAGGAGACAGTGTTTGCAGCTATACTATTGCAGACGGATCGCTGGGGGCTCGAACCCGAGCCAGAGCTAGAGCCCTACAGACGGAACTGAGCTCCAAAAACCCTAATCATGGCCTCGATTCTACTCCGCACACCTTTGCCAATCACCCGAGGAGCGGTGCCTCCTATATGCGGCTCCGCAGCAGAATTGTTCACAATTCAGCGCATGATTGCGTATCAACGTATTGTATTTTTGAGAAACAGAAATTACCGCCTCAGATTCGATGTCACACACAGAAGAAACCTATCCATATCTCTGCAAAAGAGCCTTCATTGCGAAGGAGGAGCCTGAGAGTCTCTACCATGGCCAATTCAGTTCCTTTACCTAGTAGAGAATGTATTATGACAAGAAACCGGAAACAAGCAGCCATTCTTGACCAAGCAGACACAGAGATGGCGCTTTCCAATCATGGTCTAGATAGTGCAGGAATCAATCCCGAGGTGAGGGATTTCTTAAACCTTTCTTCTTTCTCTGCGTCTGCTGATCATGGACTGATGGTGATGAATTCTGATTATTTATACATGTAGCAAGAATTTTGTGGGGAAAGCCAAACAATCAATGATGATGGCGGAGTTTCGAGCATGGACAAGTTTGTGATAGGATTCCTTCAAATTCAGCCAATTCGGCATTAAATTTGTTGTCACTGTTAGCTTAATTCTCAGCTCTGATTATACCTGTGCGTGTAGGTGGAGGGGGAGCAGGCAAAGAACGGAAAACAGCAGAGATAGCTGTATCTATGGCGATGATGCTCCAGGATCCACATCAAGATCAAGACATTCTAGTCCTCACAGGGCTCGGCCTATTGATCCTGCAATCAAAGCACCATCTTCTACTGACATTGATGCATTCTTTCAAGGTGCAGAGCAATGGTACCGAAGACGATTCATTGACAGGTATATTGCACTGCCTTGTTGGCTTACACAGAGATCGATTCTTCTGCCTTGCTTTCATTATTTGATCATTCTGTTTGCAGGTACAATTTCGATCCGAAGAAGGAAAGGCCCCTGCCGGGTAGATATGAGTGGACACGCATGTGATGAGAATACATCGAGACTCAGCTGTTCCATAGCTTGCTCTCTGCATTTATGTCAAATATCTATCTGAAAATATACCATAGCTTCCTGCTCTGCATTGTGGACTGCTCCTGTATACTAAACACAAGCACAGATTGGTGAAATAAGCAGAATGTGGCATATTTCTTGTATACTTTCTTTCCCATGGACATTAAAATACATGTGACTCTGTGAAGATTTTAGATGACATACATACATACATACATACACACTTACCCTTACATTATACAGGATCTATGAATGTAATCTGTTCAACTGGCATGATTGATACCTCTGAATAGATTGCTTACATTATTCAGGATCTATGAATGTAATCTGTTCAACTTAGCTTGATTGATTGATACCTTTGAATAGATTGCTTATATTGTACAGGATCTATGAATGTAATCTGTTCAACTTAGCTTGATTGATTGATACCTTTGAATAGATTGCTTATATTATACAGGATCTATGAATGTAATCTGTTCAACTTAGCTTGATTGGTCGATACATTTGAATAGATTGCTTACATTATACAGGATCTATGAATGTAATCTGTTCAACTAGCATGATTAATACCTTTGATTCAATTACTTACATTATACAGGATCTAACAATGGAATCTGTTCAACTAGCTTGATTAATACCTTTGAGTAGATTCCTTACATTATATAGAATCTCTGAATGTAATCTGTTCAACTAGCTTGATTGATTGATACCTTTGAACAGATTGCTTATTTATTGTTAGTTGAAGCTTCTAAGCTCTCAAGCTATTTGCCCAGTGAAAAATACCTTATCCACATTACCAAATTCTGCAGAATTTGCTTGGGAATGAAGAGCTTGGTGGTTTTCTTTGCATTCTTGTTAGCGTTTTGTGTGCCTCACTCACAAAAGCTTTAACTTGACCTATGGACTTATTCATCTACTCAAAACTAATTAACATATCCTATTATTAATCAAGAAGTTGATAAATGTGTTTGTGTGACTATCCTAATGGGATTCAAACGAATAGTTATAAATGTTGGGAAAACCAGGTCCCTCTGGATGGGATGAGCCGAATTGAAGTACAAGCTCGGCTGAGGTCGAAAAATTGATAATCGAGAATCGATTATACCATTGATTTGGGAGACTATATTTGCAAATAGTCTAAATGTGCCCCATGTGGGCTAAATCTGTAAATAGCCAGAAAGTTGTATATGTATAAATACAACTAGGGCAAAAACTTTAGTTGATGTAGTCGATCATTATTAGTTGTATCGTGACATTGGACACAAAAGGTAGTTGCCTTTGTAACTTTGGAGAGAGAGAGAGAGAGAGAGAGAGAGAGAGAGAGAGAGAGAGTAACTTTGTAATCGTCAAAAGGACGAAGATCTCAGGGCCGTTGCCTTCGAGTTCTTATTGTACCTCCTCTCTTATAGTGATCTATTTGGAGTTAGTGGACTCCATGTGGTTTTTCTTGATTCAGGTTTTCCACGTAAAATATATGTGTCTCGTTTTGGCTTGTCATGATCCTAACACATATTCGTGAGCATAACCGGTTTTGGCTTGTCATGATCCTAACAATAAACTAGAGAACACGACAATACGACATCAGAGAACACGATAGGACAACATCTCCTTGCATTCACGTAAAACATTTTCAGATTGAGAACATCTTTGTTACAATCGAATGAATTAAGTGTATGGGATATGAAGTGAATGTTCATAGATTTAGGAAATGAATGAATTGATAGAAGGTAATGTTCATGCATATCCCGGAGGTGAATGAATTCATAGAAGTGTAGCTAAACCACATGTGACATCTTATGGCATTGCCATACTCTCAAAGTACTTCTAACTAAAAACAAATATATATAAAGTCCGATGGCTTAATATTGATGATTGCAATGCGGTTAGGGTGTATGTTTTATCCTTAAGCAATGTGGTTAAAATCGTGCCTCTACCCTAAACCCTAAACCCTAAATTTAGAGTGGTAGGTTTTTGGTTGCTCTACATTCGTTGGAGGCCATTCTTAGTGTTGCCATTCCAAATGCAACATCGATGGTATGCTCGGGTTGTAGATGTTTCTTTTGTTTGACATAGCTAGAAGGTTGAGAGATAATTTTTTCCCTTGACTCTTGAATGTTGGGGAGTTCATTTGTCTTATTCACTTGGACTTCTAGGGATTTTGAATATGCTATCATTTATATTCCCAGGAAACAAATTTTGCTTTTGTTCTCTAGTCTATCTTGATATGCTACCATTGTCTTTTGTTTTTGTAGTTGTTGACAACTAATTTCACCATTTCCCAAGTTTGCACAAGCGTACTTTTGGTTGTGCCCCTCCCACAAAATGCCTAAAATCCTTGGTCATCCCTCAAGTCAATGGCTTGAAAAAACATCATCACTTTGTTAGGTATGTGATCGCTTAATCCCTTGCTGACTATTAGTTGAACTTACTACCACCCTTATCTTCTTGTGAAGGACTCAACCCAATTGATGAGCCTACATAGTGTTAATTGAGAAAACATAGGTCGTTCAAAGTCCATGTAGGTAATGTGGTGGCCCTCCCCAAGTTGTTGAATTTGTTAGGAATATGTCCCTCCAGTGGGAGGAGCCGACTGTTCGGGCCGAGTACCGATGGTTGAAGAGTCGATTTCGAGAGTCGACAGAAAGGAGATCCAGGTCGAAGACACGACTGACTAGTCGGGCCGACCGGATGGTCGATGACTAGGCCGACTAGTCGGACCGACTAGACAGTTGACACTGGAGTCAGTTGATGGCTACTTATTATTATAAATAATAATAGTAGTGATGTGTAGTAGGGGCTACATTTGTAAATAGCCAATACTGTGTATTAGTATAAATACACCTAGGGCAAACAATGTATGAAGAGGAACAAAAAGATGGTGTTGTAGATAGCGATAGAGAGCGGCATTGCGGAGCGCAAAAGGAGAAGAGAGAGAGAGAGAGAGAGAGAGAGAGAGAGAGCGGTGCCATAGCTGTGTTCGTAACAGCAGATGCCAAGAGCCCTGTGAGGTTGATACACTAATGTGCACACTGCCGGGTAGCTGGGAGAACCTGGTGGTTACTCTTAGCACCTCTTGTCAAGAAGAGAACTTGTCTTTACAAGCAATGAAGACAAGCATCTTGAATGAGGAAGCGAGAAGGAAGGACAAGGGTGTCCTAGTCCAGTTGGAGTCAAATTTGACTCAACATACTAGCAGAGGAAGGAACCGACAAAGAAGCCCACAAACAAGGAGAGAAAAGTCTCAAGCCAGGTCAAAGTCTAGAGGAAAGCTCGTGTGCTTTTATTGTGGAAAGCCTGGACATTTCCAGAAGGACTGCCGACACCTCAAGAAGGAAAAGAGTGTCGGTAACAATATTGAACCCAGGAAGATTCTGGAAGAAAAGAACACTTCAGCCATTGCTACGAGCCATGAAGAGCTCCAGTTCATTTGTGAACAGGCAAGTGCAAATCTTGCAAGCGAAGAATGCACTTGGGTGATCGACTCCGGTACATCTTTCCATATAACTCCGTCGAGAGAGTATTTCTCGACTTACATAGCTGGGGATCATGGCCATGTAAAGATGGCTGATAATGGAGAGTGCAAGGTAGCCGGAATCGGAAGTGTCTATTTGACGACGTCGACAGGGTGTTGGCTGACTTTGAAGGATGTTCGACATGTCCTCGATATCACACTGAACCTGATATTGATTGGAAAGATGGATGACGAAGGCTATAGTGGTAGCTTTCGTAATGGCAAGTGGAAATTCTGTTGAGGAAACCTCATAGTGGCCCGAACACAGAAAGAGGGGACATTGTATATGATGCATTCCCGACTGTGCAAGTCGGAAGTAAATGTGGAAGCCGACTTGAGTGGAGAGTTATGGCATAAGAGGCTAGGCCACCTAAGTGAGAAGGGATTGCATCTGTTGGCCAACAAGAAGCTTCTACCAGAAGTAAAGGGAGTGCACCTAGAGAAGTGCGTCGACTGCTTAGTCGGAAATCAGAATAGAGCAGCATTCTACACACGACCACCAAGGAGAAGAGAAGCTCCACTGGAACTAGTGCACACAAATGTGTGCTACGTAGATGCTCCGTCCAATTGGGGTGGACAATACTTTGTAACGTTTATTGACGACTATAGTCAGAAGACATGGGCCTTCGTACTGAAGTCGAAGGATCAAGTACCGTCAATGTTTAAGGAGTTCCAGGCAAGAACTAAACAAGAGTCGGGTCGGAACTTGAAGGCTGCCCAAATTGACAATGGTGGTGAATAGAAAAGGTAGTTTGAGGAATACTACAAGGCCCAGGGTATTCGAATCGTAGTGCCAAAGACCCCTGAGTTGAATGGGCTTGCAGAGAGGATGAATAGAACAATCATGGAGAGAGTAAGAAGTATGTTCTCTCATCTTAAACTGCCAAAATCGTATTGGGCTGAGGTGATGTATACAACAATTTATCTGATCAATAGGTCTCCCTCAGTACGATTGAAAGGTGATGTCCCACAAAGGGTGTGGACAGGAAAGCATGTCTCCTACCAAATTTTGAGGGTGTTCGGATGTCTAGTATATATGCATGTGGCTAAGGATCACAAGGTGAAACTCGATAGTAAGTCGAAACCATGCATATTCATGGTATACTTGGAAGATGAGTTCGGCTATAGGCTATGGGACCTAGTCGACAAGAAGGTAGTGAGGAGTCGGGACATAGTCTTCTTGGAAGATAAGACCATAGAGGATTGGAAGCAACAGAAGTTGGAATCGACTAACCAGTCAACCTCCACTACTATTGACTTGAGGCCAAGTGAACCGACACAGTCGGTTGTTTGGAGACAGCCAATCAGCACAACTAAATCCGAGTCAGTCGACTCGGAGAGACCGACCGACTATGAGTTTGAGTCGGCAGATCTGTTAAAGTCGATCGATGAATATGAATTGGAGTCAGTGGACATCCGACAACCGATCGACACGAATGAACCTGAACCGAGAGAAGAGTTGGTAGAGACATCTGGACAAGGGCCAACAATGTGTGGAAGGAGATACCCACTCAGAGAAAGGAGAGCACCGACAACATATGCGAGTCAATACATCCTCTTAACTGATGAAGGTGAGCCAGAGTGGATGAAGGTGAGCTAGAGTGCTATGATGAAGCCATTGCCGACGAGCACAAAGAGAAATGGCTAAGCGCGATGCAAGATGAGATGGACTCCTTGCACGAAAACTACACCTATGACCTGGTAGAATTACTGAAAGGTAAGAGAGCACTCAGGAACAAATGGGGCTACAAGGTGAATACTGGAGAAGTCGATAGTGCGCCTAGGTATAAAGACCACATTGTGATGAAGGGTTTCAAACATAAAAATGGCGTTGACTTTGACGAAATATTCGTTCCAGTTGTGAAGATGACATCCATTAGAACTATTTTGAGCATAGATGCCAACATGGATTTGGAGATTGAATAGTTGGATGTCAAGACTGTTGGGATTTCGGTCCCTCCGGATGGGATGTCCGGAGATGAATGACGGCAAGCCCGGTTGCGGTTACGGTGCCGGATGATGAAGACCCCGGCTACGGAGCCGGATGATGAAGACCCCGGCTACGGTGCCGGATGATGAAGACCCCGGCTACGGAGCCGGATGATGAATACCCCGGCTACGGAGCCGGATGCTGAAGACCCCGGTTACGGAGCCGGATGACGAATGTACCCGGAGGGAGATCCGGATGCGGGGACATATTTGTGAATATGTTTGCCAAGAGCCCTTGAGGCTATATTTGTAAATAGCCCGAAAGTCATATGTGTATAAATATGACTTAGGGCAAACAGTTTATGTTGTTGCTCATTTTTCTGTTTTCCACTAAGAGGGAGCGAAGTGAGAGCAGCCGAGAGAGAGTGAGAGAGAAAGAGGAAGGAAGAGGTCGACGCCTCTGTGTAATACCGCCGCCTGTGGCGAGGACAGTGAGCTCAAGGTCGTCGCCTTGCAGCTCGCCATTGTACATTCCCGCGTATAGTGATAGTTGGAGTCTTGCACTCCCGTGGTTTTTCCCATTTAGGGTTTTCCACGTAAAACATCCAGTGTACCCTTCTCTCTATTGTTTTCGTGCATTGTTGTATTTCCCGTTTTCTGTGAATCGATCCAGTTCCTCGGTTGTGGCCGAGCACGGAATTTCGACAAAGTGGTATCAGAGCGACGGTAACACAGAAAATGGAAGGCGGCAGCAGCGGGCAGCCGGGGATGATGGTGCTGAATGCGCAGAACTACGCCGACTGGAAGATAAAGATGGAGGATCTGCTCATTGTTCGGGACCTGTATGAACCGATCGACAGGTCGGAAATACCCAAGGGGGTACTTGAGACGGAGTGGAGGCTTCTGAACTGGAAAGCCGTTGCAACCATTCGGCAATACGTCGACGTGAGCGTTCTACAACACGTGGCGAACGACACCAACGCATATGAGATGTGGAGGAAGCTGTCGGGCCTCTACGAGAGGAAGAATGCGTTGAACCGAACCTCCCTGATGAGAAAGATAGTGAACCTCAAGTATCGGGACGGCGAGAGTATGGTGGAACACGTAAGCACGTTCATGGGATTCGTGAACCAGCTTGCGGCGATCAAGTTCCCGTTGGAGGATGCAATGCAAGCCATCATTCTGATGTGTACATTGCCGGAAAGCTGGGAGAACTTGGTGGTGACTCTCAGCACCTCCTGCACCGAAGATAACTTGTCTCTACAAACGGTAAAGACAAGCATTTTGAACGAAGAAGCGCGTCGGAGAGATAAAGAACCGGCCTCCGACTCGAAGGCGCTGCTTACCGAATCGGATCGGGGAAGACAATGGAACCGGAGTCCGCAAAGACGGGAGAAGTCGGGGACCCGGTCGCAGTCAAGAGGAAGGCCCACATGCTTCCACTGTGGGAAGCCGGGGCACTTCCGGAAGAATTGTCAGCATTACCGAAAGGACAACGGAGCCGACGACACCGATTCGAAGAAGTCACCGGAGAGAAACGGTGCATACCGGGGAGCCACGGACCGGAGAGGTCCGGATCGGCGAGGGCAGGACCGGAAAGGAACGACGGCACTCGCGGCAAGTGAAGAAGAGATAATGCTCATTACCGAAGAGAGGGAGCTGAACCTTGCCGGTGTAGAGATGACCTGGGTGGTCGATTCCGGAGCGTCGTTCCACCTGACCCCGGAGAAGAAATACTTCTCATCCTACACAGCCGGTGAGCATGGCTGTGTCCGGATGGGAAATGAAGGCACATGCCGGATTGCCGGCATAGGAGACGTGTGGCTGATGACATCAACCGGATGCAAGATGCTGCTGAAGGATGTGTGACACGTTCCGGAGGTCCGATTGAACCTGATCTCGGCCGGGAGGCTAGATGATGAAGGCTACACGGGTAGCATCCGGAACGGTGTCATGAAGTTCAACAAGGGGAGCCTGATAGTGGCTCGGGCCCGGAAGGTCAACACACTGTACCTGATGAACTCCCGGCTATGTCCGGAAGAGCTGAATGTGGCAGCCGACACTGCCGGTGAGCTGTGGCACAAAAGACTGTGCCACATGAGTGAGAAGGGGATGAAGAGGCTTGCAGAAGACAACCTTATCCCAGTGAAGCATGTGCACCTGGAAAAGTGCACCGATTGCCTGGCCGGTAAGCAGAACCGAACCTCCTTCCACTCAAGGCCACCGACGAGACGTAGCGCACCATTGGAGTTGGTGCACACCGATGTGTGTCAGGTAGAAACGAAGTCACATGGCGGAGCCCAGTACTTCGTAACATTCATAGATGATCATAGCCGAAGACTGTGGACGGCACCGATGAAGACAAAGGACCAAGTGTTGTCCGTCTTCAAAGAACTCCACGCGAGAGTGGAAAGAGAATCCGGCAAGAAGCTGAAAGCGATACGAGCGGATAACGGAGGGGAATACCGGGGGCAGTTCCAGGAGTACTGTCGCTCGAAGGGGATCCGGCTCGAGTTTACTGTGCCGAAGACGCCGGAACTGAACGGGCTGGCCGAGAGGATGAACCGGACCATAATGGAGAGGGTCCGGAGTATGCTGGCGCATGCGAAATTACCCAAGGGGTTTTGGGCTGAGGCAATGTCGACGGCGACGTATGTGATAAATAGATCACCCTCAGTACCTTTGGACGGAGACACGCCGCAGAAAGTGTGGACCGGTAAGGAAGTGTCCTACCGGCATCTGAAGGTGTTCGGGTGTCTCGCATACGTGCATGTGGCAAAGGACCGGAGAGGAAAGCTAGATCCAAAGACCCGGCCATGCATATTCCTCGGTTACGGCGACGACGAGTTCGGCTACCGAGTATGGGACCCGGTCGACAAGAAGATATTCAGGAGTCGAGATATCATCTTCATGGAGAACAAGACACTCGCCGACTGGGAGTCGGAGAAGAAGATGAAGAGCTCCAAGTCGACCGGTGAGGATCAACTCTACGAGGAGCAGTCCCGACCGGCAAGGGACCGGTTAGCTCTCGAGGATCCGGCCGAAGACGGTGAAGAAACAGAACCGGCCGAAGAAGATGAAAATGATACCGGAACCGGCCCCGATCCCGAAATGGATTCGGATGAAGAAGAATCGGAAGAACCGGTTACCGAAGCCCCGGAACGGAGATATCCTCTAAGAGAGAGAAGGGCCCCCCGGAGATTTCCGGAACCAGAGCACGTGCTGCTAACCGACGAGGGGGAGCCGGAGAGCTTTGAAGAAGCAAAGCATGACACCCAGAGCCGCAGGTGGTTGAGTGCCATGCAGGACGAGATGGATTCCCTGCATGAGAACCACACATACGAACTTGTGGAGTTGCCGAAAGGAAAGCGGGCACTTCGAAACAAGTGGGTGTTCAAGCTGAAACCGGGAGATGCCGGAAACCCCCCGAGATACAAAGCCAGGATCGTGGTGAAGGGGTTTCAGCAGAAGAAGGGCGTCGACTTCGACGAGATATTTGCCCCGGTAGTGAAGATGACCTCCATCCGGACGGTGCTGAGCATAGCGGCAAGCATGGACCTCGAGGTAGAACAGATGGACGTGAAGACGGCATTCCTTCACGGTGACCTCGAAGAAGAGATCTACATGCAGCAACCGGAAGGATTCGAGAAGAAAGGGAAGGAGCACCTGGTATGCCGGTTGAAGAAGAGCCTTTACGGACTGAAGCAGGCTCCCCGGCAATGGTACCGGAAGTTCGACTCCTTCATGACCGACGAAGGGTACCACAAAACGCAGTCCGATCACTGCGTGTTTGTGAAGAAGTTCGAAGGAGGAGACTTTCTAATACTCCTCCTATACGTGGACGACATGTTGATCGTCGGACGGGACCAGGTCAAGATACGGATGCTGAAGAAGGCTCTTCACCGAACCTTCTCAATGAAGGACCTGGGTCCGGCGAGGCAAATACTAGGGATGCACATCATCCGGGACCGGAAGAAGAAGCAGTTGTGGCTGTCACAGGAGAAGTACGTGACAAAGGTGCTTCACCGGTTCAACATGTCGGAAGCAAGACCGGTCGGGTCAACCCTCCCGGCAAACTGCAAGTTGTCCAGCAAGCAGAGCCCCAAGACAAAGGCTGAGAAGGAGGACATGATGAAAGTACCATATGCCTCTGCCGTCGGAAGCTTGATGTACGCAATGGTGTGTACAAGACCGGACATAGGATACGCAGTCGGAGTGGTGAGCCGGTACATGAGCAATCCCGGCAAAGACCACTGGAACGCGGTCAAGTGGATACTCCGATACCTGAAGGGCACGACAAACGTGTGCCTCCGATTCGGCTCCGGTAAGCCCGAACTCGACGGCTTTACCGATTCGGATATGTCGGCTGATGAAGATACCAGCCGGTCCACATCAGGGTATGTGATGACGTATGCAGGGGGAGCTGTTTCGTGGCAGTCGAGGCTGCAGAAGACGGTTGCGTTGTCAACCACGGAGGCGGAGTACATGGCGGCTGTTGAAGCCGGCAAGGAAATAATATGGATGAAGGACTTCATTAGAGAGCTCGGTATCCGGCAAGAGGAGTACCGACTCTACTGCGACAGTCAGAGTGCCATCCACCTTGCGAAGAACGCGGCCTATCACTCCCGGACGAAGCACATCCAGCGAAGATATCACTGGATCCGGGAAAGGATAGAAGACCAGGAGTTCATGCTGACGAAGATCCACACGGAAGAGAACGGGTCAGATATGCTGACCAAAGTGCTCACACCCGACAAGCTGGAAGCGTGCCGGAAGAGGGTCGGATTGGAGAGACATCCCATGCCGAAGTGAAGGGGGAGTTTGTTGGGATTTCGGTCCCTCCGGATGGGATGTCCGGAGATGAATGACGGCAAGCCCGGTTGCGGTTACGGTGCCGGATGATGAAGACCCCGGCTACGGAGCCGGATGATGAAGACCCCGGCTACGGTGCCGGATGATGAAGACCCCGGCTACGGAGCCGGATGATGAATACCCCGGCTACGGAGCCGGATGCTGAAGACCCCGGTTACGGAGCCGGATGACGAATGTACCCGGAGGGAGATCCGGATGCGGGGACATATTTGTGAATATGTTTGCCAAGAGCCCTTGAGGCTATATTTGTAAATAGCCCGAAAGTCATATGTGTATAAATATGACTTAGGGCAAACAGTTTATGTTGTTGCTCATTTTTCTGTTTTCCACTAAGAGGGAGCGAAGTGAGAGCAGCCGAGAGAGAGTGAGAGAGAAAGAGGAAGGAAGAGGTCGACGCCTCTGTGTAATACCGCCGCCTGTGGCGAGGACAGTGAGCTCAAGGTCGTCGCCTTGCAGCTCGCCATTGTACATTCCCGCGTATAGTGATAGTTGGAGTCTTGCACTCCCGTGGTTTTTCCCATTTAGGGTTTTCCACGTAAAACATCCAGTGTACCCTTCTCTCTATTGTTTTCGTGCATTGTTGTATTTCCCGTTTTCTGTGAATCGATCCAGTTCCTCGGTTGTGGCCGAGCACGGAATTTCGACAAAGACAACATTCTTGCACAAGGAGCTAGAGGAAGGGATCTACAAATTGCAGCACGAAGGCTTTGTAGAGAAAGGAAAAGAGAACCTGGTGTGTCGACTGAAGACAAGCTTGTATGGATTGAAACAAGCTCCATGCCAATGGTACAAGAAGTTCGAATCCTTCATGGTAGAACATCGGTTCCCGAAAACACAAGTTGATCACTGTGTGTTTGTCAAAAGGTATGAAGAAGGTGATTTCTTGATTCTCTTGGTTTATGTAGATGACATATGTTGATAGTCGGTCAAGATACAAGGAAGATCAAAAGCTTGAAGAAAGCTCTAGGCAAATCGTTTGCTATGAAAGATCTTGGAACAGCAAAGCAGATCTTAGGGATGCACATAGTTGGGGATAGAACTAAGAAAGTGCTATGGGTGTCACAAGAAAAATACGTGACGAAGATCCCTAGAAAGATTCAACATGTCGGAAGCAAAGCCAGTCAACTCGGTGTTGCCGACTAACTGCAAGTTAAATGGAAAACAATGCTCGAGAGGGGAGAAAGAAAAGGCTGAGATAAGGAAAGTACCATATGCCTCAGGCGTTGACAGTTTAATGTACGCTATGGTCTGCAGGAGACCAGACATAGCATTTGTTGTGGGAATAATAAGCCGATATATGAGTAATCCAGGACGAGAACACTGGACATCGGTGAAATGGATACTCAGGTACTTAAAAGGCACCTCGGGCGTTTGTCTTAACTATGGTGTTGGAAAACCCATGCTCAAAGGGTTTATTGACTCAGACATATCAGGGGATGTAGACTCAAGCCGATTCACATCAGGGTATGTGATGACCTATGCAGGGAGAGCAATGTTGTGGCAGTCATGATTGCAGAAGTCTGTGGCCTTGTCGACCACAAAGGCAGAGTATATTGTAGTGGTAGAGGCCGACAAGGAGCTGATTTGGATAAGAAACTTTCTCAGCGAGCTGGGGATGAAGCAAAGGGATTTCTTGCTTCATTGTGACATCCAGAGTGCCATACATCTAGCCAAGAATACTGCATACCATTCTCGGACCAAGCACATATAGAGAAGGTATCACTGGTTGTGGGAGAAAGTCCAAGAAGGAGAGTTTACCCTCGTGAAGATCCATACTGACGACAATGGATCTGTTGAGCGGCAAGCTCAACCGGAGCCGGATCGACTGAATAAGCCGGAGCCGGTAAACGAGACGGATCAGGCGAAACGGATCGGTATGACGGTGAGCAACCGAACCGGCAAGCAGTGGAGGCCGGGTGCAATCCGTAACCGGAAGTCCAATCAGAAGCCTAGTATAGGATAGACTACTAGGTAGCTATAGTCTCGTAGTAAGTGTCAGATGGTCATGTGAGCATTGAAGTACGTGGTACTTCTGTCAGTCCCAAGAGGACTTGTATAAATAGTGCTACTTAGCACAGTGTGTGCACAGAGTCTTGATATAATTTTGAAATTGTGTTCTGCTCTCTCTGTCTCTGTCTCTGTCTCTCTCTTTCTCTCTCTGTGTGTTGTTCTCTATTTTACGCTTCCGCAAACACTTACGTTTACATGGTATCAGAGCGCCAGGGTTGAGAACCTCTGCTGCAGACATTTACTCTTGAGAAGAAAACCCTAACAGGTCGAAAACAGACACAGTAGAAGACATGGATAGAGGCATGGCTACGCGCTCCCAGTGGAGAAGCTCGACAGGAGCAACTACGCATCCTGGTCTTACAAGATGCACCAGTACCTGCTTGGACACGGGTACTGGAGTTATGTTGAAGGAGCGAATGATGCGGCGCCCGACTTGGCACACACGGACTTCTCGGTATGGGAACAGGCGGCAAGCAGGGTGATGTACTGCTTCGCGTCCAGTGTCGGTGATCAGCTGCTCAGCCACATCTGTGATGCCAAGACACCGAAGGATGCTTGGGGGAACTTGAAAAAGGTTTTCGCTGCAAGCACCATTGCCCGGAAGCTACAACTCAGACAGGAGCTAAGCAATGTTCGACAGAAGAACATGTCCGTGGCAGACTACACGGGCCGGATAAAGGAGATATGCGACTCGCTCGCCTCTATCAATGTTACCGTAGAGGAAGACGAGATGGTGCGTGCAGGTATGTCTCGGAGGCCTGGCATCCAAGTTCGGAGCGTTCCGGACTGCGGTGTGTACAAGGGAGAATACCCCCTCATTCTTCGACTTACAGTCGATGCTCCTTGTAGAGGAGAACCACGCCGGTGCATCTACCAGTGCATCCCCGGACAGCCGAATGCTGTACACGGGAACGGATCGGCTCCGTGGGCGTGGTGGAAGAGGTGGGTCGGCACGCAATGGAGGCGGCCGGCAAGAGCAGGAACGAAGGCACTATGAGCGTGCCGACAACAGTTCTGGGACTTCCACAAGCAGGGGGAGTCAAGGCGGTGCCGGAGGCCGGCAAGACAAATCCGCTACGGAATGCTGGTACTGCGGCAAAAAAGGCCACAGGGAAAGCGAGTGCTGGAGAAAGCGTGCCGATTCGGACAAATCCGGATCCAGCAAGACCGGTAAGGATGGCCGGCAAAACTCGCACTACGCAAACGGATCAGGAGGATCCGGAACCGGAAAGGCCGGTAAGGGGCCAGCCTTGGTGATGAATCACAAGGCAAACTCAATGAAGAAGACCACTTCCAAAACGGAGGAAGTGTGGTATGTTGATTCCGGCGCGTTGAACCACATGACGAACCACAAAGAGTGGTTCTCCTTTCTGGAGAAACCGGATCAACCAGGAGTAGTCGAAATAGGAGACGACACTCCTCACCCAATCGTGCATGTCGGAGAAGTCCCTCTAAGCCATGTCGGACAGAAAGGGAAGCTGATGAACGTATTACACGTTTCGACAATCACGAAGAACCTGGTGTCCGTCGGTCAGATTGTCGACCAGGGGATGCAGGTGCGGTTTACGCACCTCGGGTGCTTCATTAAGGATGAGGGCAAAGTCATTGCGCAAGGGCGCAAAGACGGGAGGATGTTTATCCTCAACACCAATGACTTTGGCACCGCTCTGTTCACGAATTGACAGAAGGTCGAGTCGGATATCGACCTGTGGCACAAGCGGATAGGTCACGTCAACTACCGGAGGCTTCAAGACCTGCAAACGAAACAAGTCGTTTTTGGTTTGCCGAAGCTCAGCGGCCGGAGAGCCGAAATTTGTGAAGCCTGCCAACTTGGGAAGCAACACCGGCTTCC
The DNA here is from genome assembly GCF_043228905.1 of Azolla caroliniana. Classification (NCBI taxonomy): domain Eukaryota; kingdom Viridiplantae; phylum Streptophyta; class Polypodiopsida; order Salviniales; family Salviniaceae; genus Azolla; species Azolla caroliniana. The sequence continues at coordinate 16,532,917 of NW_028230450.1, read as the reverse complement.
ATTCCCCACCGAACGGAACCGGAGCCGTAACAAGCTCGATCTCATCCATTCGGATGTATGGGGACCGGCACAAAGTGTAAGCCTTGGGGGGAGCCGATACTTCGTCTCCTTCATCGACAACTATACTCGACATACTTGGATCTACCTCATTGAGCGGAAGAGCGAAGTCTTCGACTGTTTCCGGAGCTTCCTGAAGATGGTGGAACGGGAATCGGAGAGGAAGATCAAATGCCTTCGGTCGGATGGCGGAAAGGAATATTTTTCCGGCCAATTCACTAGTTATCTGTAGCAGAAGGGAATTCGGCGAGAGTTCAGCTGCAGATACACACCGGAGTAGAACGGTGTGGCCGAAAGGAAGAACCGGACACTCGTCGAAGCGGCAAGGGCAATGCTGGAGGAGAAGAGCATGCCCCGGTTCTACTGGGCAGAGGCGGTCCGGACAGCCGTCTACATACAAAACCGCATTGGTGACAAGGTGTCAGCTCATGAGCTGTATTTCGGGCGCAAGTCGAACTTAAAACACCTTCGGATATTCGGCAGCATAGCGTATGTCCATGTGCCGGATCAGAAGCGGAGAAAGCTGGATGCAAAATCGGAAAAATGCATCCTAGTCGGCTATGCTGAAGAGCAAAAGGGGTATAAGTGCTATAACCCCCGGACGAAGGAAGTCCGAGTTAACCGGGATGTCGAGTTTGATGAATCGGCATCCTGGTACTCCGTACCGACTCCGACTTCCGATCCCGACCCAATGCCGGAAGATCAGGCCAGTGAGCCTGAATTAGCCCTGGCAGAGGATGATGGAGCCGGGACTCAAGATGAGAGTCTGGAATCGTTACGGTTGAGTGGACCGAACGAGCGACTAAGTCGGTTAGACCAGTCGGATGAAGAAACGACAAGTGGTGGAGACTCTGCCGTGCTCTCCCCGCGCAAGGAACCGAGGAAACGGTTCACGCACAAAGAGAAGGGGAAGAGGAAGATGCCGGAATTCGAAATCGGCAACGATGAGTCGGATCGGTGCGTATCCGACTCCGGAAAGGAGAAAGGCGGATCTTCGGCAACAAAGACCGAACTGGCCAAGAAGGGCCTCAAATCAGGTGATGGTGCGTTGCGCCGATCAACCCGCCAGAAGGATCCCGTCATGCGGTACGGGTACAATGAATACATGGCGCATCACTATGCGTACATGACTAAGGTGACAGAAGTGCGTGAGCTGGAGAGCTACGTAGAAGCGGCAAAGGATGCAAATTGGCGTGCCACTATGGACGAAGAAATGCGGGCACTCGATGCCAACGAAACTTGGGACCTAGTTGATCCTCCCCGTCATTGTAAACCGATCGGATGCAAGTGGGTGTACAAGGTCAAGTACTGTTGGGATTTCGGTCCCTTTCGGATGGGATGGTCGGATATCGGAGATGAATGCCGACAAGCCCGGTTTCGGTTTCGGATCCGGATGACGAAGACCCCGGCTTCGGTGCCGGATGACGAATGTACCCGGAGAGCGATCCGGATGCAGGGACATATCCGTGAATATGTTCGCTACGAGCCCCCTGAGGCTATAGTTGTAAATAGCCCAAAGTCATATAAGTATAAATATGACTTAGGGCAAACAGTTTTTCTGTTGCTTCTCATTTTTCTGTTTTTCCACTTTAGAGGAGTGAAGAGAGAGCAGCCGTGAGAGAGAGAAAGAGAGAGAGCGCGAGAGAGAAAGAGGTAGACGCCTCTGTGTATTTCCGCCGCCTGTGGCGAGGACAGCGAGCTCAAGGTCGTCGCCTTGGAGCTCGTCATTGTATACTTCTCTGTATAGTGTTGTTTGGAGTCTTGTACTCCCGTGGTTTTTCCCCGTTTAGGGTTTTCCACGTTAATCCTTGTGTACTCGCGTTTCTTCGTTTTGTTTCTACGTGTGTTTCCTATTTTCTGCTCCATTGATCCGCGATTAATCGGTTGTGGCCGAGATAAGAAGGTGAATAGAAGCGTCAATTCTCAACAAACTGGTATCAGAGCGACTGTTGCAGAAAATGGAAGGCGGCGGCAGCGGGCAGCCGATGATGATGGTGCTGAATGCACAGAATTACGCCGACTGGAAGATCAAGATGGAGGATCTTCTGATTGTTCGGGACCTGTACGAACCGATTGACAGGTCGGAAATACCGAAGGGGGTACTTGAGTCGGAGTGGAAGCTCCTGAACCGGAAAGCCGTAGCGACGATCCGACAATATGTCGACGTAAGCGTCCTGCAACATGTGGCGAACGACACCAACGCATACGAGATGTGGAAGAAGCTGTCTGGCCTCTATGAGAGGAAGAATGCGTTGAACCGGACCTCCCTGATGAGGAAGATAGTGAACCTCAAGTACCGGGACGGCGAGAGTATGGTAGAACACGTAAGCACGTTCATGGGATTCGTGAATCAGCTTGCGGCGATCAAGTTCCCGTTGGAGGATGCAATGCAAGCCATCATCCTGATGTGTACATTGCCGGACAGCTGGGAGAACTTGGTGGTGACTCTTAGCACCTCCTGCACCGAAGATAACTTGTCCCTACAAACGGTAAAGACAAGTATTCTGAATGAAGAAGCGCGTCGGAGAGATAAGGAACCGGCCTCCGACCCGAAGATGCTGTTTACCGAATCGGATCGGGGAAGACAGTGGAACCGGAGTCCGCAAAGACGGGAGAAGTCGGGGACCCGGTCGCAGTCAAGAGGAAGGCCAACATGCTTCCACTGTGGGAAGCCGGGGCACTTCCGGAAGAACTGTCGGCATTACCGAAAGGACAACGGAGCCGACGACACCGATTCGAAGAAGTCACCGGAGAGAAACGGTGCATACCAGGGAGCCACGGACCGGAGAGGTCCGGATCGGCGAGGGCAGGACCGGAAAGGAACGACGGCATTCGCGGCAAGTGAAGAAGAGATAATGCTCATTACCGAAGAGACGGAGCTAAACCTTGCCGGTGAAGAGATGACCTGGGTGGTCGATTCCGGAGCGTCGTTCCACCTGACCCCGGAGAAGAAATACTTCTCATCCTACACAGCCGGTGAACATGGCTGTGTCCGGATGGGAAATGAAGGCACATGCCGGATTGCCGGCATAGGAGACGTGTGGCTGATGACATCAACCGGATGCAAGCTGCTGCTGAAGAATGTGCGACACGTTCCGGAGGTCCGATTGAACCTGATCTCGGCCGGGAGGCTAGATGATGAAGGCTACACGGGTAGCATCCGGGACGGTGTCATGAAGTTCAGCAAGGGGAGCCTGATAGTGGCTCGGGCCCGGAAGGTCAACACTCTGTACCTGATGAATTCCCGGCTATGTCCGGAGGAGCTGAATGTGGCAGCCGACACTGCCGGTGAGCTGTGGCACAAAAGACTGTGCCACATGAGTGAGAAGGGGATGAAGAGGCTTGCAGAAGACAACCTCATCCCAGTGAAGCACGTGCACCTGGAGAAGTGCACCGATTGCCTGGCCGGTAAGCAGAACCGAACCTCCTTCCACTCAAGGCCACCGACGAGACGTAGCGCACCATTGGAGTTGGTGCACACTGACGTGTGTCAGGTAGAGACGAAGTCACATGGCGGAGCCCAGTACTTCGTAACATTCATCGATGATCATAGCCGAAAACTGTGGACGGCACCGATGAAGACAAAGGACCAAGTGTTGTCCGTCTTCAAAGAACTCCATGCGAGAGTGGAAAGAGAATCCGGCAAGAAGCTGAAAGCGATACGAGCGGATAACGGAGGGGAATACCGAGGGCAGTTCCAGGAGTACTGTCGCTCGAAGGGAATCCGACTCGAGTTTACTGTGCCGAAGACGCCGGAACTGAACGGGCTGGCCGAGAGGATGAACCGGACCATAATGGAGCGGGTCCGGAGTATGCTGGCGCATGCGAAATTACCCAAGGGGTTTTGGGCTGAGGCAATGTCGACGGCGACATACGTGATAAACAGATCACCCTCAGTACCTTTGGACGGAGACACGCCGCAGAAAGTGTGGACTGGTAAGGAAGTGTCCTACCGGCATCTGAAGGTGTTCGGGTGTCTCGCATACGTGCATGTGGCAAAGGACCGGAGAGGAAAGCTAGATCCGAAGACCCGGCCATGCATATTCCTCGGTTACGGCGACGACGAGTTCGGCTACCGAGTATGGGACCCGGTCGACAAGAAGATATTCCGGAGTCGTGATATCATCTTCATGGAGAACAAGACGCTCGCCGACTGGGAGTCGGAGAAGAAGATGAAGAGCTCCAAGTCGACCGGTGAGGATCAACTCTACGAGGAGCAGTCCCGACCGGCAAGGGACCGGTTAGCACTCGAGGATCCGGCCGAAGACAGTGAAGACACAGAACCGGCCGAAGAAGATGAAAATGATACCGGAACCGGCCCCGATCCCGAAATGGTCTCGGATGAAGAAGAATCGGAAGAACCGGTTACCGAAGCTCCGGAACGGAGATATCCTCTAAGAGAGAGAAGGGCCCCCCGGAGATTTCCGGAACCAGAGCACGTGCTGCTAACCGACGAGGGGGAGCCGGAGAGCTTTGAAGAAGCGAAGCATGACACCCAGAGCCGCAGGTGGTTGAGTGCCATGCAGGACGAGATGGATTCCCTGCATGAGAACCACACATATGAACTTGTGGAGTTGCCGAAGGGAAAGCGGGCACTTCGAAACAAGTGGGTGTTCAAGCTGAAACCGGGAGATGCCGGAAACCCCCCGAGATACAAAGCCAGGATCGTGGTGAAGGGGTTTCAGCAAAAGAAGGGCGTCGACTTCGACGAGATATTTGCCCCGGTAGTGAAGATGACCTCCATCCGGACGGTGCTGAGCATAGCGGCAAGCATGGACCTCGAGGTAGAACAGATGGACGTGAAGACAGCATTCCTTCACGGTGACCTCGAAGAAGAAATCTACATGCAGCAACCGGAAGGATTCGAGAAGAAAGGGAAGGAGCACCTGGTATGCCGGTTGAAGAAGAGCCTTTACGGACTGAAGCAGGCTCCCCGGCAATGGTACCGGAAGTTCGACTCCTTCATGACCGACGAAGGGTACCTCAAAACGCAGTCCGACCACTGCGTGTTTGTGAAGAAGTTTGAAGGAGGAGACTTCCTAATACTCCTCCTGTACGTGGACGACATGTTGATCGTCGGACGGGACCAGGTCAAGATACGGATGCTGAAGAAGGCTCTTCACCGAACCTTCTCAATGAAGGACCTGGGTCCGGCGAGGCAAATACTAGGGATGCACATCATCCGGGACCGGAAGAAGAAGCAGTTGTGGCTGTCACAGGAGAAGTACGTGACAAAGGTGCTTCAACGGTTCAACATGTCGGAAGCAAGACCGGTCGGATCGACCCTCCCGGCAAACTGCAAGCTGACCAGCAAGCAAAGTCCCAAGACAAAGGCTGAAAAGGAGGATATGATGGAAGTGCCGTATGCCTCAGCCGTCGGGAGCTTGATGTACGCCATGGTGTGTACGAGACCGGACATAGGATATGCAGTCGGAGTGGTGAGCCGGTACATGAGCAATCCCGGCAAAGAGCACTGGAACGCGGTCAAGTGGATACTCCGATACCTGAAGGGCACGGCAAACGTGTGCCTCCGATTCGGCTCCGGTAAGCCCGAACTCGAAGGCTTTACTGATTCTGATATGTCGGCTGATGCAGATACCAGCCGGTCCACATCAGGGTATGTGATGACGTATGCAGGGGGAGCTGTTTCGTGGCAGTCGAGGCTGCAGAAGACGGTTGCGTTGTCAACCACGGAGGCGGAGTACATGGCAGCTGTTGAAGCCGACAAGGAAATAATATGGATGAAGGACTTCATTAGAGAGCTCGGTATCCGGCAGGAGGAGTACCGACTCTACTGCGACAGTCAGAGTGCAATCCACCTTGCGAAGAACGCGGCTTATCACTCCCGGACGAAGCACATCCAGCGAAGATATCACTGGATCCGGGAAAGGATAGAAGACAAGGAGTTCGTGCTGACAAAGATCCACACGGACGAGAACGGGTCGGATATGCTGACCAAGGTCCTCACACCCGACAAGCTGGAAGCATGCCGGAAGAGGATCGGATTGGAAAGACATCCCATGCCGAAGTGAAGGGGGAGTTTGTTGGGATTTCGGTCCCTTTCGGATGGGATGGTCGGATATCGGAGATGAATGCCGACAAGCCCGGTTTCGGTTTCGGATCCGGATGACGAAGACCCCGGCTTCGGTGCCGGATGACGAATGTACCCGGAGAGCGATCCGGATGCAGGGACATATCCGTGAATATGTTCGCTACGAGCCCCCTGAGGCTATAGTTGTAAATAGCCCAAAGTCATATAAGTATAAATATGACTTAGGGCAAACAGTTTTTCTGTTGCTTCTCATTTTTCTGTTTTTCCACTTTAGAGGAGTGAAGAGAGAGCAGCCGTGAGAGAGAGAAAGAGAGAGAGCGCGAGAGAGAAAGAGGTAGACGCCTCTGTGTATTTCCGCCGCCTGTGGCGAGGACAGCGAGCTCAAGGTCGTCGCCTTGGAGCTCGTCATTGTATACTTCTCTGTATAGTGTTGTTTGGAGTCTTGTACTCCCGTGGTTTTTCCCCGTTTAGGGTTTTCCACGTTAATCCTTGTGTACTCGCGTTTCTTCGTTTTGTTTCTACGTGTGTTTCCTATTTTCTGCTCCATTGATCCGCGATTAATCGGTTGTGGCCGAGATAAGAAGGTGAATAGAAGCGTCAATTCTCAACAAGTACAACGCCGACGGTTTTGTTAACCGGTACAAAGCCCGGTTAGTGGCGAAGGGATACGCGCAGACCCACGGAATCGACTACGACGAGACCTTTGCTCCTGTGGCGAAGATGACGACGGTTCGTGTGGTACTAGCGGTTGCTGCAGCAAGGGGGTGGCATCTTCACCAGATGGATGTGAAGAACGTCTTCCTTCAAGGAGAGCTTGAAGAAGAGGTCTTTATGACTCAGCCCTCCGGATTTCAATCGGAGATGAACAAGTCGGCGGTATGCCGACTGAAGAAGTCGCTTTACGGCTTGAAGCAAGCCCCCCGAGCTTGGAACACGAAGATCACGCACCGGTTGCGTAAGCTGGGGTTTGCTGTCTCTAAGTCGGACTCTTCGTTGTTCATCCGGCAAGGCTCTGACGGTACGGTATGTATACTCTTGTATGTGGATGATTTAGTCATCACCGGACCGGGTCTTCCCGAAATCAACCGCGTCAAGTCCCAGTTGTCGGACGCATTCGAAATGAAGGACCTGGGGGACTTTCATTATTTTCTTGGGATCGAAGTGATCCGGACCCCCGACGGCATATGCTCTCACAATGACATTACGTGTTGAATATGCTGTATAAGTTCGGCATGACGGATTGCCGACCTGTCTCCACACCCCTGGACCGGAACCAGAAGCTCCGTCCCAACTCCAGATCGACCTGCAATGAGAAACGGTTCTGACAGGTTGTCGGAAGCCTGATCTACTTAACCATCACTCGACCTGACATCAGCTATCCGGTCGGCATGGTAAGTCAGTTCATGCAGAAGCCGATCGTGGAGCACCTTCAGTGCGCGCAACGAATACTACGGTATGTTAGCGGCACTAAGGACCGGGGACTCCTATACCGACGGGGTATACCCGAAGAGCTTGTCGGTTACACAGATGCTGACTGGGCCGGCGATGCGTCTGATCGCCGCTCCACTTCCGGATACATGTTCTCCATAGGTAGCGCGGCCGTTGCGTGGAGCAGCAAGAAGCAGCCCACAGTGGCTTTGTCAAGCACTGAGGCTGAGTATCGGGTCGCTACCGTTGCCACTTGTGAAGCCATTTGGCTTCGGCGACTGCTGCGAGACTTGCGGATCAAAGTACCGACCCCAATCCCGATTTACTGCGATAACATGAGCAGCTTGCAGCTCGCCAAGAACCCTGTGTTCCATGCTCGCACAAAGCACATCGAGGTGCACTACCACTTCGTGCGTGAGCGGGTCCTGAGCGGTGAAGTTGACCTACGGTATGTTCATACGGATCGGCAAGTTGCCGACATCTTCACCAAGCCGCTCGGATCGGACAAGTTGCAGCACTTTACCGACATGCTTGGTATTCAGCATCTCGACGTGCCGCACTTGAGGGGGAGAAGCAAGGGCAAAGTCTCTACCGAAACGGGCAAAGGTCAAAAAACTGTTGAACCCGTCGGTAAGAGGAGAGCCGGAAGAAGAGGAGACAAGAAGTTGAAGGAAGCCGAGTCGACGAAGGAAGTCGACACATCCGAACAGGTCGGAGCAAGCGGCTGTGAAGAAGAGTTCTGCACTCAGGAAGAGAAGTGCATGCTGTGCGGAGGTCATCACGACGGTACTGACCATGATGCGGAGTCGAATGAAGAATTCGATTTCGGTTCACCGGATGAAGAAGCCGAGGGAAGCATGGAGAAGGCCAAGACTCCGAAGTGGTCTGATGTGGTGAGAGGCCTGAAGCCGGAAGTCGAAACGGAGTGTACCGATTCGGACAAGAGCTGGAACGAGTCGGAGACAACTGACTCGGATCAACAGATGGATCCGGATGAGTCGGATTGATTGAAGGCCAAGGGGACACAGACACAGCGGAAGTCGATGCCATCGTGGGAGAACCGACGGATCGGCAAGCGCCGGAGTCACAACAACGTGAGTGCTGAGATGGGCCTATTGAGCAGACTGGCTGACCGAAAGGGTCGAGGTGCGCAGAACCAAAGGGGTCGCGGCAAACGGGACCGGACCGGACAAGGAGCGCGAGCAAGGCGGAGTGACGTCAGGAGAAGTCGGTTTAAGGCTTGAAGCACCAACTGCCACAGAGGTCGACACTACGACCCCACCTCAGGTTGAGCTTGAGGGGGAGTGTTGAGCCGCAAGCTCAACCGGAGCCGGATTGGCTGAATAAGCTGGAGCCGGTAAGCGAGATGGATCGGGCGAAACGGATCGGTATGACGGTGAGCAACCGAACCGGCAAGCAGTGGAGGCCGGGTGCAATCCGTAACCGGAAGTCCAATCAGAAGCCTAGTATAGGATAGACTACTAGGTAGCTATAGTCTCGTAGTGAGTGTCAGATGGTCGTGTGAGCATTGAAGTACGTGGTACTTCTGTCAGTCCCAAGAGGACTTGTATAAATAGTGCTACTTAGCACAGTGTGTGCACAGAGTCTTGATATAATTTTGAAATTGTGTTCTGCTCTCTCTGTCTCTGTCTCTGTCTCTCTCTTTCTCTCTCTGTGTGTTGTTCTCTGTTTTACGCTTCCGCAAACACTTACGTTTACAGGATCCAACATGCTGACAAAGAACCTACTGATGGACAGACTCAGAGTCTGTTGATAGAGGACAGGAATAACGGACTCCTCCCCACAAGAGTGAAGGGGGAGTTTGTTAGGAATATGTCCCTCTAGTGGGAGGAGCTAACTGTTTGGGCCAAGAAGACAGTCGAAGACTAGGAGGAGCCAACTGTTCGGGTCGAGATGATTGAAGAGTCGATTGTGAGAGTCGACAAAAAGGAGATCCAGGTCCAAGACACGACCGACTAGTCGGGCCGACCGGATGGTCGATGACCAGGCCGACTAGTCGGACTGACTGGACAATCGACACTAGAGTCGGTTGATGGCTACTTATTATTATAAATAATAATAGTAGTGATGTGTAGTAGGGGCTACATTTCTAAATAGCCAATATTGTGTATTAGTATAAATACACCTAGGGCAAACAATGTATGAAGAGGAATAGAAAGATAGTGTTGTAGATAACGTTAGAGAGCGGCATTGCAGAGCGCGAAAGGAGAAGAGAGAGAGAGAGCGACGCCATAGCTGTGTTCGTAACAACAGACGCCAAGAGCCCTGTGATGCTGATACACTCTACATAGAGAGTGTTGTAATCTTCTCCATTGTATATCCACTGTATAGTGAAGTCTTGTTCTCTGCGGTTTTCTCCCGTTTCAGGGTTTCCACGTTAAATCTGTGTACACTGTTTTCTGTGTCTCCGAGTTGTGTATTTCAGTATTCCTTTCTTTGTGAATTAACGATTCGTTTCTCAACAGAATTCACACGTGAAGCTTGTCCATTGTGACTCGTCCAAATGAAGAGATTAGTTGGGTTTTTATGGTTCCACCTTGTGCCATCATAGTTTTGTATTTTAGGTAGGGGGTGATGTTTCAACCATCAAATTGGTCATCTAATGGATGTTTTGGTGATGATTTTCTTGGGAGTGTGGTGTTGGTTACTTTTGTGATGTTCTTTTCTAGCATGCGGACGTTGGCTTGAACCATTTTCATCACCCCTCATTACCCTTGAACGGTCCACTAAATTTTTGTACTTAATCTGATAACCATCATATAAAAAATTTACAAGGTTCAATACTTATACCATGTTTATTCATATTTAAAAGATTCTTTTGAATAAATTTGAAATAGTTGATTACCCATGATTTAGAGTGGTTCAAACCATATGCCATTGCCACGATTTAGTCTTTCATGAAAAGATGAAGTGCATAGACATGCATTATCCAAATTATTCAATATTTCTTTGAGAAGAACTGAATCATCCCCTACCCTCTTTTTTTCACTTTTGTCAATTGATGTAGATCATAGATTTGTGAACTTGCTCATTGTTATTGGCATTGATTTATGTGGGCCACATACTCATAACTCACTAATACATTAACCCATTAATCCACTACCCACTAACCCATGGATCCTGAGGAACCCACGAACTTACTAGACTCAGTAGCTCATTAGATATAAGCATAGTTCTAGCCATACGTCCCATTCGTGTCATACTCAAACGCCAATATTCGTATCATACTCATACGTGAAAAGGCTCCAAGTATGATTGAAATCCATACGCGGTACATAGATATATACATATGGTGTATATGGTGTACATAGTGTGTGTGTGTGTGTGTGTGAGAGAGAGAGAGAGAGAGAGAGAGAGAGAGAGAGAGAGAGCGTGTGTGGTCTAGAGAGAGAAGCCCTGTTTTGCATGTGTGAGGAGACAGTGATTGAGTGTATATCTAGACTCTAGAAAGAGAGAGAGAGAGGAGCTATGGGTTTTGTCTGTGTGAGGGAGTGTGTAATATGTATATTAGATATCTAGATTATGTAGAGAGAGAAAATCTGTCAGTTCTCGTGAGAGAGCGAGAGAGCGAGAGTGTGTGTGTGTGTCAGATGTCACTTCTATTCATGAATTATGAATATCAAAAATTAAAAAAACCCCCAAAAAGTCAAAAAAAAGAAGAAAAAGCCAAACGAATATCGCGTATCATACGTGTACGTTTGCAAACGTTTGTGTACGTCCAGTAAATTGGACGTACGCGAATATTAGGAACTATGGATATAAGTATGTGGAAGAAAATTGTAAACTCTTGTTTGTGTGTGCCTTTTAGTTGTAGATTGTTATAAGTAGGACATGCTAAGGGAAAAAGCAAGTTGGCAAGATTGGTGTGAACCCTCTAGCTCAAACTATTTAGGGACGAAAACTAGGGCTTGGAAGAGACAAGCCTCCTTTTGGTATAGTTCAATCAGGTATTGGTGAAACACTAATTGGAGTATGTGATGCAAACTTTTTTTTTCTTTCGAAGATTTTCCTCATTAGTATTAAGAAAAACATGTGAATGCTACAACTAAAGCTTATGTGCCCAAAAGCTTACAATTTTCATGTACAATGATATACGATAATCTAAGACCAAAGCTAGAACTTTGTAAAAGGTAAAAAATAATTTGTTGCATTCTGCCGTGCATCATTGCTAATCAAGAAAGGGTCCAAGGAAGTTGATAGTTCCATTGAGGCCCTTGAGTTGACTCAGAAAATAGGGGTAACTTTTTCCATAAGTGAAGCAACTTCTTCTTTCTCTTGTTCACAGTCTCTGGTGAACCCTGCATGTTGTCATACTGGCCGCGGACTACTACCACCAAGTTGTCCCATATCTCACGCAAGACATCTGAGAGACACTGATATGTCGCATCATAATGTCGGTTGCATCGACATTTCCATAATGCCCATAACGTTATTGTAGTCACCGTTTTCTATATTTGGGTAAATCGCACCTGCTTTCGAGGTTGTTGAAAGGGGCTGGCCAATATCAATCTTCTATTATGTACAATCATTACCTCTTGAACATCCTTTGCCTCATACAACATCAAACTGGAATGTAACACTCCCCACATTGTTGATCCCCATGAAAATAGGCAACCAACATTGATTGTTAAAAATAACGAAAGAACTTTATTCCAAACTTGTTGAACCAAGGAACATGAGCAAAGGGCATGCTTGGTAGTCTCCTACGCTGTCGTGAAGATCCGTCACTACGTGCGGATCGTGAGGTGGAACCACCGGGGTTCTGGACTGAAAGGACTCAAAGTTTGCACTAGCTTTAACAAGAAAGGAATTAAGATAGATTGAAAGAGAGAGAGATTGAGATAAGATAGAACCCTTGACTTTAGATTGAGAGAGAATAAGATTTATACATCAATTGGAGAACGATTTTTCTTCTTCTTAAATTCTTGAATAATACATCAATTGGATATAAAGTACAAAGCTCCCTTTGATCTTTTTCATCTACCCTTTTATAGATGCTCCCATGCATATGATGCATGTGAGGGTACAAGACATGCATACAATGCATGGAATGCATGTTTGCCATTTGGCGCTCATGCATCACATGTCACTCAATCAAGCTCTAATATGAGAATTTACATGTAAAGGTATAATGATAAAAATATAATCCCTAAAGAAATGACTTGGCTTAATGGTAAGTCTATTGCTTCCTATCTTGGAGGTGCAAAGTTCGAGTTTTGCTTACATCTTTTTCTTTTATGCACAAAATACTATTATGATTTTGGACCAAATATCTTTAAGACACCATGCACTGCAATCAACCGACCCGACCAATCCGTCCGATTTGCATCCATTTGGTTCGGCCCAGTCCGCATCCCAATTTGGTTCGGTCCGCATCCCAAGTCGCTTCGGTAACCAACCGGTCGCCGGTTGCCGGTTCCGAATTGGCTCACCAGCTCCATCGCCGGTTCCGAACCGGCTCATTGGCTCTGACGCCGGATGCCGCCGGCTCGCCCGCTCCGTCGCCGGATGCTGTTCACCGATCGCCGGTTCCGTCGTCAGATGCCGTTCATCGAGCGCCATCACCGTCGCCGGTTCCGTCCGGTCACCGGTTGCCGGCTCCATCAGGTTTTTGGTCCTGTCATCAACTGGTTTGAGTTTCTTCATCGGCCGGTTTGGGCACTTAGCCACATCCGACGACTTAGCCACATATGTCCATCTAGACAAAAGTGGCCCATGTCCAACTATTTCTTATGTGCTCTTAACACATAGATGAAATATGATAGATCTTAATCTTCTTATATAGCTGGAGCCTAAACTTTTCCTATCTATGTGGGATATTCCACAGTTTTATTTTTCTCTTTTTCTTTTGCAAAACTTCATAAGCCACATAACTTGACACTTAGATGTCCGTTTTTTATGTAGTGAAGTGCATTCGAAAGCTCTCATCTTTTTGTACCAAGATATTAAACTTATTTCAAATTAGAATCTTCACTATTATTGTTTTATGTGATTCATACTCGATTTCGTATGTTTTATTCAATTTTCACACCATTGCTGAAAATCTTCACGACAACGCTTCATGGCAAAAGTCACATTGTCAAGATTGAGTGTTACATTCCCTTTCAATGAGTGACCAACTGGTAAGGCCATAGGCACTAATAGCCATATGAAGAGAATAAATTTAGTTGGCCCCTTGAATGACCAAATCCATTTCCAATAGGTTTTCAAATGCAAAGTTGAGACCCCCTAAGTGGTTCAATGTTTCTGAGATGCTGGTATCCTTGCATTTTGAGAAAGCAATAGTGCTTTTCCAAGTTTTACTGAGTATTGAAAGAAAGGAAACTTTATGATCTGTTCCCCCAAGGAATGTGACCAAAACCAACCCCCCGGATCCCATGTTAATCTTGAAACCGGATCTTTTGCATATAACCACAACATATCACACGTATGAGCAATTGAAGGATAAGGATCGAGCATCCATTTCTTTCCAAATTTAGCAACCACTCTAACTGGTGCACTTCGCAGGTGTTGTATATACCTGCACTCTAATGTATGATTGTCTAGGACATGAAAGTAAGAAGCACACCCGTTAGGTGAAACTGCCTTGACAGCCACCAATGTGTCATTTATGAAGCATCCAAACCACATATGTTACTTCCTGGGTTGAAAGGTTATAGAAAACGAAGAATATGCTACTAATATACTAGTAGTCGTTATCTTGGCACCATGAGCTGATTGTAACTGTGGAAGACGGTCTTCTTGTGACATTTGCTGAAATTGATTCCACGTTCTTACAGATGCAGTAGGCCCATTATCCAATTTCCCCCAGGCAAGGTGAGTTCCAACTTCTCAGGCCCAAGACTTTTCTTGCATTATCCCGAAATAAAGAATTAGCAAGAAGAGGTTGATTAAGTAGTGCATCCCACGTTTAAGGCTTGTCCTTAAGCAAGAATGACTTAAGAAAAAATCTGTTGGATGCAAGATCCCGCCTTGGTGTTTGTACATCATTCAAGAATAACCATTTTAAAGAGGGTGACCAAACACCACACGTCTTAGGACTTAACAATTTCAATTGATTTAAAAATATCCCTTTCCAAGATTCTGATCCTCACAACAATCCTCTAATCACAAACTTAGTCAAAAGGGCTCTTGACTGCATTAAAGGGTCTATCAAACCGAAACCTCCATTGCTTTTAGGTTGGATTAACACATTCCAAGCAACTTTGGCTATTGTTGGAGATCCTTGTTCCCCCCCCCCCCCCCCCCCCCCCCCAAGAGGAAATTCCGGATCAAACTTTGCACTTTCGTTATTGCAGATCTAGAAAATAGCCAAACGGATGCTATAAACCACATTGAAGTTGGCAATACAAAGTTGGGTACTACAACCTGACCTGCAAAGGACAATTGTTGGGCATCCCAATGTATTAGTTTACATTTTATTGATAATAGTAGTGGCGATAACATTGCTTCTGGCCACAAATCTATTCCAACCATACATCCCAAATAACGAACTGATTCACCATGATTTGCCATTGGAAAGAAGGACCTGGATACCATGCATGGTGAGTTTCTTCGCCTACCCAAAATCCAACTGACTTGTTCCAATTAAGTGATGCACCTGTAGCATTTGGAAAAACTTGCAAAGCATCTTGTACCCGACCGAGATTTCCAATTTCCCTATCAACATAAAGGGCCATGTCATCTGCAAATTCAGCATCCAATACACTAGGTTGTGTAAAAGGTAATGCTATACCTCTTATACTTGCCAAAGATGATCTTAGGTAGGAGGATAGGGCTTCCCCAAACAAGATGAAAAGAAATGGGGCGAGAGGGCATCCTTGCCGAACTGACCTAGAGATAGGAAATAATGGCCCATATCCTCCAGCAAACAAGACAGAACTAGAATCATGCCTATATAGGGTAGAGACACCTTTTATCCATGCAGCAGGAAAGCCTAATCTTGACAGCACTGCCTCAAGAAAGTCCCAATCCACTTTATCATAAACCTTCTCAAAGTCAAGCAAAATACTGCAAGTTGTTGCTTATTTTGTTGAGCAGTTCTTTATTTTGTTTATTTTGTGATGCAAACTTTTAATATCACTCTTAGTGTGATTTGTGTAGTCTCCCTCTCTTTATTATGTAGATAGAATATACATTTATCTCTCTATGCTTGGTGTTTGTGCTATGGCAAAAACGAGGGACTACCTCTTTGCAGGTAATACTACAATTTTATTGCATGTGATGGCTCTTTGAGCAATGTATTCATTTCTAACAATCCTCACCATTGCTTCCATATGACTTACTCACATTCTCCTTCATGTGAGAATGAATACAAAGAACATTCTTTGTTGTAATTGATTTGTTGACTTTGCAAAAGTGTTGAGTTCGGATTGTAGATAATTTACAAGCAAGGTAGAATCAAAAGATGTACAAATTCATAGAAAACAACAAAACATAGAGAATACATAGTACACAATATTTATGTGGAAACCCTAAAACAAGGGGAAAACCAGGGGCAACAGATCTCCACTATACAATAGAGATACAAGAGGAAAAACAAATTACAAGAACTTTGTCATATGAGAGTATTCACCACTTAGGGTTTTACAAGAATGTCACTCACTCTCACGCTCTCTCTCTCGTCTCTTCCTATTCTCTGTTGCACTCAACTATTCTGCACAGGTCTACAACTTCCTCTCAGCTGTACACTTAATCACCCATATCTATAAGAGGATTAAGTTATTATGATGATGCAATAATAACAGTTAATCGGCCGACTAATCGACTTGACTATTTGAACCACAAGTCGATAGTCTAGTCGATTCGACTAGCCAACTCCTATGTCGAGTATCCGGTTAGCTCGACTAATTAGCCTTATCGTCAACCATCCTTCACTGGTAGTCGGCCTGGTAGTCGCTTGCATTGGTTGGATGAACCAACCTATCCTTCACTTGGTTCTATTAGGAAATGGGTCCCTCCGGATGGGAAGAGAAGAGCCGAGTTGATGAGAAACTCGGCCGAGGCCAAAACCGAAATCGTGTAGACAACCAACTCGGAAGACTATCCTTGTAAATAGTCTAAATATGCCCTTATGGGCTACACTTATAAATAACCTAAAAGGTGTACTAGTATAAGTACTTAGGGCAATCATAATGTTACTATTATGATGATTTGTTGTTAAAAAGGTGACTTAGAAGGTCGTTGCCTATGTAACTGTGTAACAGTAAGTGAGTGAGAGTGAGAGCGTGTGTAACTCTGTAGCCGTTTGTTGACAAAGTTGACTCTCGAGGCCGTTGCCTCAGAGCTTCTAGTTGTACTCCTCCTTTTACCATAGTGATTTAGTTTCTCGGGGTTTGTGGACCCCCGTGGTTTTTCCCATTTTAGGTTTCCACGTTAAAATCATGTGTTTCTATCTCTTGTGCTATTTCTGTTTTCGTTCTCTGTCTGAGTGCATTCTATTTTACGTTCCCTGCACCCGAACATCCGAACGAGAAGCCGGTTGTGGCCGGTCACGATTCTCGACAAAGTGGTATAAGAGCGAACAACACAGGAAATGGAAGAATCGTTCAACGTCATGTTCAAGCTCACTGTCTCCAATTACTTAGTGTGGAAGTCGAAGATGAGGGATATGCTGGTGGTTAAAGATCTTTGGTTGCAGGATCAGTTCGGGGACAAGAGGCCGGATAAGATCGACGCCATAGTGTGGGAGGTGATGCACATGAAGACGATGACGTACATCCGGTGCTTCATCGACATGAGCTTGTACAACAATTTCAATGAAGAAAGTAAGGCTCATGAACTCTGGGAGAAGATCGACATCATGTTCCAGAACAAGAATGATGTTAATCAGGTTTCGGTATTCCGGAAGCTAGTGAGGCTCCAGTACCAAGATGGCTCTAGTATGTCGGAGCACATGAATGCCTTCCAGGGACTAATAAACCAGGCAACCTCGTTGGAAGTACCTCTCGCCGATGAGGTACTCGCATTACTCCTGCTTGGTTCCCTCCCGGATAGTTGGGAGACGCCAGTTTTCACGTTGCGCAACGCCGGGCTGGAAGGAAAACAATTGTCCCTAGCAAGAGTCAAATCAAGCTTGCTAGATGAAGAAGCTCGCTGAAAGGACTGAGAGTCTGGAACTGATCCGAAGGCCTTGGTTACGGAAGATGACCACAACTGGGGAAGAAGCCGGTATCGGAGTCCCCAAAATCGGGACAAATCGGGGACGAGGTCAAAGTCGAGAGGAAGGCCCACGTGCTTCTATTGGGGGAAGCCGAGGCACTTTCAAAAGAATTGCCGACATTTCCGAAAGGAACAAGGGGGAGCCGATGGTGTGCAACCGAAAAAAATTTCGGAAAGCAGGAACACCTCAGCGATCGCGACAAGTGAGGAGGAGTTGCTACTCATTAGCGAGCATAACGAAGTGAACCTTGTCGGCGATGAATCAACATGGGTGGTCGATTCGGGTGAGTCATTTCACCTAACCCCTGTCCGGAAATGCTTCTCATCGTAGAGGGCCGATGATCTCAGATCCATAAAGATGGGAAATGAAGGAGCATGATGAATCGTCGGCATTGGAGACGTGTGTTTGGTGACCTCAACTGGCTGTAGACTCGTGCTGAGAGATGCTCGACACATTCTGGAGGTTCGATTGAACCTGATATCAACCGGTTGGCTGGATGATGAAGGCTACACGAGTAGCATCCGGAATGGTGTTATGAAGTTCTGCAAGGGGAGCCTAATCGTGGCTCGAGCATGGAAAACTAACACACTGTACGTAATGAATGCTCGATTATGCTGTGTGGAAGTGAATGTGGCAGCCAAAACAGTCGGTGAATTGTGGCACACGAGGTTGTGCCCCATGAGCCAAAAGGGGATGTGGAAGCTTGCCGAGGATAACCTCATTCCGGAGGTGAAGAACATGCAACTTGAGAAATGCACTGCATGTGTTGTACCCTCACATGCATCATATGCATGGGGGCATCTATAAAAGAGTGGATAGAGAGGAAAAACGGGCTAGGTATTAATCAATCAAGCTTTGTACTTTATATCAAAATTAATATTAAGAAGAAAATTCGTTATCCAATTGATGATATATCTTGTTCCTCAATTCTAAAGTAAAGGGTTCAATCTTAATCTCTTTCTTCATATCAATCTCTCTCAATCTATCTTAAATACTTTCTCGCTAAAGCTAGTACAAACTTTGAATCCTTCCGGTCCAAAACCCCAACGGTTCCGCCTCACGATCCGCACGTAGTGATGGATTTTTCACGACAACGGGCTTCTCCAGTTCCGGCTCCGTTGAGAGCCGTTTACGCTTTACCAAGTCCACGATGCACTTGTGGAACTCCCTCTTTGCGATTCCGAGCACTTCTCTCAACGACAACTCCACCTTGCTGTTGAGGATCCGCTCTTCGAGGACCTTCCGCAAGTCCGTCGATCTCTCAATCTCCGTGCCCAACGGGTAAGCGGTCTGCTTCGTTTTGTCCAGTATGCCGGAATTACCGGCATCATTCTTCTTTGGTCCGAACCGAGTGTCATACTGATTTGGGGGTCCGGTCCCTCTGGCTCTTCCTACACGCTTATCCTCTACTAGAACTTCGTAGTTTTGGCATGCCGCTTCCACAAACCCGGTCTTCTCCTCAACCGGATCAGACCATCCTTTGACTTCCCGGACACGTTGCTCCACGTGGTCCACTTCCTCCCTCTTCAGTGGTACTCCGGAGAGGCCTTCTAGTATTGATGGCGAGAATCCAGAATCCTTCGTCCTTTGGCCTCCGTCGCCTCCGACCCGGATCCCAGCAGAGGCGGAATAGTGGACGACCTCGACATGGTGCGCCACAGCTTCCTCCATCAACCGCTTCACCTGCCGTGTCCGACATTCATCTCTAGGGCCCTCTGGGTATCACTAGCGTGTACCCACGCATTCCACAAGTAAACCACTTTACTTCTGAGCGCTTCCGTAAACTCTGTGCAGTCTTTCCTGCTATGGCCGACCGCATCGCACCACATGCACTGTTGTCTAGCCGGAGGCCTTCGGTCGCACGACTGTTCTCCGTTGTCTCTCCAGGCATGTGCGATCTGAAGATCACGCACCATCTGTGTCAGTTCTTCCAGAGCTGCTCCTCCGGATGGGCCTTTGACCACGCCAGTTGGGGCTGAGCTCGTCTCAAGCCAACATCAGGTCTCCTCCTTTCGCGGTAGCAACGACTCCTCAAGCTTCCTTGCGAAAATTGGTCCCACTGTCGACGAACCCTCATTGCTCCAATCACAACGTTTGTCAAAATGGCCGTAGACTCATTTTACCACGTCCCAGTCAGCCGTCAGCCTGTCATCGGTCTACAACAGAAGACCCACATGTTCCCGGTTCTGCACGTCCACTGCTTTGACGAACAACAGGACACGGCTTGTGTCAAGCACGGTCCTGTCCAATGCCGAGAGCCGAGCAAAGAGTTCTTCAAACTCCCGGAGGAGCGCCGACGCGTTCCTCCCCTTTCCGGGGGTCTCCACCCATTCCATGAAGTTCCGCTTCGATAGCCGAAGCGAGTCATCGAGCCGCCTGTCGAACTCTCCCCAGGTTCGGCAGGCAGCCTGTACCTCGAGCACCTCTGCGTGGATGACCGGTGTCACCACATGAGGGAATCCGGCCAATTGTCTGTCCTCTGAGATGTCCCTCATCATAATCTCAGCTCAGTAGGCCCCCAAATAGCTCATAGCATTCTTCCCTCTGAACCGGCCTATTGTGCCGACAATCGATTCGATGGCCCTGTCGAGGGTACTCGTACCCTCATGAGCACTCACTAGCCGGTCAACGGCTACCACCATGGCTTTGGCTAGTTTGGATCCTCTCATCTTCCAACTCCTCTATTGCCTTGATTCATGTCGGGTTCACCAAAGATGTCCTGCTGTCGCGCTTGCGCGTAGGAAACTAAGGCGGGACCGCGGGGGCCATGAACCGAGGAGTGCGTGAAATAGAGAGAGAAGAAAACGGAAACGATGGGTCGGCAGGCACTGGTTGCCGGCGAGCACAACACTCACCAAGCCTGACGAGAATACAACTACAAGTGAATGATAGACGGAGAAACACGCTTGGTTGGTTATGAAGACAACAACAAAATTAGAGAAGGCCACAGTTAGGCAAGAAGACAACTACTCAAGACGAATCGATTACGACTACTAGGCGATTACAATATTTCACAGATTATAACCGGCACGCCGATGACCGCCCAAACGCACGCTCACGCACACCAGGACAAGGACACGCATGGAGCCTCTACCGAAAACGCACAGGCTCTCCTCGTGAGCAGAGGCAACCCACCAGAAATCTTGTCCGAAACCGAAAGAACAATGCTTGGTCCCCAATCTGACAACACTTCCTCCTCCTCCCCAAAACACGAAACCGAAAGAACAGTGCTTGGGGGGGGCTGCCACGTCCTCTTTATTCTTTGTCCCTTTGGGCAGAGACACACTTCGATTTTCTAGCTAATAAATATATTCTTCCTAGTATATTTACATCGCGTCGACCTACTCCTAGTCATGTACAAAGTTATTAATGTACGCGTCCCCATGCAAAGGTCGGCTCACTTGCTTTATCCTCTAATTCCTGTTTACGCTGGTTTTCTTCACGACAACGCGGTGCTTGCTTGAGGCCGTAGATTGGCTTCTTGAGTCGGCACACGACGTTTGGATGATTGCGCGATTCAAAGCCGGGTGGTTGGATCATGTACACTTCCTCCTCTAGTTCCCCTTGGAGGAAGGCGTTCTTCACATCCATCTGATTGCGCGATTCAAAGCCGGGTGGTTGGATCATGTACACTTCCTCCTCTAGTTCCCCTTGGAGGAAGGCGTTCTTCACATCCATCTGATGGAGGTGCTACCCTGTTGCTGCTGCGATTGCAACCATAGTGTCGTGAAGATTTCCGGTTATGGTGTGAAACCGGGGTGGAAAGGGCAAGTCGGTGGTGTGCAACATGTGCACATGTATAGTAGGAAAACAGTGTATATAATAAAGGGGAAGTATTTGTCCCACATTGTAACGTCTCTCCCTCCTTGGGCTATAAAAGGAAGGGAGGGGTCCCTTTTGAAAGGGTTGCCCATTTTGAGTCGTGAGGGTATACCAATTTTGTTGAGGGTCATTCTGTTTCCTAGGGTTAGTAACTTCTTCTTCTTCTCCTTCTTGAGAAGTTGGGTGCCGCAGCCGTGGCGGCAAAGCTGTTAGGGCCAACTTCTCTTCTTTTGAGCGTACCCGGCTCGAAGCCGGGGTTGTATCTTTCCCCTTTGTAATATATACACTTACATCTATTTGTGCATATTGGTGTTTCTGGTGGTGTCGGGTGTATAGCCCTTTTCGTTTCCTATGCATAAGAGTCGGCGTCGTGCACATTCTCTCTCTCTCTCTCTCTCTCTCTCTCTCTCTCATGTTCGGTTGCCTCCGGGTCGTGTCCGGAGTCGGTTTTCTTGGCATCATCCCTTTCTCCCTCGTCCGAGATCCCCGTGGTCCCGCCCCTTCTGCACGCACGTGTGTAATAACGTGACATCTTTGGTGAACCCGACGTGAAAGGGCGGCAAGGGAGAATAGAGTTGGAAGAAGACGACTTCGCACAACTTTTTGTCGAAGCGGTGAGGGAGTTTGGACGAGCAACAACAAGAAGAGAGACAACATAGCAAGCCGTTGAGCGAGTGGTCGAAAGAGTCAGCCGTTTCAACGGGGACAGAGTCCCATTCTACCTCGAAGCCTACAACACGGAAATGGAGGAGTGAGATGTAGACGAGGCGTTGAGGCTGGAGTTCTTCTGTCGGGTCGTCGCAGTCCGCATGCACGCGGAAGTGAAGGAGCTCCGAGAAGCTCATAGTTCATGGGAGGCCTTCGAAGAGGCGCTCCTGCAGGCACATGGAGGACGACGGAAGAGCCGGGGACGATGTGGCTTCGACCAGTGGGTGGCATCGGCGAAGACCCACCGGGGCGCAATGAAGCCGTTCTGAGAGTTCGAGCGATGGCTTGCTCAACTCCGGAGCGGGAGCAAAGTTTGGTGGGGGCGGACAAAGTCCTGTTGTTTGTTAGGTCGATCGACTGAACGGAACGGGAGGCCATCGAGATTGAGCTCGAAGACGATGACAGAGCGAATGGCCTTACGGAGGATTGGTCGAAGGTCGGAAGGGTATCCCAACGGCTAGATGACGAACGGACCGAGAAGGCTAAGAGGAAGGCGCGCAATGGCGCGCCATCACAGCGGGAAGAGGTCGAACGGCAAAGAGAGTCGGCAAGGCTCGGCTTCGGGGTCAGGATTGTGAAGGCATACGCAGCTCGAGGAAGAGGAAAGATCGAGGCCGCAAACTGACACCGAGGAGATGAACCTGGCCCACGAGAAGGCAGAAGATCGGTACGATGGTACCACGGGAGAGGGTGCGAAACAAAACGCCCTCTCGGCTTGCGGAGATAGAACAACCAAGGACAAGGCCGAGATACCGATCGCAGATTCGGAACGCTGGGACCGGTGGTTTCGGGCACGTCGGCCCGAAACTCCGGACATTGGAGAAGCAAGCCCAGGCGGGGCTTGTGCGATCAGGAAGAATTCGACCACCGGCCATGAGGAGCCGGTGGCTAAGGACAAGGGCGTAAATAGGACGAGCGATTCTGCGCGTCTTCCCGCACTTGCTTCCGAGACAATGGCAGTCGGGCCCGAGTGCCCACATGAGTCCGAAGAGGAGGAAGGCGGCGGCGAGAGACCGAGAATCATCGGCGAGACGATACGGGGAAGGAACGGACAAGAGCCCTCGGGACCGATTCCGGAGAACTCGGCATTCGGGCCCTTACGCCTATGTGAGACCGAGGAGATGGGTGACGGTATCGAGGAGTCTTGGCACGATGCCAGCGAAGATGGATGGGAAATGACCCGCAAAAGGGTCGACGAAGAGACCAAGAAACGACCCAACCAGGGACTGAACCGCGTGGCACTCCGATTCAGTTGGAGCGCGATCCGGTCGTGGATTGCTCGATCGGGCCCAGAATCGTCATGAGGGTGCCGATACGGAAGAGGGTGCGGAACGAGCCACCCTCTTTTACATGGGGAGAAAGACCGATCGGGCGAAGGTTGGGAATCAAAAGGAAGGTGATCAAGGGTTCATAACGAGTCCGGCAGGATTAGCATCGGAGCCGAAACTCCGGACATTGGAGAATCAAGCCCAGGAGGGGCTTGGTTGATCACAGAGTGGATGCTATCCACCGACACCACTAAAAGGGTTGGTGGCCCTGGTCGAGTCGTCGAGATTCGTTACGAAATTGGTCTCCACATCTTGATTGGAGACTTCGGCAGTTCAAGCCAACATGGCAACGTGAGACCGAAAGAGTTGGAAGATGGAGGTGGGAACGCAGCAAGGAGAGCGACGGCGAATTCGGTAAAAGTACAAGGGATGAAGCGGAGAGCGAGGACCGGTCCTATGGGTCACCTCACACTGGGCTAGAGACTTTGGCGATCGGCATCGGATCCGACGTAAGACCAAGATACTGACGGTGGCGGCAGGAGAACGGGACTCGGCAATGCTGAGTGACGGTCGGACTTGGACGAGAACGGGGTGGAGCGGACTTCCGAATAACCGATCCGGAAGGGAGGAAGAGGCAAGCCTACAAAGAGGCTGGGAACGCAGTACGATGGTACGACGAGGGAGGGTGTGGAGCAAGCCACCCTCTCGACATGTGGAGAAGGACGACCTGGGAAAGGGTCGAGAAGACAAATCGGGGCCCAAGGAGGATCCTTCACACCGGATCTAGAGACTTCGGCATTCGGCAACGGAGCCGACGTAAGACCAAGAGATTGACGATGGTGGCGAGGGGACAAGGGAAAAGGGGCAGCGGATAGGCGTTCCTATGGGATCCTCACACCGATCCGGAGACACCGGCAGTTCGGGCCGACATGGCAACGTGAGACTGAGTGAGAAGGATGGTGGCGGCAAGAAATGGGAAGCGGCGATGCGCCAAGAGAGAACGAGCAGGCATGACGGTATCAGGGCCAGCAAGGTGGCCACTAACCAAAATCGGGCCTTCTGGCAAGAACAAAGGGAGAGTCGGGAACCGACCCGGCCGGAAGGCAATGCGGAAGACGAGAGGAGAGAAAGGAAAACAACGTTCCTATGGGATCCTCACACTGATCCGGAGACACCGGCAGTTCGAGCCGACATGGCAACATGAGACCGAGTGAGAAGGATGGTGGCGGTAGGAAACGAGAACCGACGATGTAGGAAGAGCTGACCGGGAGCCAGAAAGGCTGGAGTTGTCGAAGGCCGAACCCTTACCGGTTGGTTACGGTTTCGGAAGGAAGCCGGTGAGGGACAAGCTCGGAGCGGAACAAGAAGTGTGCGGGTGGCCATCGAGGGCCGAGGCAAGCACGGGTAAAGGACGGTGTTCGGCATAGGCGGTGCCGGACAAGGACGACGAAAGACGGCACAAGGCGGTGCCGGGAACGAGAGCGGGACTACAAAGGCGAAGGAAGGTTGCCGGTTCAGGTGATCTCGAACGGAAGGCCAGACAGGGATCCTCCACACCGGTTTCGGAGACTTTGGCAGTTAAAGCCGTCGAGGCAATGTAAGACCAAGGAGAAGGAAGGTGGCGGCGCGGGGACGAAGGCGATGGGCAACAACATGGGATGGCAACCGGGACAACGCAAGGACACCGACACGGAGGTCGGGATGGTGGTACACTCTACCACGAGAGAGCACGGCAAGCGAGGGAGAAAGGGAGGAACGCGTAATGGGGTCACCTAAGGACCGAAGAATGAGCGCGCATTCGGGGGACGATAACGACACACGAAAAGAGTCTACGGAAGGCGAGCGCGGGATGGGAGGAGTCCGCACGAAGAGATGGTCAAATCAAAGGAGGGACACACACGGCACATGGTACGCAGAATCCGGCGAGCAATCAAAGTAACCGGGGGTCTAACTAGAGGACATGCACGACGAGTGAAGGAAGAGAGACCGGATCGGCAATGGTGTTCGGGAGGGCCAATCGAAGAAGAAGGTGTGTGTGGTGGATGTGGTGGATCAGATGGAGCCGACGGGTTGGGGCCGGTAAGGAGCCGACAAGACGGATCGACGTTGGCAAGGAACTGACAAGACGGTCGGGTGCTGGGAAGGTGAAGAACCCGGTTGATCACCATCGCCGAGATCTCTCACCCTTTTCCTTTCTTGGCACATACCAGTGGATGTGTGGTTTGGTGGGGGTGGATGTGTGGTTTCCGGTTACAGTGTGAAACTGGGGTGGAAAGGGCAAGTTAGTGGTGTGCAACATGTGCACATGTATAGTAGGAAAACAATGTATATAATAAAGGGGGAGTATTTGTCCCACATTGTAACGTCTCTCCCTCCTTGGGCTATAAATGGAAGGGAGGGGTCCCTTTTGAAGGGGTTGCCCATTTTGAGTCGTGAGGGTATACCAATTTTGTCGAGGGTCATTCTGTTTCCTAGGGTTAGTAACTTCTTCTTCTTCTCCTTCTTGAGAAGTCGGGTGCCTCAGCCGTGGTGGCAAAGCTGTTAGGGCCAACTTCTCTTCTTTTGAGCGTACCCGGCTTGAAGCTGGGGTTGTATCTTTCCCCTTTGTAATATATACACTTACATCTGTTTGTGCATATTGGTGTTTCTGGTGGTGTCGGGTGTATAGCCCTTTTCGTTTCCTGTGCATAAGAGTCGGCGTCATGTACATTCTCTCTCTCTCTCTCTCTCTCTCTCTCTCTCTCTCTCTCTCTCGTGTTCGGTTGCCTCCGGGTCGTGTCCGGAGTCGGTTTTCTTGGCATCATCCCTTTCTCCCTCGTCCAAGACCCCTGTGGTCCCGACCCTTCTGCATGCACACGTGTAATAACGCGACAACGGTTCGCACAGTTGTCATCTTTGCCACTAGGGCAAAGGTCTCTTCGTAGTCAACTCCGTGCGTTTGTGTATATCCTTTGGCGACGAGTCGTGCTTTGAAGCGATTTACGGTGGCATCGGTGTTGTCCGCCGGAATAGTAACTGACGGACAAGAGCGTAGGAATAAGAAATAATATAAGATCATAACGCATGTAACGGTTCACGCAGGAAGCGTGCACGACTAGATAGACCCTGCGTATATAAAGGGCAGAAAACCTCGGATAGAGGGAGCGTGTAATTTTGGGAATGTAAAGAAACGTATCATAATAGAATTCCATCTTCTCTGAAAGTCTGTGTATAGCTATGGCTAATCCACTGTGTGTCTAGAATACCTAAGCGTGTAAGAACGTAAGTGTAACCCTTGATAAGGAGTCGGTTGTAGCCGTCTCCCATATACACTGATAGGTTACAGGGAACATTCCCCTATGCATTACGCATAAACACCTATTCGTTGTTCCACAACCACTTGGAGGTCTAGGTTGAAGGACTGACCACGGACTGTGTTCCTAATCGGCAACAATCGGCATTGTATTTGACCTTATAGATCCATCAGCAGCCTATCGCTTTCCTGTGAGGTGAATGGGGAACAAGATCCCATGTCTCATTTTTGCACAAGGCCTGCATTTCTTCGTTCATCGTGTCGACCCATCATGGGTACTTCATGGTTTCGGAAAGTGTTTCCAGCTCTCATTTAGTTGTTACCTTCATCATAAAGGTGTAATGGTATGCCATGTACTCATTGTAGCCGAATTGGCTTATGGGGTTCTTTTCACAGGTGGGCCGGTGTAGCTTCTCGTTCGCGGAGACAAATGCTTTCTTCGCTCCATTCTTCTGGAAGATCAGGATGTCCAGGCCTTCGAACTCACTGTCAAGGGAGTGAGCTGACGCATTGTCAATTGGATCTTTGTATTCAAACATCTTGGCCTTCCCTTTGTCGAGTTTCGAACTCGGTAGAAATGTGCTTTGGTCACTCAGGGGCTCCCATGGTCCACTAAGTTGTGCCGTAATCGGGCTTTCTTCGAACATGCGCGTGAGCCAATCTTCGTCTTCTATCTCCATTTCGGCAGATTTCGAGTTGAGCAGAGTCAAAGTCGAAGTGGTTTCTGGTGCATACCAGGATGTGGACTCGTCGAAAATGACATCTCGACTTACTCGAGCTTTTCGGGTAGATGGGTTGTAGCATTTGTATCCCTTCTATTCGAGCGAGTATCCTATGAGGATACATTTCTCTGACTTCGGGTCGAGCTTTTGTCGTGTTTCGTCAGGAATATGCACGTAGGTGATGGAGCCGAAAATTCGGACATGTGATAAATCCAGGTTCTTTCCAAAAAACCTGTCATGAGTGGTTACTTTGTGTGCCCTAGAGGTTGTACATATATTCATAAGATATACGGCCATGTTCACCGCTTCTGCCCAGTATGATTTCGGTAGGTTTTTCTCATTCATCATTGGCCGTGCAACCTCTACGATGTGCCAATTCTTCCGTTCGGCCACACCATTTTGCTGAGGTGTATGGCGATACGAAAATTCTCGTCATATTCCTTACTTTCGGAGATATGCCGTAAACTCATCCGAGAAATATTCTTTGCCTCCATTCATTCGAAGGCATCGTACGTGATGACTCGTGGCTTTTTCGACTTCGTTTTTGAACCTTTGGAAGTGGCCGAACACTTCCCTCTTCTGTTTCATCAAGTAGAGCTAGATATGCCTGGAGAAGTCGTCGATGAACATGACGTAATATCGGCAACCACCGAATGTTGCTATTGGGGCCGATCCCCACACATCTGAATGTACTACATCCAAGATCCCTTTGCTTACATTCCTCTCTTTCAGGAATGGATGTCGACGTTGTTTTCCGAACTGGCATGCCTCGCATATGCCCGTAATCTCCTTCTTAGTAAATGTCAGGATTCCGATTACGACTCCTTTTCACTGCATGTTCTTGAGCTTTTGAAGATTGATGTGGCCGATTCTCTTGTGCCACAGTTTCAAGTTGGTTTCGACTTTAAGACCTTTCACGAACATAGCCGATTTCACCTCTTCTAATTCGAGGATGTACATTCGGCCTTCTCGGCGACCATGCGCTATGATCTAATCGTCCTTTTCGATGAAACACCCTTCATTATTGAATTGTACTTGCATACCTTGTTCGACGATTTGGCCGACCGAGACCAGGTTTTTCTTGATGGTTGGGACATGCAAGACATTCTTGAGGTAGGTTTGTTTTCCGTCATTTCCGAATGGAAGATTTCCAACATGATGAATTGGGTGAGTTGTATCATCTCCGGTTTCGACATACCCGGGTCGATCAGGCTTTCGTAATTCTCAGAAGCAATATTCATGGGACGTCATGTGATTGGATGCTCCCGAGTCGACAAACCGTATGTTATCTGAAGAAGAGGTGCCAGTCAAGGCCTGTGCCGTCATCGAATGTGCTTCATGCCTCATTATGAACATCCCGCCACAATCATCGTAGACGGAATTGTTGGGAATATGTCCTTCTAGTGGGAGGAAGAGCCAAATGTTCGGAAAGCCAACTGTCGAAGGGTCAAAAATAGTGATTCGACTATTTGAGAATTCGATTGTTATTATTATTATGGTAATAATAATGATGATGTTAGGAAACAAGTCACTCCGGATGGGGGGAGAGAGGAGCTGAGTTGATGAGGGACTCACCGAGGCCAATCGGCTGAGGCCGAAACCAGAATCGTGTATATAGCCAACTCGGGAGACTATACTTGTAAATAGTTTCAATGTGCGCCCCATGAGGGCTAGGTATGTAAATAGCTAGAAAGTTATGTAAGTATATATGCAACTAGGGCAAACTTTAAGATGTAGAATAGAAGAGATGAGAATAGAATAGAAGGAGTGTGAACCGTGAAAGTGTGTGCAGAGAGTGAGAGAGAGAGAAGCGTGAGCTGCGCCATAACTGTGTGAGCAACAACAGACGCGAAGAGCCCTGTGCGGCTGATCCACTCGCAAGAGTGTTGTAATCCTCTCTGTATTGTATATCCACTATCTATAGTGAAGTTCTATTCCCACGGTTTCCCCCGTTTTAGGGTTTCCACGTAAATCTCTGTGCATAGTTGTCTATCTTGTCTTTTTGTGATTTGTATTTCAGCATTGATTGCTCATTGTGATTTAAATTCTGCAACGATTTCTCAACAGGAATTTGAAGCGTAGTTCGTGAGTTGTCGGCTAGTCGAAGCCGAGTCTCGTACCTTTTCTCGGCACTCCTCTTCATAGTGGCCGTGTTTTCCACAGTACCTGCATTCGATCGGGTTGTTACGATGGCTCGGTGCGGCGGGGTGGTTCCCCCTTTTGCCGAACTCTCTGGGATTGTTTCTGTCCTCTTGCCATTGATGGAAGCTATGCTCCTGGGTCGGCCTCGTCCAAGCCGACCTCTGTTTCCACAACCGAATCCTCTTCTATCATCCGATTGTGAGGAGAGCCTCTGACCATCAAGCGCATTGTTCCTTTGCCGAACATGATTTTCTTCAATCAACAGAATCGATTGAAGGTCGAAAAAGGAAGGAGAGTTCTCCCTCGCAAGAATGGCTGATCTGATTGTGCTGAATCGAGGTGCCAAGCCGCCGAGGCATATTTGCATCATTTCGTCATCGTCGATTACAACTTCAATCGAACCGAGGGCATCACACAGCTCTTGGATCTTCAAGGTATAGCCGGTGATTGACATGTCCCTCTGTTGCATGTTGTTTAGCTACTGTCGAAGTTGGAGCTTTCGTGCAACCGTATTGGCTGCAACAATCTTCTTGAGATTTCCCCAAGCTTCCTTCGGTGTTTTCGAAACTCGAATATAGCCTAGCATGTGATCATGAGGGCATGACGCAAGGCAATACAACACACGACTTGCGGCCTGCTCCCACGCTAGGTAGTCGGCGTGTGTCGGGTTGGGTTGCGTTTTGTGAGCTCCCTCGATGTAGCTCCAGTAACCTTGTCTGACAAGGTATTGATGCATCTTGTACTCCCAAGATGCGAAGTTTGTTCTATCGAGCTTCTTGGTAGGAAGAGTGCTTCCCATCTGGGTGTTCATTGTCGAACTTCTTCTACTCTTGATGCGAGCTGTGTAGAAATCATTGTTGCAACGATCAGTTGGTTCTCTACTAGCTTGAGCACGACACACGTGAAGGCGATGGGCTTGGATCAGGCTACCACAGGCTCTGATACCATGTAAAGAATCAAGAGTGATTATGTACAACGGAAGGACTATGTGTGTGTGTGTGTGTGTGTGTGTGTGTGCATGTGAGACAAGAGAGAGAACTATAACAAGAAATTGTATATTACATCCAATAGAAACTAAGTTACAAAAAGGTCGGTTTAAGTACCAACTAGGCTAGGGCAAATGCCCTTTCAACTATTTACAAAACTAGCATGGTATGTCCATGAGCTAGTGTGAAACCTATCTCTATGGGAAGTTGAGTTCAACTCTCAACAAGATGAAAACCCGAAATGAGAAGCTAATAAATTAAGGCAAGCAGATTACAACCGGGCTTGGCCGGTAGTAGAGCTGTACGTTCTACGAAACACACCCCCACCCTCACACACCCACAAATAGACCAAGGAACCTCTGGTCGGGAGCTCACGAGCTTCCTCACGAGCAAAGGCTTCCTTACCGTATCATGCACATGAGAGAGAGAGAGAGAGAGAGAGAGAGAGAGAGAGAGAGAGAGAGAGAGAGAGCTTGACCCACAAACCGACAACACTTCGTCCTCCCAAAACCCGGATATCTAAAACAGGCTCAAGCCTCCCCTTTTATAGCACAAGGGGAGACTGTCACATCGTGATCAGTGTTAGAGATCCCCCCCTTTGATTTCTTCACATCCAATCCCCGCATTCTCTCTATGCGTGTGGGACTCTAAAGTACCCTTTTCCTACTACCTAGTACTTACCAGTCCTATGCTATTGACATTATGTTTGTACATGTTTCTTGATTCGTGTGTATCAGTGCACCCACCCATTTGCGTGCGCTTGGCCATGTTTCTCTTTATGGCTGGAATCCTTCATGACATTGTATTACTCATATATCGGCTCATTGTTCCGATTGCAAATGCTATGTATGATCTCGTACAGACCATAACATACATTAAACTACCAAGGGCCGAGGCATATGGTACTTTCCTCATCTTGGCCTTGTCCTTCTTCCCTTTTGAACATTTCCTAGCATTCAACTTGCAATTAGTCGACCACACAAACCCGACGGGTTTTGCTTCCGACATGTTGAATCTTTCCAAGATCTTTGTCACATACTTTTGTTTTGACAACCATAGCACGTTCTTAGTTCTGTCACAAACTATGCGCATCCCCAATATTTGCTTTGCTGGTCCAAGATCTTTCATGGCAAACAACTTGCGTAGGGCTTTCTTCAAGCTCACTATCTTCTTGATGTCTTGTCCGACCACTAACATGTCGTCAACATATAGCAAGAGAATCAAGAAGTTACCTTCATCATACCTTTCGACAAACACACAATGATCAGCTTGTGTTTTATGGAACCCATGTTCCACCATGAAGGATTCAAACTTCTTGTACCATTGGCGTGGAGCTTGTTTCAGACCATACAAGTTTTTCCTTAGTCGACACACCAGATTCTCTTTTCCTTTCTCCACAAAGCCTTCGGCCTGCAACATATAGATCTTTTCTCTATCCAATTTCTCTATCTCTAGATTTATACTGGCAGCAATCCCTAGCATTGATCGAATGGATGTCATCTTTACGACTAGTGTGAAGATCTCATCAAAATCGACCTCTTTCTTCTGCTAAAACCCCTTTACTACGATTCGCGCCTTGTATCTGGGTGACCTGCAATCTTCCTCATTTTTCAGGTTGAAGACCCATTTGTTTCTCAAGGCTCTCTTACCTTTCGGTAGTTCCACCAAGTCGTAAGTGTAGTTCTCATGCAAGGAGTCTATCTCATCTTGCATTGCACTCTGCCATTTCTCCTTGCGCTCGTCTTCCATGGCCTCCACATAGCATTCTGGCTCATCCTCATTAGTCAATAAGACATATAGATTGGCGTAACATGAGGGTGTTGTCCTTTGCCTTAGTGGATTGTTGGTTTAGGTTCGAATGTCTCTACCGACTCTTCACTCGGTTCGTGTTCATACATGTCGATCGCTTGTTGAAGATTGACCGACTCCAACTCGTATGCCTCAATCGACTTCTGTAGGTCTGTCGATTCTGACTAATATGTATTAGCTGGTTGCTTTGAGTTGACTATCTTGGATTCGGCCGTTCCGACTGGCTGTCTCCTCTCAGTCAACAACGTATGGCCGACTGGTCTTGAGTCGATAGTAGTGAGAGTCGACTGGGAAGCCGGTTTTGACTTCTGTTGTTTCCAGTTCTCGATTGTCTTGTCTTCCAAGAACGCGATGTCCCAACTCCTCACTACCTTCTTGTCAAGTAAGTTCCACAACCTGTAGCCGAATTTATCCTCCATATACCCCAGGAATATGCATGGTTTCGACTTGTTGTCAAGCTTCGACCTCTGATCCTTTGCTACATGCATATATACCAGACATCCGAACACCTTCAAGTGTTGATAGGAGACATCTTTACCCATCCACAACCTCTGTGGGACATCACCTTTCACGGGCACTGAGGGAGACCTGTTGATAAGATAAACAATCATGTACATTGCTTTAGCCCAATACGATTTCGATAGCTTTGCATGCGACAACATGCTCCTCACTCTTTCCATGATAGTTCAATTTATTCTCTCTACAAGTCTATTCAACTCAGGGGTCTTAGGCATTGTATATTCGAGTCGAATACCTTGGAACTTGCAATACTCTTTGAATTGTCCTCTTTACTCGCCACCATTGTTGGTTCGGACAACCTTCAACTTTCGACCCGACTCTCTTTCAACTTTGGTTTGGAACTCTTTGAAGAACAATAGTCGTTGATCCTTTGACTTTAGTACGAAATCCCACAAATTTCGACTCTAGTCGTCAATGAATGTTATGAAGTACTATCCACCACCATACGATGGAGAATCACCATAGCACACGTCTGTGTGTACCAATTCCAATACAACTTCTCTTCTCTTTGGTGTTCTTGAGTTGAACACAACCCTATTTTGCTTTCTGATCAGGTAGTCGACACATCTTTCCAAGTGCACTCCTTTTACTTTTGGAAGAAGTTTCTGGTCGGCTAGAATATGCATGCCTCTTTTGCTCATGTGGCCAAGTCTCTTGTGCCATATCTCTCCACTTGAGTCGGCTGCCATGTTTGCCTCGTCCTTGCACAACTTGGCATGCATCACATACAAAGTGTCATGTTTCTATGCTCATGCCACTATGAGATTTCCCTAACAAAACTTCCATTTTCTGTTTCAAAAACTACCACTGTAGCCTTCATCGTCCAATCTTCTAGTTGATATTAGATTCAGGCTAATATCTGGCACATGTCGAACATCCCTCAAGGTTAGCTGACAACCGGTCGATGTTGTCAGGCTTACACTTCTAATGTTGGCTATCTTGCATTCTCCATTGTTTCCCATCTTTACATATCCATAGTCCCTGGTTGTGTAAGATGAGAAGCACTCTCTCGAGGGAGTTATATGGAACGATGTACCTTAATCGATCGCCTAGGCGAACTCTTCACTTGCAAGGTTTGCATTTGCAATGAACAGAAATTCCTCTTTACTTGAATTCACGGCTGAAGTGCCCTTCTCCTCAGAAATCCTTCTGGGTTAGACATTGTTCACGACACCTTTGTCTTTCTTAAGGTTTTGTCAATCCTTTTGGAAGTGTCCAGGTTTTCTACAATAGAAACATGTGAGCTTTCCTCTGGACTTGGACCTAGCATGAGACTTGTCTCTCCTCTGTGGAAGTCTCTGCTTGCTCCTTTTGCGGGGATGTTGTGCCATATTTACCTCCAATTGGGACAGGACACCCTTGTCCTTCCTTCTTGTCCCCTCGTTTAGGATACTTGTCTTTACCACTAGCAAGGACAAGTTTTCTTCTTGGCATGAGGTATTGAGAGACACCACCAGGTTCTCCTAGCTATTCGGTAGGGTACACAACAATAACAAAGCCTGCATAGCATCATCTAATGGGAAATTTGTTGCTGCAAGTTGATTCACCAACCCCATGAAGGTGTTAATGTGTACCACAATGATATCTCCATCTCTGTACTTCAATCTCACAATCTTTGTCATCATAGAAGTTTTGTTGAGTGCATTTTTCCTCTCGTACAACCCTAATAGTTTATGCCGCATTTCGTAGGCATTTGTGTCGTTGGCCACATGTTGTCGAACACTCAAGTCTACACATTGTCTGATGGTGGCCACAACCTTCTTGTTTAGGAGTTTCCATT
Source organism: Azolla caroliniana (assembly GCF_043228905.1). Lineage (NCBI taxonomy): Eukaryota > Viridiplantae > Streptophyta > Polypodiopsida > Salviniales > Salviniaceae > Azolla > Azolla caroliniana. The sequence continues at coordinate 16,498,149 of NW_028230450.1, read as the reverse complement.
CAGACTCAAATACCCTTGTGGGTATTTCACTTCTATCTATGGGTTTGTACAGATCTTTGACTATCAGAAGATTGTCCATCTTGATCTTCCAATTAGTGTAGTTGTGTGAGTTCATGACTTCATACTTGGGAAACCGCTCACATCTCCTTCCATTCTTGCACCTCAAAGCTCTGATACCAGTTTGTGGAGAACGGACCCTAGATCTATGAGAAAGAAAGACTGAAAATGCAAAACATAGAAAACAAAAAACAAAAATTTGATAGAGAATAAAATAGTACACAGGTTTTATGTGGAAACCCTAAACAAGGGAAAAACCACGGTTAATAGATCTGCACTATACTGTAGAAGATACAGGAAGGAAAAACAGATTACAAATCTCTAAAATTAGCGAATACCCCTTTAGGGTTTAGGCAAGTTCCACTAAACTCTGCCTCTCTCTCACGCACTCTCGCATCTCTTCCTCCTCTCTCTTATACTCACTTACACACCACTATAGAAGCTCTATTCATCTCTCTCTACGTCATAATGGTTGCCCTAGATGTATTTATACCCATACACAATATGGCTAGTTACAAATGTAGCTGTTATTAATAATATATATAATGCATATATTAATAATTTAACCGAACTGATTTGTCGGCCTTGTCTTCGACCATTCGGTCGGCCAGACTTGTCGACTTTGACTTCATCTTGGAGCATCCATCCAATGGAGTCGACTATCATAGTCGACTCTCTATCTCCTTCAAAACCAGTCAACCACCCTCTCAACTTGTTGGTCAATCCGACCGACCAAATTGTATTCGGCTTGTCGATTCGACTGCCGACTTCTTCCTTGACTTCAACTGTTGACTTCTCCCATAGGAGGGACAAATTCCTAACAGGTAGAATCAAGAGATGTATAGAATAGAAAACAACAAAACATAGAGAATACACAATACACAATATTTATGTGGAAACCCTAAAACAAGGGGAAATCCACGAGCAACAAATCTACACTATACAATAGAGATACAAGAGGAAAAACATATTACAAGAACTCTGTCATATCAGAGTATTCACCACTTAGGGTTTTACAAGAGTGTCAGTCACTCTCACGCTCTCTCTCTCTCTCTCTTTCTCTCGTCTCTTCCTATTCTCGATCCGGTCGACCAACCAGAGTTCAATTGCCGAAATAAAATAGAGTCATTACCCCTCTTCATGGTGGTTGTGATTCCATTACACATATTTTTGCCAAGCTTTCTCTTATGAATATCATTCAACGATATCTCTATGGATCCAACCAAAAATGTAAACACACCATGATCAATGTGCGACGTACAACATTTTTTGACCTTTGTAAGTTTTACTGCAAATTCATTAAGTATTACTCGAATATTGTTCGACCCCTTATACAACTTATAAAGAATAGCCAACCATTAGCATAGACTTGACGAGTATGTGGGGCAGTTGAAAGCTTAAAGTGTGCATTTTGAAATTGCCAGAACACTTGTTAGGTCAATGTGTGCATTGACTTAAAGCTTAATAGAACACAAGCAACTACATCCAATCACTTTTCATTCATAGAAATTTGAAGCTATGAAAATTAATTATGAGATTCACAACTAAGATCTCTTAGCCATCATAAATTCTTTTGAAGAATATTGGTCTCACATCTTAGAAGGTTCTCCCCACCAAATCACTATCTACAATAATCATAAGATTTTGACGTTTGGTTTCGTGATTGTGTACTGCCCAAGAAGGCACAAAGAAAATGAGGTGCTTTATCCTTGGCTAGCTTTCTTATATGGAACCACATCTAGGAGAGCCTATTTTTTACCACCAAAGGTGGTCCTCTTGCCTCTTGATCATTTGAAGCTAGTAGCAATTAAAAGTTTCTTAAAAGTGTCGACGACTTCAAGTATTATTGATTTCATTAAAAGTGATGTTGATGTAGATGGAGTCAAATAAGATATCTTGAATCATTTTTTTCTATATCATGCTTTATTTTTCCCCAAAAATCTATATCATGCTTCTTGTTTGAGGTCAAAGAGTTATTGTAAAGATTTGGCATGATGTGTTTTTTTGAAATAATTGACTATATGTTCTTGATGATCGTTCTTGACATCGAATCATGGAGTTTGTAAGACTTGAAAGTTCGTTTCACAAAGAGTTAGCTTGTTGAGAATTGCATTCATAGTTGTGATACATTTTGAAGAGTTCTCAAACATGAAGCACATGGATTATCATAGCCCTTACTAGTTCTCAACACTCCCTAGAAGTCTATCTTGGATTTTACTACCCTATTTGCCATTTTACAGAGGTTTTGATTTCATCCTCAAAGTGGTGGAGTGATTCAATAAGGTGTCCCATTTACTTTCATGCACAAAGAGTTAATATTCAAGAGAACATATTTGATTATATGTGAAGTATTATTTAGGCATCATGTTCTTCCATATGAAATCAACAATGATCAAGGTTTGCAAATCTTGAAAAATCTTATTGTAAAAAGCCATCTAGTTCAACTTCAAGAGGTTCACATTGTTCATTCTCACCATTTACAAGATGCTCGAGGCACACATAAGAAATTTAGAGATTGTCATTGTCTCAACTTATCAACAAAAGGACCTTAGTTTCGAGTTGGGAATAATGTAACTCTTCCATAGTAACATAAAGACTATCCAACCTCTATAAGTTGGATTATCAATATCTCGATCCATATGTTATCACCGACCATATAAATGAAGTTATGTTTCATCTTGATCTCCCTCCTCATACATGTCACCATCTAGTGTTCTATGTATCAATTTTGGAACCTTGTGCTTCAAGTTGTATCCCGGATCATTTGGTTCCTCAACATCTTAGAATACAGAGTCAACTTGAGGGGGATGGGGATCTAACATAAGTTCGGGGTTCAACTTGAGGTTGGTTGGTGGATAAAAATACATGCTCATGTGTGTAAGAGCACAAGCATTCGTTATCAAGTAATACATATTTGGTTTCTTTTAGTGTAAGCTTTAAATGTTCTATAAAGTGAAACTTTTTGTAAAGGATAATTTGTGTGGTGTGCAATGGATGCACTATGAACTATGATTCTAAATAAGAAGAAATGTGTACTTTAGAGAATAATACGTACAACATGTTGCCTGACCTACCTGTACAATAATTGACCAAAATCTTCTAGGAAAATGTGAATAGAAAGGGTAAATGTATGAAAAGGTTACTTAAGTCTAAATAAATAAAGATTTATAATCCCCATGAACTTGATTCCAAAACAATAAAAATGAACAAAGGTTTGTCTATGATTTGGATGGAAACCTTACACAAACATGTTTCCTCTTATGATAGGATAATTATTTATTCAAAAGCAGAAATAAGGTGAAACACTTTAGCATACTCTTTGAATCTAATTCAAGCTTTGTTTGAAACGTTGTAATCATCTTCTTGACTATGTATATTCCTCTTGGTATGAGAAACTATATGTTATTCCTCTTTAACTTAAGTCCGTTTGAAAACTTTGATTGCCCTCTTTGTCTATATTTACTTTTCTCAAAGAAATCACTATGCTCTTGTCGCGAAAATGGTTGATGCAACGAAGCAATCTAAACACTATTAAGCTTTGGATAGCATGAATCAGAAATCAAAGGTCATGCGAAAGCAAAAGTGGGTAAATCAACAATAAAACATGCATGGCCACCATGCTCAATAAATAATGCAATTCATATAAACATTAGAATTGAAATTAGAGAATTTTAGCATCCACAAAGGGGCCAACCTTTACCCATGCCATGTGTCTTTCCTTCCTAAAAAGGATGTTCATGCTTTGAAGCATAAGAGCTCAATCTTCTAGGTGGTGCTTTAACGTATGACACCTATCACACACTCTTAATATATCATCAAATCTCAAATATGTCAATTCGTTACAACAAAGAAATTGATTGAATATCTATTTCCTCATATGCCTTGCTTTTTGAGCAATAACAACATTAAATGCATTTCTGATTAACTGCGTTCAATTCTTTAGAATAAGAAACTCAAATTTTTTTACTAACAAATGAAAGATGTTTTAAGTTGTTTTGGTTTCTTTTTTTATGTTTGGGTTCTTAGAGGATTGAAGTATCCATTGGACTTCAACAATTGCTTTATGAGTAGATATTTTGATGAATGTAGATGTCTCCCGCTTGTATCAATATCAAAACATAACGTGTGTCAACTTGCTTTACTACTTTTACATCAATAGACACATCCTTACTCAAAAATAAATAAATTGAAACACAATAAATAGCACATGCGAACGAGCTTGAATGATTGCAAAACAACTTATTTACTAGACTTTGAAACCTATGTCTATACTTGTCAAAAGCACAAACATTGGATTTGATCTAAACCCTCTTCCTATGAAAAGGTTCACTACTTTCTCTCTTCGTTAAGATCAACTATTGTATTTGGATAAAGGAAAAGGGGGAAGATGTATAACTAGATGCTCAACTTGGAAGAGTCAATATGGTGATTTGAGCCCTTGGCATAAACAACCGTACTAAACTCTCAGCTCATTATTGGTCTCCACTTGTTTCTTAATCAACTCCAACAACTTGAGCATCTCAGTTTTCGAGCATCTTGAGTGTGTAGGCTTGCTTTTAATATGTGGGCTATGCTCCTCGGCACATAATGATGAAAACTCTTCTGGCACCAATGTTCTCTTTATCATTGTTTTGTCATGTGGATGGTATGCATTACCATTAACACCATCCTTATCATCATTGTACATGTGTTTCGTGTTCACTTTGGGTCCAAGTGCACCACCTTTAAAAAGTGTGGCCGCCATAATCTCCAATGAGTCGAGTATACCAGAGGATTCTATATCTAAGGAAGGGCATTCCGTGGTGAATCCTTTCGGTATTGCTTCGGAATGCTGAATCTTGAGATTGGTGTCCAAACCTTGCTTTTCTATAGCAATGTCAAGGATTTCCGGACCTTGCTTTTCGACTATAGGAATGTCGAGGTGATCCCCACCGGACACAGAAGACCTCGGTGTACTCCTTGTACTACTATCGGGTGAGGACATGTTTAATCCAAACGGAACATGTTCTTTCTCTTTCGCATTGGCTTCATTACTATAAGGCATGCACACGACCTCTCGAACTATTTTGTCATCATGAACGCTAATTATATGATGTCCATTTGTCGTCAATGTGGTTAGTTTGTTTGGGTACTTGGCACCGAATTTCTTGCTTCGCTCCCCGACAAGCTGACCACATGCCAATGGAGGGTACTCACCGGTGAGCTCCTATCAAAATGCAAGCAGTTAGATTTAGGAAAATAGTTGTACAAGTAATTGTGTGGGACACCATTACAATACAATATTTGGATATAACCTGGTTATAAGAGTGGCCGGGGGAATGATTGGCCGATCGTGGTTGTGGACACTTACTACGCTGAATGGCTTTGCTTTCGTCTTGGTCTTCGTCCTTCTCTTCGGCCTCCTCAATTTCATGTCTCCCGGATTTCATTTTTGTCACGGATTCAACATACTTCGTGCATTCGTCTTGACCTAATTCCCTAGTGAGTTTAAAGATCAAATGCAAAAGTTTTTAAGCCATGAGCATTCCAACAATATGCCTATCTGAAGTTGTGACAATATGACATGGTTACTTGTATGTATGTGTGTATTATGAGAGTACATATTACAACTAAAACCATTTAATCTTGAATTCAGAGAACCTGGTAGGGCTTATATTAATCTCCGTGAAATCGCCACTATCTGCCTTTCTCCGCGAACGCATTTCAATTTTTAGTTTCTTCTCGAGCTCCATCACCTAATTAAACAACCTCATTGATCTCTCTCTCTCTCTTGTCTTCATATTATTTATTCGCAACCGGCAAATTACATACTAGAGCACATACACAAATGCATTTCTACCAATAACATAGATTAAACAATCATGCCTTTTGCGCTAAAACTCGTGCTCTCAGCCGCTCGGCTCGGAATTCGGCTCGTTGCGATTGGAGGCGAGCCCTAAGGAATTCAATAGTCATTGTTGATGGATCTACATTTTCCCCTGACATCAGTGCATTCCTGTGATTGAAAATTATAATTGCAAATGATAATGATGATGATTAAGGAAAAACAAATTATAATCGCAAATGATGATGATGATGATCAAGGAAAAGCAATGCCAAATTTCTAGCCAAATCACTAATGACCGTTCTTTTTCACTCAGGATCAAATTTAAACTCACATAAAAGCAAATGCTTACAAGTTTTACAGATGAAAGGAAATCATCAAGAAATGAAACTTAAATCAGTTCAAACAATAGCAAGTTTCACACGGTCAAATCAAAGGTATCAAGTTTTACATAATCAATCCAAACTGACAAGTGTTGCAGAATCAATTCAAACATGGAAGATTATAGAAGATCTTGAGTAAAAGAACCTTTAATCAATTCAAGAAAGCATTAACACGGTTTACAAAGTAATGGAAAGAATGAATAAGAAGAAGTTTAAGGTCAATTCAAACAAATTGAACAAGTTTTGACAGGTGAAAGGAAATCATCATGACTAAAAGAAACTATATTTAAAGAGAAAACAAAAAATGCATGGTGATCAAAGAAACATAACAGTAGTAGAGCTTAAAGAGAAAACTACATGCATTATCATCATCATATGACGACCGAAGAAACGTATAGACAGCAAAATCCTTGGAGAAACAAAAAAATACATAGCAGAACAGTAGATCAACATATTACTTTTCCATAGCCGAGGTGCTGAAGCTTCGATGGAGAGCATTGAGATAGCCTTTAGCTTTTTTGTCGAACGCTTTCATGAGGCTAGGGTTGCCATTATTGCTCGCATTCTGATGCAGGCCATCGTCAAAACCGCTGATGATACTCTTGGGATTACCAGTAACAGTACCACTAGCACTAGCACTACCATTACCATTACCACTACCACTACCACTACCACTACCACTACCACCAGCATTGACATTAACGTTAGCATTGCCATTACCATGACCGTTGACATTAACATTAGCATTACCATTAGCAAGATGATTAGCCATGATGATTTTAGTCAACAAAATTCCAAGCAAGGAAGCCTGCAAAAAAACAGTAGCAAAGAAGGGTGGGTGAGAGGAAAGGTAGAAGATGGAAGTCCATAAACATGAGGGTTAGGGCACTATCAATGCATCCATCCATCCATGTGTGTGTGTGTGTGTGTGTGTGTGTTGAGACAAAGAGAGAGAGAGAGAGAGAGGATTACTTACAAGTTACACAGACAAACAGACAGAAATCTCTGAGTGAAATGAAGTGAAGGTTGGGGATGGAAGCAAAGTGTGGGAGGCTTTGGATTGCATTGCATTGCAGACATACATACATACATATTTATATGGAGGAAAGATTGAGAAGGGTGTGTGTGTGTGTGGCACACACCTCTCTATGATGTCACTTTGACACCACACACCTGCCTTTTCCTTCTCCTCCATCCCAACTTGTGTCCACACATACATACACATTCTGGCTTTGTTCCCTGGCTCGCTCCTCTACCATGTCCGCCCTGCAACCCGCTCGTCCCAACTTGTGTCCACACACACACATTCTGGCTTTGTTCTCTGGCTCACTCCTCTATTATGTCCGCCTTGCAACCCGCCCATCCCAACTTGTGTCCACACACACATTCTAGCTTTGTTCTCTGGCTCACTCCTCTATAGTGTCCGCCTTGCAACCCGCCCATCCCAACTTGTGTCCACACACATTCTCACTTTGTTCTCTATCTCACTCCTCTACAGTGTCCGCCTAACAACCCGCCCTTCCCTGATGTGCGCCTCGACTTGTGTCCCACACGCCCTGCATCGAGCAATTCACCTGGCCTTGCACTTTCCGATGCCACCCCCGCCCTGCCACACCCCCCCAACCTTCACATGGTTTCTTTTGCATGCATGCAATTTGTTGTTGTTCCCCACACCATGTATCGCATAACACTTGACCCGCAAACACTTATGCATCATCTACGTCCCGTATAAGATTAAATATTTATGGGTTTGTGTGTGTGTGTGCATGCACGGTCAATTCGTCGACTCATCTATAAATTGGAGTGTTTCCAGTTGGTGCCTTTGCCGATCAACACCACGAGTTGATGCACGGGGCTTGACAACTTACTTTGCGTTGTCAGAAGGAATGCCAAGTTGATATTATAGCTATGCATGTATTTGGTAAGCTATTTTCAGATGAGGACTATTCAAAACCATCAACCTTTCCTAGACCAATGAATGAGGTTTACAATAGTTGAGATTTGGATTACAGTGCAAATGTGGCTCCCGTTAGGTCACTGCTATAGTGTATTTTTTCTAATGTAGCATGTTTCCAATGGGTCCATGTATAGTATGAAGCATGTGCCTTAAATCTTCTCATAGGGTAAATGTTTACTATCAAAATGATATAGTGCATGTTGTGACAGTCAAATTGAGTTTTGATCCAAAAAGTTTAGGAATAAACTTACATGAAGCTCATAGTGTGCCCTACAAAGGGGAATTGGAATGTTAGAAGTGTTTTTATCCAAAGGGATAAGATGAAAAGCATTCACGCATTAGGCAACACCAATAGTTAAACTGTGCACTTTATGGAATACCAATGTCGTTATACATAAACAGTTGGGCAAGCTCGAACATATCCTTATACCAATCGGAAATACCAATACATCATTCATATTCACCCATTAGAATATATCCTAAATAGAGCTACATTTTGTATGATAGCCTTTTGGTTCTAAACATTTGTTAAACACTAAACCTCACATTTGCTTAACGAGCCTACTTTTTTCACTCACGATCTTTCGGATTGTGTTGATTATAATACTTGGATCAAGATTTTTGTATAACCTTCTAATTCATTTCAAGCTTGCTCACCAACTATAGTTAAAGTTGTCACGATTGAGGCAAAATTAATTGTATCTTACGAAAGTTTCCATAAATTAATATGCTAGAAGACGATAATAATCAATCTAAACATATAAATATATAAGAACTTTCTCCTCATAATCATTATTATTGCTGAGAAATTACGACATACACAGAATTGGTCGTATCACATTAAAAAAGAAGAAGATCCCAAATAATGTAGAGTTGCACGATACAATCTTAAAAAGAACTTCTTCACAACTTTGTTTGTGAACCTCATCATTCATTTGCCAAGAACTTCCTTTGGGAATCGATTCTTAGCTTCTATTATATGAAAATGACACAAAATGTTTACATCCTTTTGGATCTAAAAAGCAAAGACATTTCGTACATCAGTTTATGTTCACCAAATAAAACACATAAAATCTAAATGTAATGTACATAAGTGGTGGTAATTTATAACATGTGTTTACAATAGAGAGAGAGAGAGAGAGAGAGAGAGAATGTGTCAAGTCACGGGTACATAGTATTGAGATATTGACGATAAATTTATATTGATATGACATGTGACACAAACCACCATATGCTAGAATATGGTGATTGTTTGTGTGCTTGTAACTATCAATATGGGTCATACCTCACCCAAAAGAGAGATCTAAACCTTCCGAATTAAGGGCATCTTGAACATGAGTCAAGATTCTTTGAGGAAAACAACCTCCAGGTACATATTTATAACTAAGCTACATAGTTTTATAATCTAAGAAATTTACACACAACTGAAAATTGAACTATGACATTTTACTATGTCGCCTGATTTGGTGATCGAGCCCATTGTTGTAACCATTTTTAACTCTCTATAATTAAACTCAATTATGTTAAAATCTAATATTAAAATTTGATATCGCCTCAATATTTCTGATAATAGAACACCATGTCATTTGCTACAAACAAACCTATGTTATAATATGATGATTGTTTGGATGCTTGTAATTGTAGGTTGTTCTAGGTATGAATATTATTCATAATGTCAAAGAACTAAGCTTTTCATTTGAGCTTAGAAGTGATTAAGTTGGGTAACATGTGGTCTTTTAAAACGTTTACACTATGGAATCATGGAAAATGAAGTGGAAGCTCATTCATTGTATTTGTGTATATTTTGTTTATTCTAGACTACATGCTAGGTTTCCATAAGGACAACTTTACCATGTTATATTGTGCCACTTATATTGACTAATCATCCATGGGGTCCTTTTCTTTCGTATACTACTATATAAAATCTTGTTATTATTCATGCTTCCATATATCATATATGTTTTAAAGCTTATGCCTCCCTCAATGTACCATCGTTTTGAAAGAAAACAAGTTCCCAAATTAATGGACTAAGTGTCACTTTTATTTTTGATATACCACTATTTACATTTTAAAAACAATGACATCTTCTAGAGTATCTACTTGCTTTCCACTATGAAGATTGTTTATGCAAAGATGTTTCTATAATCTTTCTATCTTATCCACACACACATGTGAACAACCCTTCTCTATTGTCTTTTAGGGTTTCAATTATGCATATTAATCCTCCAATTATATAACTTGTTGTCGCAATGTTACAAATGTGTGTGTGATACCTTGAGGGCTTGAACTAGGGAGATGGTTTTGGCTTGAATTGGCAATTGGGCCCTTGTATTTGTTGGTTATAATGGCTCCTAGATTCCTTGAGATCTTTTGGATAAACTTTTTCAACCTCACTATGTATGTGTGTGTACTTATGTGTGAATAGATTTGAATACGAGTATTTGTATATGTATAAGAACATATTGTGAAATGCTCTCAAGAATAGCCTCCCTTTCCATTACGTTCCAAGTTACATTTTATAGACTACTTTTAGTGTGGAGGGTGTTCTCCCGCTCCAATTACCTCTTCTAATTATGTGGGCTTGGTAGGGGCCTAATTTGGGTGTGGTCCATGTGACCGCCACAGTTCCCCCTTGTAAAAAAAAGTTATTGTGCGGTCGGATCGCGACAGGGCGTGGACGTCGGTTCTAGGCGGGGGGATGACACGAGCGTGGGCGTGGGCGTGGGCGTGGGCGTGAACATGGGTGGGGGCGATGGTAGCTGATGGAAGGGCTTCATGCGAGACTGATGGGCAAAGGTAGAACGGAGCATATATGTAGTGTTACGTATTTGCTTTTGAACTTCGAAGGGACCGATCCATCGGTGCATGAGCGACTCGCTGAGGCCACAACGACGGATGGGGAAATAGACGAGGCCTTTGTCGGCAACGTGGTATTGATGGTCAACGCGGCCTGCATCGTGTTGTCGTTTTTAGCGTAGCTGTGCTTAGTGCAGGTTGCTCGTGATGGCTTTGCGGAGGAGGGGCTGGAGTTGTTGCAGGTGGGACCACCAGGACACTGCATCAAAGTGGAGTCGTGTGATTGGTTACGGGACTGCCACTTCTGGGGGTAAACACGGGTCCCTTCCGTAAAGGGCCCGAAATGGGCTAATGCAGGTGGAGGCTTGCACAGTTGTGTTGTAGGCATGCGTAACGAAGGGCAAGATCCGGTCCCAAGTCGAATGTAGTGGATCGATGTAGGCCGAGATTTGTCGTTTTAAGGTTTGATTGAGGCGCTCCGTCAATCCATTCGTCTGCGGATGGTAGGGTGACTTGAATAATTGTTGGATTCCTAATTGTGTAGAAATGAGGCATAGGAGCTCGTTGTTGAACTGGGGTCCTCGATCGAACAAGATTTGGAGTGGGCAACCGTGGGGGAAGATGATTTTCTCCAATAGTTTGGAGGTGGTCATAGCCTTCACATTTGGGATAGCAGCCGTCTCAGCCCAACGCGTCAAGTACTCGGTTATGAAGAGGATGAATTTGTTCCCTTCTTGTGACTCGGGAAAGGGGCCCATAATGTCCCATCCGACGATTTCAAATGTAGCTTGAACTTGTATCAAATGTAAGAGGCCTTGAGCCACTTGAGGTGATTTGATGGCTTGACATAAGTTGAATGCTTTGATGTAGGAGGCGACCTCGTAGCGTAGCCCCAGCCAATAGAATTTGCAACGCATTTTGTCTAGCACCTTATGAAAACCCAAGTGGCCGAACAACGGGTGATTGTGGAAGAAACGAAGGTAAGACAAGCACAGTTGCTTAGGCACGTAGACTCAGGGTTCCTTGCCTACTTGGCAAAAAAGCAAGACATTATCCTGGATCATGAATTGCTTGGTGAGGGATGATGTGGGCTCGGCTCGTAGGCGGTGGTAGATGTCTTGGATTTTTTTGTCGTGTTGTTGCATGTTGGCCATTTGGGACGAGGATATGGGGAAGTCGATTGTGTCAAAGGTGATCTGGTTCGCCTAAAAGGATATGCGGGATAATCCATCGGCGACGATGTTCTGGGGACCACGGCGATAGCGCAGAGTGAATGTGTAATCGTGTAGCGCCAAAGCCCAACGGAGTAAGTGACCAGGTGGATGAGCCTTCTTTATGAGGGAGAGCAATGGCTAATGGTTGGTTTTGACTGATGTATTTGATCCGTATAGGTATGGGTGAAAATGATGGAATGCCCAGACGATGGTGAGCAACTCTTTTTCGGTTGTCGAGTAATTTTGTTCGGCTTTGGTAAGTGACCGACTTATGTAGGCAATCGGGCGGAGTTGGTCGTTGTCGTTGGATTGGAGCAGGACCGACCAAGGCCGACATTGGAGGCATCTGTCTGCAGATGGAAAGGCTTCGTGAAATCAAGGTGGGCCAAGAGGTCAGAGGCTTGGAGTGTTCGCTTGAGCTGCAGGATGCTGGATTCGCAGGCTTCGGTCCATAGGAAGGGTGCGTCTTTTTGCAGGAGCGCGCGTAGTGGGGCTGACAGGTCAGCTAGCCGTGGGATGAAGCGGAGAGAGAACGTGAGGAGGCCGAGGAAGCGTTGAAGCTGCTTGACTGTGGTGGGGCGTGGGAATTTTTGGACTGCTTCTGTCTTCTCTGGGTCCATCTGTACTCCGTCGGAGGAGATGACGTACCCGAGGAAGCAGAGGCGTGTACTACCCCATCGACACTTCTTCCATTGCAGCTGCAATCAATAGCGTTGAACACAAGTTAGGACCTCCCAAAGGACTTGAAGGTGTTCCGCCCAAGTGCTTGTATGTATCATTATATCGTCTAGATAGACGATGATGATGCGGCGGGTGATGAGATCATCGAAGATGGCGTTAGCCATTTGCTGGAATGTGCTCCCAGCATCGGATAGGCCGAAGGGCATCCGTGTGAACTGAAAAATGCCTTTCCTAGTGCGGAATGCAGTTTTGTGGGCATCTTTAGGATCCATAGGGATCTGCCAATATCCCGAGGCCAGATCGAGGGAGGTGAAGTACTTTGATTTGCCGAGCTGGTCGAGGAGGTCGTTGATATGAGGGAGAGGATATTGTTCATGGGTGGTGACATGGTTTAGTTGTCGGAAGTCGACACAAAAACGGTAAGAGCCATACCCTTTCTTTACCATGTGTGGCTCCGAGATCCACTCACTCTTGGAAGGTGTGATAATCCCCTGTTGTAGCATATTTTTGACGGCGTTGTCGATGCGCTCGTGGTCGAGAGGCGAGCAACGTCGGGGAGCTGCGCTAATGGGGCAGGCGTTGCCTGTAGGAATCATGTGGTGGATCGGAAAACAAACCAAGGGAGGTTTTGCAAGTGGTGTAGACAGCGAGGGAAAGGTGGCTAGGAGTCATCGGATGGTGTGGATGTGCTTTGTCGATGATACCAGGTATTGTGTGTTGCTGATGTGGGTGGTATCTCGCGAAGTAGTGAAGAGCGCGATCGGAAGGTGATTGGGGAGGATGAGCTGTTGTTAGGAGAAATCGAGACAAGCTCGACTATGGAGGAACCAATCACAGCCCAGGATGATTGGGAACAACTGGCGCAGGAGCACGTAGAAACGATGTTGGATCTGGGCAGAACTGATGGTGAGCATGCACATGATTTGCGTATGTGAGTGGTACAACCGTTGTTGGTCGCCAAAGAGGATTTTAATGGGCGGTGTGTGGCTCGTGGGAAGTTGTAATTGGGTGACTAAATCCGCGCTGATGGAAGAGATGTTGTTGCCGGAGTCGAGGAGAACTTCTTGGGTCGTGTGCTGGAGGCGGGCGATTGTGGTACAAACGGGTGAAGTTGATGACATGGAGGTGTGGACATGCAGGGTCGGTTCAATCGTGGTATAAATGGGAGAAGTTGATGACGTGAAGGCGTGGACGTGCGAGGGCGGCTCTCCCTGCGACACCCCGCGCATTAGTTTTCCGAGAGCTCATAGAGGGAGGCAGCGTCAACTAATTGGACGTTCTGCTTTTGTTGGTGATTTTGCCACTTTTAGCAGTGACGCCAAATGTGGCCATAGTTGTTGCAGTAGAAACATTTGGGGTGTCCTTGGCTGTCTCGTTCGGGCAATGCACGCTTGGTGCGTAATTGCGCGTTCTGGACATTGATGTCCATGGGAGTGGCAGTTGGCACAGTGTTTGTATGATCGTGACTGAGATTACCTGGTGTGTGCATGTCGTGCGCGTTTGTAGCTTCAATGCATTGGGCGGTGAGGAAGGCTTCGTGTAGTGTCGTCGGGCCTTGATCACGTACACAGCGGCGGAGGTCATGTCGGATACGCAGCTAGAAGAAAAACAACTTCATGTCTTCCGACATGTTGGCGTCAGCCCGGCGTAGGATTTGCACAAACCGAACCACGGACTGGGTGATGGGTTCGCGTGGCTGTTGGGCAATTGACTCGAGTTGTTGTAGGGCCGTCTGGCGGGAGTCTTGATGAGCAAAATTCCGAATCATGGTTGCCCGTAATAGATCCCAGTTGTTGCGTGTCTCTTCGGGTTGTTGGACGAGCGATGTTGCTGCGATATTCTCGAGGAGTGTCTTCATTTCCATTGCCTTCAGGGGTGTGGCCATTGGTGGTAACTGGCCACCATTTCGAAATGATCCAGCCAAGAGAGGACGTCTTCCGATGGTAGGCCGGAGAATGGTTTTGGGCGAACTCGAGGGTCCGGGAGATTCTGTTGTGGCTCGGATCATGCTGAAAGAAATGACAACATGGCTTGGTTAGTATGGTTAACTTGTAAAATAATGTTGGACAAGGCTTGAACCAGTTGGTCGATTGGCGATGTGGGCTGATGTTCTTGAATTTGTTGTTGTAGGAATTCCGGATTCATTGAGTTTGCGTTGCCGCCGTTGTTGTCGTGTTGCATCGTGGCGTGTGTTGTTGGGGTCGTGAGTTGGGGTTGCTTTGCCCGTCTTCTCCACCAAGATGTGAAATGCTCAAGATGTGAAATGCTCTCAAGAATAGCCTCCCTTTCCATTATGTTCCAAGTTACATTTTATAGACTACTCTCAGCGTGGAGGGTGTTCTCCCGCTCCAATTAACTCTTCTAATTATGGGGGCTTGGTAGGGTCCTAATTTGGGTGTGGTCCATGGGGCTTGGTATGCTATACGATTGGACTACAAATTGGATCAAAACTTCACATAAATGTGGAGATGTAAATAGTGTAAACAACTATCAAACCATCATGGTTGGCTCGCTAATGGCAAAACTATATGGATGTATAATGGAATCAAAGCTATGTGCATGGGCTGGAAAAAATGGTAAGAGAACTTATGGACAAGCTAGCGTTCGAAAACACCATAACACCATTGATCACCTTGTCACCATTCGAGTATTAATGGAGAAAAGTATGTTTACATTGGTGGTGCCTTGTTGACGATTGTGTGTACTCGGTTGATCTACTATAGTAGTAGATTGTGCGGAAACATATTTGGATCTTGTTGTAGAGTAAGTGTGAGATGTTGTGCTCTTCTTGTGCTACGAGTTATATTCAATATGCATAGAGATACACAAATATATGGCAAAGACAAAATCTTACATTAATCAACATCATCTTGTACATGGAGGAATGCCTTATATTTATACATGATAGAACTAATGTATCCCTAACTCCAAGGAGTGTTTACACTATAACATACAATGGTGGGAGTGGGACTTTCAACCCAACAAAGTCGACTTAGAGGTAAAGGTTTATCTTGTTTCATTGTAGACTTCAAGAAAGCTTTTGATATGGTAGCTCGTGAGCATCTTTGGAGCCGAATGGAAGAACTCGAGGTGCCAAGTGAATACATGCTTACAATTTCCCAAATCTATGAGAAGGTTATATGTTATATGTTATGTGTGTATGAGCGATAGACTTTTAGATTTTTGGTGTTAAGCAAGGATGCACACTCTCACCAACTCTATTTGGTTTATGCATAGATGAATTTGAGGAAATGGTTGCCAATTTTGTAAAGGAAGAAGTTTCCATTGGGAATCTTGTCATTATGCTTTTTTTATATGCGGATGATGTAGTGCATTTTGGAAATACTTTAGGAGATGCACAAAAGCTTATGAAGACATTGGAAATTTTTTGCATATATGCTAAGTTAACTGTCAACGGCTCTAAAACAAAGATTATGCTTGTGAAGAGCCAAATAAAAGATAAACAATGCATTATGTACTTCATAATGAGCCACTTGAATGTGTGAAAAGCTTCAAATATATTGGCCTTGAAGTTCCTTCAAATCATAGATGAAATGAATGTGATACACGTTGCTTAAAGGTGAGAAAAAGAGCATATTATGCATTTGAGATGGCTAACAAAGGGGCAACTAGGGTTCAAATAGTGTCGTAAATCAATCGGTTCTACATACTTGATGTCTAAGAAAGGGTAACAGAACTACAAGAGAGGTTCCATGAAGATTAGGTTGATTTCCATCAAGCATTGTTCCATGCAAATATGCTAGATGATTGGACCCCAATGTCAAAGAAGAGCTTTCAAAGTTACTGAGGGAGTTTGAAAAGAGATATCATGAACTCTCGGTAAGAGGCTGAGAACTATTATGATAAGCAAAGGTGGATTTATGTCCAAACGGCGGATAAATCTTTATGGAAGTTTTCCCCATTCTTCTGGAGGGTGTTAAGAATGGAGGATGACTATGATAGCCAAAAGAAAACGAATCATTGTCAAAGAACATCCAATGCAAGAATCAAGAACCCGAGCGGATGTTAGCAAAGGAAAAGATCCAAAGTTAGGAATCAATGAGCTCATAGAGGGAATGTCGGATTTACAACTCAAGTTCGTGAAACTTGAGAAAGGTGAAAGATCTGGTATCAAGTCGAAGCCCAACGAGGGAGAAAAGAGTGTGTTAAGAATCGAACTCAACTTCCCATAGAGGCAATGTTCACACTAGCCAGTGGACATCATACTAGGCTAGATTTGTAATTAGTAGAAAGGGCACTTCCCCTAGATCAATTGGTAATTAGTTACTGTTGGATGTAATATTGCTTTATGAGAATACAACTTCTTGTTCTAAGCTCTCTCTCTCTCTCTCTCTCTCTCTCTCTCTCTCTCTCTCTCTCTCTCTCTCTCTCTGCATCTTATGTACACACACACACACTAAGAGTTCTCTTCCGTTGTACAACACCACCTACGTCTCTCCTTTACAGAGTGAATACATTCATCGGTGCATATGGTGTGACAACAGAGAGCACCTAAAAGGAATTGTAAGAGTCACAAGGAGGTGTTAGAAAGAAAAATTATCTTCTACTAGAATGAGACAATCCATTCCTCTAAGTCCCAACAACCCCTGAAGTCCAACATAGCAAATGCAAAATGACGAAATTAATAGAGGATGTAGAGTCAAAGAATGTACATGCGATGTAGTTTTCGACTACCTTAGGATAAAAAATTGGTGATCTCCAAATCGGATCACGATGTTGGGGAAATTTGATCAAGTCGGCAAGTGAGAAGAGATTCTAACTGTAGGACTTACGAAAGGTTGACGAAGAGATAAGGAGTAGTGTTGGGTGGAATGATCTAGTAGATTCACTAAGAGCGTTCGCCAAGATAGCAATGGTGAAAGGTAACCCCTGAATTCCAACTTTTGATGGAAGATGTATCGTTGAAGAATGTACAGGTGATGTACTTTTCGACTACCTCCAAATTGAAGGTTAGTGATCCCAAAATCGGATAAGGTTCCGGCCTCCGATTCATGAACCATAAAATCCTAGGTGCTCCTTGTTACAAGCAATATTTTATGGGAGATAGTGTTTCGATATTGTGAAGCGTCAGCTTCACGACACTCACCCATCCAAACTTGCACACCTGTGGAGCGAGTTCATACCACTTCATCTTGAATTCCTCTACAAGCGATAGAAGGTCACCCCCTCCAATCCTCAATTCTTTTATTGTTTCTTCCATGAGGTTGTGTCCTACTTTCTTTGGATCCTAGAGAATTGGCTCAATTGACACCTCCGTCATCACCCCTTCACTGTCCTTTGGAAGTGGTATTGCTACTGATCGAACCTTCTTCTCCACAGTCTTGTACTTAGTGCTTACTCGAGCTTCTTTTTTTTAACATATTCCTTGATGGCTTTAAACATTTTGATGGAGTTTACAACAATTTTAACTTCATCCTCCGTCTAAATTTGTAAAACTATATTCTTCGTGAAAAGAATATGCGGAATAATGCTCGGCCACAACCGAGTCTTCGATCACTTAGTTGAGAATTACAATCACAGAAATGGGAATGTAGAGATAGATGCACGTATACACAAAACACTATAAGCAAGAGAGTACACAAGATGTTAACATGGAAAACCCTGAGAGGGAAAAACCACGGGAGCCCACAGACTCCGAACTATCACTATGTCAAAAGAATACAACAAGGAGGCACAGATGCAACGACCTCATGCTCACACTCTTCGCTTGGCGGCGGTTACAACAGAGAATCACTCTGTGTCTCTCACTCTCTCTCTCTCTCTCTGTTACACTCTGTATAATAGTTACACCAATAACTCTATGCATCATCATACTCTGTTTGCCCTAGGTCATATTTTATGCTAATATGACTTTCGGGCTATTTACAAATGTAGCCACAATGGGCTAACAGAGACATATTTACATATATGTCCCTTCATCCGATGAGAGATTCTCACCGGGCCTACGTCATCCGGTTCTCACTGGGTCTTCCGTTGCCAGGTACTCATATCCCATCCAAAGGGACCAAAAAACCTAAAACTTCGAATGTATTCACTATTTTGTCTTCCAAATTAGTTACACCTCTACTCTGCAAATCTTTTTTTTGTTTATGTAAATTCCTTTTATTCAAAATCTTCTATTATAGTTGCATCATCTATCGACACACTCTACCTTTATCTTCAACTCTATGGATGTGGCTTTTTACCTCCTTCGGGCTATCACAACCCCTTGTTATAAGGGCCCGTCCTAGAAATCCTATAGGAAATTCTCCACTTCTCGTAATGAATGATTTTGCAAATGCTCCTTGTACCTCGCATGATTCGGTCAAACATTAAGGAATTGTATCAACTGCTTCCCATTCCGACTCTGGTTCCTTGCAAATGTCGCTCCATTTTTAATTACCTTAATCGCAATCCCTACTGTTGCGATGTATGGTTGCCCCAACATTATCGAATAGAAGGACTTCTCCTAGGCTAAGAAGTTTTGATCTAAAGACGCATCCCCAATCATAACTCTAATATTGGGGCCGTCACCACATAAATCCTCCATGACTTTGGTCACTGCTTGGACCTTGCAGTCGTGATTCCTCTCTATGTGCCACGCCGTACGATTGTAGAAATCGGACAATATGATGTTGATCTTGGAGTCATGATCAATGAGCTCTACATACAATAACTCCATTTTATCTCAATTTTTTACGGGAGCCTTAGTTGTTGCTCGAGCCCAGTGCGTGCAGGTGTGTAATGGCTTCTTTCCTCCTTGTGACTACATAGTATGTCAACACTATGTATTCCACCTAATAGTGTAGTCTCGTTATCCTCATCTATTCCTATATCGTGATGGTATTTACACCGCCTGTTTCTTCAACCACCCTTCTCTTTCTCTGGATCACATCAATGTGATAGGAACTGCACGCTCCCTATGTGCAACACTCGGCCACAACCGAGTTTAGAAACATACACAGAAAAACGGGAATGGATACACGACACAAAAGAAGAGAAGAGTACACAGGATGTTTACGTGGAAAACCCAAACTAGGGAAAAAACCACGGCAGCCCACAGGCTGCAAACTATCACTATGTTACAATGTACAACAGTAAAGCACCCATGCAACAACCTCAAGCTTTCTATCTTCGCCACAGGCGGCGGTTACAACAGAGGCAACGACCTCTTCCTCTCTCTCTCTCTCTCTCTCTCTCTCTCTCTCTCTCTCTCTCTCTGTACACTATTATGCGCTCTCTAGTCTTGCGCCAACAAGAATGACAACATCCTCTACCTTCTCTGTTTGCCCTAAGTCATATTTATACTAATATGACTTTTCGGCTATTTACAAATATAGTCCCGATGGACTCTCAGAAACATATTTACAAATATGTCCCTTCATCCGGTGAGCACTTCTCACCGGGCCTTCATCATCCGGCTCTTGCCAGGTACTCCTCATCCGGTTCTCACCGGGTCTTCCGTAGCTAGGTACTCCTCATCCGGTTCTCATTGGGTCTTCCGTAGTTGGGTACTCCTCATCCGGGTCTTCCGTAGCTGGGTACTCATCCGGTTCTTACCGGGTCTTCCGTAGCTGGGTACTTGTCATCTGGTTCTCACCGGGTCTTGCGTAGCCGAGTCCTCCACATCCGGTTTCGGCCTCGGCCGAGTTTGCTCATCAGTACTGTTCTTCTCACTTCCCATCCAGAGGGACCTGTTTCCTAACATAATGATCACTATGTGGAACTCCTTCACGATCCACTTCTTGAAGTGTCAACTCAAAGTTGATGTTGAGGATCCTGGACTCAAGCACCTCCTTTAGGTTGGTGCATGTTTCAATGTCAAAGGCGAGTTTCAATATCTAGATGACCTTCTAGTTCTGTTTGTCCTCCTTCGTCGCCTTTGCAACAACCCTTTCTGTTTCGTGTCTCTTTTGTTCTTAAGTCTCGGGTCTTCTCGATGAATCCAGATTGACTATTTAAAGGTCAAATGTATGTACATTAATTAATTAATTAATTAAAACAAATTGCTTGTTGGTCAAGGCGGTGAGCAAGCCGTCTCAAGGAGTGCGGTAAAGGGAGAAGAAGCAGTATGCCCCCCATAAAAGCCCCTAAGGGTAGATGCATGGAAAGCGAGGAAAGGAGTAGCTTGTAGATTACAACTTGAAGAAGGTGTGGCATCAAGGAGGCTGCAAGACAAGTAAAGTCGTGAAGATGGTTTGTGCAGGAGACATACAACCTACAGAACTAGGAAGAGGTCAGAGCAATTTAAATACTTGCTAGATTTTCATCGATATGGTCCCCAAGTTGGATTTTTTCTTGCTTGAAGATCGATGGGACAATTTTCTTGGAGAATGATAGTTTTGTCCTTGTCGAAGATATCTTGGCCAAAATCTCGAAACTTGGTTGGAAGTAAGATAGTTGACATTTAGGGACTCGGGATTGGTGTTGTTATTACTACAAGTTCCATAGAACGTAATATACGTGTTCGTGCAAGCATTCAAACGTTTGAAAACGAACACATTTAAAAGGGGAAATCCGTACTCCTTTTTGTTTTATTTTTTCATTGATTATCATTACAAATTAGCTCACCCTAGTAGTAAGTTGCCATGCTACCACTGTCTTTTCTTTTCTTCATATTCTCGAATATATGTTTTATGAGTTTTTGAACGTTTGATTATAATTTATAATGACATATTTTGATTCAATCTCTATAGTTCATACTCATTTTTTTGTAAAGTTCTAAAGTGAGGAGGATAGAGATGTCTTGATTCTTAAGAAGCATCCCAAAGGTATGCATGTGATACAATGCAAATATTGCAACCATAGATTGAGCCATGCGTGATATTCTTGAGATTCGACATCCGTAATATTCGTGGTATTCGAGAATAGAAAATGGCCCTAAGAATATTATAAAACCATTCGTTTACATATACATATACACACATACATACATACACATACATATATACACACATACACACACATATATATACATATACACACACATACATAGATACATATACACACACATACATATATGTGTACACAGACATACATCAATAATTAATTAACTCATTAATATAATGATTAATTTACTATTAACTAATTAATTCACTTAAACATTAATTGATTCACTAATACATTAATTAATTTACAAATACATATCTTAATTCATTAACACATTAATTAATTCATTGGAAAATATTAGTTAATTAATTAATAATCAATTAATGCATTAATAATTAATTAATTAGGGCTTTGGCAAAACTTAGGGTTTCAGTGAAACTCTGAATTTGTAGCGGACAACAGGATGTAGGATTAGGTAGAGCATGAGAGGGAGTCGATGACGCAGGCCGAAAAGAAGAAATTTTGTCGAAATTAGGATTATGACAGAAATTAGGGTTTTCTGTCGAAACCCTAATTTCTGGCCGAGAACAGGATATAGAGGGAAGCGAGGGTGTAAGTAGCACGCAGAGGGAGTAGGGTGAGGCGTCTTTGCTTCCTGTTGGCCACTGTTCACTCGCTCGTAAATAAAACACAATTTTTTTTATTTTTTTATTTTTTTATTTTCAAAAAAAAGAAGAAAACGAATATATTTACGTGTATTCGTATTCCTATTCGTATGGATTCGTGGGGCAGGCCCCACGAATGCGAATATTTCAATCTATGATTGCAACCATACTTATGTTGGTGGTTCACAATGGATTAGAGTCCACTTATTGGGATTGAGAGTGAATCAATATATATAATATAGAGCATAGTCAATCCAATCCAACTTGTCAATCCAATCTAACTTCGAGATGATTTACCATACAAGCTTGATTGAATCATTCTCGAATGCGAATGCACGTATGATACATATGGTTCATTCTATGACTACAACGATACACATTTATTTCGTCTTTTTGTCCCTTGTACATTTATTACTGCATGATAGGGTTCAAGAATATCTACATTTTAGATGATAAGCACACACATTGTAAGCAATATCATTATGAATTAGATGATAAACATGCACTTAGATTTAACAATATTGCCACATATTTTGACAATGATTTTCTTGGCCAACGAAAATTTCTTTTGGCCCATAAATCTTACCTTTTCTTTTGTATTCGATCAATTATAATATAATTGAATTTTCAAGCAAACTCAAAGATCTAGTAGACCAATCAAATCTATATGCCAACAATTTAAGGAAAAGGAAGGGAGCAAATTAGAGGGAATTTGATGGGCAACTGTGTTGGCCTCTATGCCTAAACTGTTATTGCCCCCAAGCAAAGGACATGAGATTGATATTAAAAACTAAAAAAAGATTCCAAGTGATTAGTGGTTAATCATTAGATTAGAGATGATAAAGTGACTACATAAAAATACTCACACAAAATAATATATTTAAGAAAGAAAAAATTAATCCGCATAAAATAAGCACTCGTCTTCACGTTGAGGGACCTAATCTCCATGTTTAGTTCCTCATTTACCTTGTCCGGGTGCCCTCTTGAGTCCTTTTCACGCACTCCCTTCCCTTGATATATAAAGTTTGGCTTTGGAGCTTACAATCAATAACGGCAATACCAATGCCCAACACTGGTGCCAAAACATGAGTTGCCTTGAGGTGCTCCGTACTAAGCACAAGTCTTCATTTCACCCTGATTTCTCTCTCCTAGTTCAAGTTGTGTATTAGGATGGACCGCCATATACCCTCGTGAGAGTGGTTATGAGGCACTCTCGAGCTACCAATAGTTGTATACATAGATTTAGTGAACTCACACTTCCATGTTTCATTTAGGTTTAGGGTCACCTAAGCCTTTAATAGGGCTTGAGCGTTAAACATATTGAGATTTAGGACACACACTGACATTTAAGGCATACAGTAATAAGAAAACCACAATTCAATGAGTTGAGGTACACCACATAACGTATACTAAGATATTAGTGTTCGGCTTCAAATGAGCACTTGGTGTTGATTTCATGTAATATATAAAGGAAAGGAATGAGAATGAGAATGAGAATGAGAGCTCTAGCATAAATCTAGGGGCAAAGGAGATGTAAAATGCACAAATATGACATTTATAGTCTTACAAAAGTATTAGCTCCTTTGACATTGGGGTTGCCATTAGGCTTTTAACTTTATTTTTCTTGTGTCCTCTTTATCTCACACTAACATCCTTGGTATCAATGTGGATATGTTCGCATTGCTACATAGGGCAAGTACGTAACATGCATTGAGTAGGAGTCCTTCAATCTTATATTGCCATCCCACTTGAACATTTTACCTTTGTTCAGCAACGTGTACAAAGACTTAGCCTCATGGGTCTAATGCAAAATTCAAATATGATAAAAGGCACACATGTCCAAAAAAGCATCCCACTTCCTTACCTCTTTTTATAATGTCATTTACTTTTGATAAAGACGTCTTCCAACCATACAACCTACACAAGTGCTTAACCACAAGTATTTCTGATTGCCTAATGAGTATTTCTAACCAAAGAAGGGCAATTGTGCATCTTCTGGTTTTCAGAGCATCTTTTCAAAATCCACAATGTGTTCTAACATTGATTCTACACCATGTATTCACATTTAAAGCTTCATACACCACCCTTAATGGGAATATCGTCTAGAAATGGCATGGTGATATCTGGCATGTAATCATCCAACACCTTGATGTGGGCTACTAAGTTAATAACCCTCTATCACAACAAGCACATTCGCATGTTAGATCCTTTCTAAGAAGGTGAAGAAACATATCAAATGGGCGACGAACCTGTCATGGGCACTTGCTATTGAATCTATTAACCGTGATCCGAAACATTGATGACAACAAGCACAATCCACAACCAACCTACAATGGTCTCAATTAGTTCACTTACTAAAATCAAGTAACGTATTATATTCTTAATAAATGTGGATATGGATGTGGATGTACATGTAAAGGTAAGGTTTTTTAATCTCAATTTTCCTTCTTCATTTACAGTAGACATTCGGTTAAGTGCGTGCCCACTTAAATGTGCCATTCTATTAAGTGCGCTTTTTATAGAGGTCAAAATAGAGATCATAAAAATTTCATTATTTCATGATGAAATTACATAAAACCAAATTGAAACTATATTCTAAACATTCAAAAAACAACAAAATGATCAACATTTAATAAAATTGATGTTGTGAACCACAAAATGAATTGAACTTAGATCTTGCATTCCTACCATTGCATAGGTTGGGTGAGGGTCAATGAAGTGAAAACTATCGATTGGTTAATCAATTAATAGCTCATTATGTGGACTCATATTAGGGGAAGCTATTAATTGATTAATCGCTCATTATGTGAGCTCACATAAAGGAAAAACTATTAATCGATTAATAGCTCATTATGTGGACTCATATTAGGGAAAGCCATTAATCGATTAATAGTTCATTATGTGAGCTCACATAAAGGAAAAACTATTAATCGATTAATAGCTCATTATGTGGACTTACATTAGGGGAAAGCTATTAATCGATTAATAGCTCATTATGTGGATTCACATTAGGGGAAAGCTATTAATCGATTAATAGCTCATTATGTGAACTCACATAAAGGAAAAACTATCAATCGATTAATAGCTCATTATGTGGACTCACATTAGGGGAAAGTTATTAATTGATTAATAGCTCGTTATGTGGACTCACATTAGGGGAAAACTATTAATCGATTAATAGCTCGTTATGTGAACTTACATAAAAGAAAAACTATTAATCAATTAAAAGCTCATTATGTGGACTCACATTACGAGAAAGCTATTAATTGATTAATAGTTTTTCTTTTATGTGAGTTCACATAAAACAAAAACTATTAATCGATTAATAGCTCATTATGTGGAGTCACATGAAGGGAAAGCTATTAATCGATTAATAGCTCGTTATGTGGACTCACATAAAAGAAAAACTATTAATTGATTGATAGCTCGCTACTCTTAGGTATTTTTGTAGCACTATCTCAACCAAGTACGTGGATCGTTTCTCCTAAACCACATGCCACAATTCAAACTAACGACATCACGCACAATCTCTAAACGATTACAATCTAAAATATGTAGAGAATCAGGCCATCTAAACTATCCACAAGACCTCCCTTCTCTTCAGAATCTTTCTCTCGTATTCATAGCATAAACACCAAAAAATAGACATAAGAAAGAAACGTGGTGAGTGACATGGATTGCAGCAGCGTGGGAGCGATTATAGCAGCAAGGAGGGCCTCAACGATGGCTGTTGGGGTTGGGCTTTCTCAAAATTAGAACAGGAAAGAAAAAATTGGGATTTTTTTTATTATTACTAAAAAAGCCCTAAATGCGCAGCTCGGTTAAGTGCGCACTTTTCCCTTGCGTTCAAAGTGCACACTTAACTGAATGTCTACTGTATATGTGATGAATGCACCAATGTAAGAGGCACCAAGAAGGGCTTTTTCTCTCAACTTATTCACTAATTTGTTACAAATATATCGACATAAGAGGTGTCACATAATCTTATACTATGTGACCCCTACCTACTTAAATTAAGCCATTCTATTGCGATAAACATTCCAAAACCACTCTAATCTATCCCTTCAACCCCACAAATTCAATCTTGAACAAATAATAATAAATTCCTTAATACATGAAGGGTCATAATTCATGTTATTAAAAATCATTTTCAATATAGCTTATTTTATTGCAAAATATTAGCTTTTCACTAGCATTATTGATACGTATATATATTAATTATGGCTTAGACTAAGTCTATCCAACATAATCTTAGAGCTTTAATGGTTTTTCTTTTACCTAGTAAAAGTCAAGATATTGTGATCTCGACTTACCATGGATATTCGAGCTTAGTTTAATAACCCTTGACGATATGATATGTATGAAGTGTAGTTAAAATATATTGATTAGGAATTGGCAACGGCTTGGATCAAGCCTAACTGAACCGTTAAACCATTTTTAACGGTTTGGCAGTTTGGTGGTTCCGTTCAGTTTAGGCTTGAGCTTCCTTAACTGGTTTGAGCTCAGTTTGGGATGGCTCAAACTGAACCGACCTGATTTGGGCCAAAGTGGTTTCCAACCTAATTAAGGCTTAATCGGCTAGACTAAACCGGTTCCTAAACCGGTTTAGGCTTAACTGGTTTGGCCCAGTTAAGGCTTTATCAACTAGGCTAAACCGGTTTTGGAACCGGTTCAGTTCAGGTTTGGAAACTCTCAAACCGGTTAAGCAGAAACCGAACCGTTGTCGGTTTTTAATTTATCATTGACTAGATGATAATTATGATTAAATCTTTATTCCTTTACATCTTTTGCTTTAGAAAATGACTCAATGACTCGAAGCCTAGCAAGAACCTCATCCACTGAGCTCAGCTCTGCATAATGAAATATAAATAGAATACCATCGACCTTTCACATTTTCGTATTGTGTCAAAACATGTCAATGACATTGAGCATAAAGAAACGGTCAAATACAACGAGATAAACAACGGTAATCAAAGACAAAATACATTACACAAACTGAACACAAAGATGAGTATAGGCCATGAAAACACAAAACTGAGAAGAGGACTTCATTTTCAGAAGTACCAATATCCAAGTTTGTTTGGGAGACCAGAATGAGAGGAATTTAGGGCCATTCTAGTGCAGAGGGGGGGATGTTATCTTTCTCAACTAATTCTTTGTGTACACCTACCTACATATGGATGCAGTAATTTACATCCTATAAGAGATTTTAAATTTCTTGTTCTCGTCCTCATTCTTGCCATTGCTAAGTCTGATGAACAAGAATTTTTTGCACGTGCCTAAGCATACATTGTAATGGGTAAAAATGTCATAGAAGAAGAAAACACCTGCATTCTACAATATTCCAGTGAAAAATAGCCTCTACTGTGAGAATCTGATAAGAAACTTGATATTGTAGCCATAACATTTTTTCAAGGTAAACCAGTAAGTATTCCACGAGAGCCAGACCATAGATAGGATTTTGGAACATAGTATGCCTAAAAGAGAATAGTGAATCACAATCTAGGATGACAACATTCAATTCATATTTTGGCTATCCTTTGGGCCATAAAAGAGATGGAAATTTGTTCAGCTTTACAATGGCATATAATGAAGGTATTTAGATTAATCGTTTCTATTGAACACCATCAACTGATCCTCATAGAGATATACATACATAGATTGAGCTCAATGCCCAGAAGCTGTATCATGCAACCTAACCATTTCTTGAAGGCCAATGTTATTGTGATGAATTCTCCCCAGTTTAACATACCCATACTAAAATGATCCATTGTTTGCAATCAATCATACCATTAAAAGGTATGAGATGAGAGCTACAAAATCAACCAATCACATATTGTTAGAGATAAGATTTCACACAAAAAGGGTGCATAAAGATTTCCAGGGGAGCTGTATTACAAAGAACCCTTCTCTACTCAGCTCTTATACACTTGTGGTGTATTCTCATCCTTTCCAAGGATTTCCTGCATGAAGAGGAGAGCTCCACCAATTAATAAATATTTGTTTCTCGATATAGTGCCATGAGAACCTTGTACTCCTCTTTAGTTTAAATACTTGAGAATTGATTAAGACCCTGTTTAAAACATCTTTAAAGGTGCATAAAATATGAATAAATTAACGCCTTCATTCAAATTGTTTAGCTTGATGTACAGGCAAGATTATTGACAAAAGAAATGGTCTTTACTTCAAAGAAGAAGAAAGACAAATGGAGAAAAGAAAACAAAAAAAATATGTTTTAACTCACTAGTTTTTACGGCTTGCAATATACTCTGTGAGCCCAAACAAAGGGGCTGCTTTAGCTTTATCAAATCCCTCTAGCTGTTTGATGGCTTGCATCTTCAAATCTTGTGCAAATTCCCTAGATTTTTCCAATCCTAATAGCTTCGGATAGGTAGCTTTATCCGCGATCAAATCTTTCCCAGCCGTTTTCCCTAGCTCATCCGACGATCTCGTGACATCCAATATATCATCAATGACTTGGAAAAGCAATCCAGTGAGCCGTGCAAACATGCGAAGCTTCTCGATCTCTTCCTCTGAGGCACCGCCCAAGACAGCCCCGACCACGACAGAGCCTTCGAGCAAGGCGGCCGTTTTGTGCAAGTGGATGTATTCGAGAAGCTCGAGGTCCACATTCGGGTTCTTCTCATTGGAAATATCCACAACTTGGCCGGCGGCAAGGCCTTCGGGGCCGATAGATTTCGCAATCTCCGAAATCGCCCTCACGACACGCCTTGTGGGGACAGATTTAGTCTCAAGGGCAATATGCTCGAACGCAAGGGCCAGTAGGGCATCACCGGCGAGGACGGCTGTAAACTCACCAAACACCTTGTGATTGGTAGGTTTTCCGCGTCTCAGATCGTCATTGTCCATACAAGGCAAGTCATCATGGATGAGTGACATGGTGTGGATCATCTCCAGGGCACAAGCAGAGGGCATGGCCATGGCTTCCACACCGCCAACAAGTTCACAGGAGGCAATGCAAAGTGCGGGTCGGACACGTTTCCCACCTGCCAGTAGCGAGTACCGCATCGCCTCGTGTATCTTCTCGGGTTTCCTCACAGGGACACAGCACTCCAATGCTGCCTCAACCGATTTCGCCTTGCCCTTCATATAAGCTTTGAAATCGAATTCTTGCAGCGGTAGGGTCTCTTTTTCTTCCAAATCGCTGACTTTCGGCTCGACACCGGCAGTGGCCGAGCAGCGGCATGGAGATCTGGCCCTTGAATGGATCCATTCAGCAGTGTAGCAGGAAGAAGAGCGGCTCCCATCCACATTCGGGAACTCACGAAATGAAAATGAAGAAGAAGAGGAGGAGGAGGAGGAGGAATTCTTACACAGGGTAGTAGACCTAGTGATGGAAGGCGAAGAGGGGCCGGTATTATTTGCAGAGAACGCCATAGCCGCAGTTGGGCCAACAGTAGCAGCAGCTGTGGCGATGGCGGACATCGTCATAGTCATCATCTTACATGAATCTCTCTCTCTCTCTCTCTCTCTCTCTCTGCACACAAATTTGAGCAGAGGCAGGAAAGGCCCTCTTTCTTCTTCTTCTTCTTCCATAGTACGTAATATACTCGAATGCATTGGCAAACATTCGTTTCTTATACTACGAATGAAAAACGAATGCGTATTTTATTAAAACATTCATATGTTTTTTTGTTTTACACCTTTTACCTTACTTAACTTTCTTACCTTAAAAGAAAAAAAATCTACCTTATAATAAATAATGAATACACAAGTATGATATTTACCATATTTCGAGGGCGTTCTCCATACTCGAATAATTGAAACATTCGCGAATGCGAGTATGGTTCATACTATGTCTTCTTCTTTTTCTTCTTCTTCTTCTTTGGTCTTGGTCTTGGTCTTGGTCTTGTGTTAGTCGTGTGTGAGTGTTAGTGTTGGTGTTGGTTTTGGGTCCTTGTGACCGCCCGCCCACTTTACAATGGGGTGCTTCAACCAACCCGGCATGTTCCTTGCTTTCTTACCCTTTTGCTATGCCATGCTATGCTCGTGCTCCTTGGGTTACCACTTCGTTATTTCAAGTCAAGCATATCATTGGTACTCTCATCCATGCCCAATCAATCTTTTGATATCCCCGAGTTAGGTTCCCACAAAAATTTAGATAAAGAGATGTGTGTGTCTATGTATGTGTGTATGTGTGGAGAACAAGAGAGAGAGCTCATATGGATGTACCTTAGTTGGTAAGGTTGCCCAATGGAGACAAGGTGGTCATGGGTTTAACCCCTACATTCCACAATGGCATCTAGTGATATATATATATATATATATATATATATATATATATATATGGTGTAATGTAGAGATGAAAAAATTGGGTTTCGAACCCAAGTTGTAGTGTTAGTAGTGTAAACAACCTACCGATAGGGTCTGTCACTCGTTATTATTGTGCTAGAAAAGGTTTCCAACAACATAGTTGATAAACAAAACATAAAGTAAGAATGTGATTCATGACCAGTATTGCATCCACCACATGTAGTGCATAGGTCTCCCTAGATGTCGAAGGATGGATACTAGATAATAAGCGGATAAGAGAATCTTTAAGAAGGCACGTGATCTCTATTTCCTTGTGATTGATTTTAGAGCCTTGTTCCACATACAAAAATTCTCTAGCCATTGCGAAAAGTACCTAAGAGAACTCTCATTATTCTTCACCAAACCATTTGTGTCATCAATGAAATCATTTGTTATTTGGCAAATTCCATGTCTCTAACTCATCTTTGTTAACCTTTTCTTGGACTTGCCAAGTCCATTCTCATCAACATCAAACAACAATGGGCAACCTTGCTTGGAGTGGGAAAAAAATGGCTCAAAGAATCAAGATGTGAACATTTATGTTAATACAAGCAATAACACCATGGAAAAATATATTGATAAACTTAATATCTTCCCAAGAGCTATAACATGCAAAGATTAGAGGACAAAGTTCTACTCTAATTTATGATTACTTTTTGTCAAAATCAAATTTGGAATACATGTGATCTTAATTGGGTTTGGAATCATATGCTTGCCCTTCCCACATTTATCCCACATTGTTTTGAAATCAAGTTGTCTTTATTGCTTTTGGAAGCGTAGTCTTGCTTTTCCATCATTATTAAGCCCTTGCATTCTTCTCATACCAATATGTCGTGTGAATTGAGCTATTTGATTGGCTAGAGCTTTAGCAAATATTTTGTACGAAAAAGTGAGCGTAGTTAAAGGTGTCCAACTTTTATCATTACCCTTCTTGCCTCCTTTATATATTAGCTTTATTATCCCCTCATGGATGTGTGGATATAGGCTTATGTGATGGATGGACTATTGTTGATCAATGCACATGTCTTTGAGATTTTGGAAAACTAAGTGGGGGCTCCATCTAATATTGGGTTGTTGTTGAAGAGAATCCTCATCAACTTTAGCAATGTTCTCCTTGGAAATAGGAGAATCAAGGAATTGCAATATTGGAAGCATTTTATTTCTTGCACAAGATATCCCAATACTCAACGTGGCTAGACATTATAATGGTAAGGTGAGCTCTACAATCAATATGTTCATAATAGTCTAAAAATTTGCTATGTTTTTATGCACCTCTATCGTTGGCCCATCTAAAACTAGTGTTCCATGTGATGTTCACCAAGTCATACAAAACTATGACTTCATACCAAGTTTCCACTTCATTGCAAATTTCGTCTATCCTTAAGGTATTTGCAGCCATATTGAATCCCCAATTAGGATCACGAGAAGGATGAAATATGTTGTGTCCCATAGTTGAGCTTTAGAGGAATTGACACTAGTCGCATATTTATCGAGATGATAGAAAAGTCAAAACTTAATATTGGTATGTCACAAGCTATTTCCAATTGTGAGGAGATGGGTCTCTGTATTTCCAATAGTAAGGGAAGGGTGCAGTAAAGACATCTAAACAAATAAGATCCAGACCTTGATCGCAATATGTGGTTGTCCACTCATGTTGGTTGGACACAAAATTTGTATTTTGAAATATTGTAGATTAACCTCATAAGAAAGTAAAAGCTATGATATTGCATATTTTCTTTATGCCAAAAGCAAGAGTTTAGATACGAAAATTTCCCTTTATCATGAAGTAAGAGATGAATATTTCGGCTTACTGAATGATGGATATGATTGTGACTTCAAAACTGTGGAGCCAAACTTCGTAATTCCATGTGAGCATAATAATTTGATATGAATAAAACATAATAATCAGTGTGACTACTCATCGACTTTAGTTTTTAGGTTCATTAATTCACGTGGAAATAAGCACAATAGTTAGGATGTCAATGGCTTAGCTTTTCACGCATAATGATTGTGGGAGGCAAACGATGTTCATGAGGCAATGACAATACATAATAGAAGATTGATATTAGTTAGTCCCTTTCAGTAACCTCGGAAGCAGGTGCGATCTATCCAAATTTGGAAAACAGTGACCACAGTAACGTTATGGGCATTATGGAAATATCGTTGTAATTGACTTTATGATGCAATAATCATTCATCTCTCAAATGTGATGCTTGAGATATGGGAGAACTTGATGGCAATAGTCCATGGCCAATATGATAATATGCAAGGTTCCCCAAACATTGTGAACAAGAGAAGGAAAATGCTTCTTCACTTATGGAAAAAGTTGCCCCTGTTTACAATGTCAACTCGAGAGCCTCAATGGCACTATCGACTTCCATGGACTCTTTCTTAAATATCAACACCTTCTACAAAGTTCGATATTTGGTCCTAGGATTATTTTACATAATTGTATAGGAAAAGTTGTAACCTCTTGGGCAGCTAGGTTCAAGTTGTAGCCTTTGGGTGTTTTTTCTTAATACTATCGAAGAAAATCTTTTAAAAAAATATTTTAAAAAAGCATAATGAATGTGGGACATCAAACAATGGAACGTTCCTCTAAGTTGGCAAATCAATATGTTGATTCTTACTATTCTATTTAAGATATTTGGCACACCATCATCATAATTGAAATATAGCGCAATGAAAATGGTTGTCCTCCAAATTTTTTTGTTGAGAAGATTGGTTTTAGCTTTAAAAAACTAAATTCATTTCTCATAATATACTTTCATGTAATCTTCTTTATTTCATGGATACTTTTCTTTCTAGAGTTTTAATATGTATTGAATTGTTTCTCTATTTATCATTTTAAACCAAAACACATGTTAAATGAAGATCTTAATGCAAAACGTGTAAATAACAACACTAGAAGTTCGACTCCTTGTTTCAAACTTCAACTTTTTATTTGTCTTTACATAAATGAACTTAGGAAGTTTGTTACGCCTTGCCTTCCATATCACACATCTTTTCCTTGAGAGAGGATCCATCTGATTCCACGAGTATCTTATGTTTACATGAATGATGTCATGTTCATAAGATAAGGAATAGTCACGATGCCCCACTGAAGAAAAAATCAACATGTTGCATGTCAAAATATCCATAGTTTTGGCATGTGATCATAGTTTATATGGTCATGCATGTGGTACAAACCTATACATGTATATGTTTACTATTATTAATTAACGTGTCCATAAGGTGGAGCATTTTATAGGCATAACCTTAGACTAATTCTAATACACATTTTAATGGGCTAATGGTAGGATAGTTGGAAAACTAATGATGTTTGGACTTGGGACAAACCCGTAAGGACTTATGATACATGAGAACAAGTGGTGCTCTAGGAGCCTTAGGTGTTGGGTTATGTAAAAGGGGAATTGTTACCCCCCTCATTAAAGATGTGATGCTACTTCTTCGGATGATCACATGAATAATGGTTCAACTAGTTTGCTAGTTTGAAGGATCTAGAATTATTCGTCGGTGAGGAGGTACTATGGGAGGTTCAATGAAACTTTTTAATGCCCTTACCTTTGATGGTAAAATTATGTTTATGTGAAATACGTGATACATTCTTGGAGTTTGGGCGAAATTATTTCACATGATTTATAGGAAGGACTCTCGATTCCAAAGATTCTCTATCTTCACAAACACTAAATTAAAAAATTTCTCACGAATTGCAAGTAGTGGCGTTTATTCGTGAAGGTTGACATTATTCATGAATGTTGAATGGCGTTTATTCGTGAATGCTCACAACCCTTCAAGAAAAGCTTACAATATTCCAGCTTATCACACACATTATTGTCAACAATGTTTAACTCCTCAAGAAAATCTTGTTACTATAATCAACAATGCTCACAACCCTTCAAGAAAAGCTTACAATCTTCCAACTTTTCACACATTATTGTCAACAATATTTAACTCAAGAAAATCTTGTTACAATTCATTATAAACAACTCTTGACCATTAAACGAGTAGCCCACATACAAGAGTATGGGCAAATCCAACAAGGAACACCCAAACATTGTTATCACATAGGTAAATGGGAGGCATGTATTTTGAGTTTTTGGTTAGCGCCGCTGACCATCAATATATGGTTGTCTCTCATGATATAAGCAAAGAACAAAAAAGGAAAAATGGTTCCATGAATTGAGGAACTTGATTGCTTACAATTGAAGATGGCAATCCATAGATGTTCGTTCACTAATAATTCAGGTAGCTCAAGAATTGTAGTTGATATGGGAGAGAGAACCCAACATGCATCATCACCTTTGCAATGTTTAACACCTCACCTATGTTCAGGGATACAAAGGTCACTGGCATGACTAAATGTATGATATATGTACCAATGTGTATGGTTATGGGCAATCATAATCTCCTTTAAGATAGTATTACAAATCTCTATATCAAGATCACATACATGCCCTTTATGAAAGATCTTCCAAAAAATGATTTACTGGTATAGATGTACAGCCCATACATAGTACACGATATGATTAGGCAATAACATCTATCTCCTTGCTCAATGCATTCATAATCACGATTTTTCACGTATTGCATCAACAGTTTGATACATACTAACATAACCACCATATTTGTATACCAATATCCATCTCCTTGCTCAATGCATTCATATTAACAGTTCGTATCATGTAACTTCAACAGTTTGACACTAACATAACAACCATATTTGCAGAATATTTGTATACCAAGATCTATTTCCTTGCTCAATACATTCATAATCACAGTTCATATCATATTGCTTCAACAGTTTGATACTAACATAAACATCATTAAGTGCAGAATATTTGTAATACCAATATCTAGTTATAGCATCGCTTGATCCTTGATGCTGTTCATCTCAAATGAGACTTCATTTAATATGTGTCAAACAAATCGATTATAACTTCATTAAGCCAATCAATGAGACCTTTGTGAGCCAATATCATAACATAAAACAAGAAGAAACTAGTCTGCAGTGTTCAAACAACAAATGAAAGGAGATTTTCATGAAAAGTAAACTACAGACACGAGAATTCTAGTCAGTTGAGTCTGATATTAGACTCACTGCATATTCATGGCTAGAAAATGCAGGAAAAAAACAAAAATAAAACTTATGTATAGCAATAAATTGGAGGCCATCATTTGCTGCATCCACAACAGTATACAACTTCATTCCTTTTAACAACAAAGTTACACCAAGACCATAAATTGATCAGCATGATATTAACACCATGCAGGATTTAGCTTTATTTCATAAGCAGTAAAAAGCCATGTAAATCAAGGACAGGGAAAATCCAACATTACTTAATGCTTTTCAAAGACCAAACTTGCCGTTAAAATATGCAGGATGGTGCTACTTACTTATTAACACCAAAATACTTTCCATAAGTCTACACTGTGATATCAAGCTCAGGTTTCACAATCAAAACGCATAACAGTATAGTACTATTACTCAAAAACAATTAAGAAAACAATATAAACAATCAAATACAAAGGAAATTCAAGAAAACCATTGATGCGAACATAACATGATAAAACCTCATCAACTTAGCAATTCAAATAGTAATTAGGAAAACAGATTTCTCTGAAAGTGAATTAAACCAAATTCAAATCCTACCAAATAAATCAGAGTAAAGACGGTAAGGAAATTTCAAAAATTGATACAAACTGCATTGCGATTCACTAACATGTTCCGATGTCGCAAAAGCGACAGCATAGATGTCAAACACACCTGTTTTTAGATCAAAACTGAAAAAGGCTAAGAATCCTAACGGTAAGACTTCTGGAAGCGAGAACGCGCACCTCTCCCTCCGAACTTCTTGGGCTCGCAACGGCGGGGATCGGCGACGAGGAGTGTTCGATCATAACGGGCAAGGGTGTCTCTGATCTCCTTCTTAGATACCTCGTCCACGTACTTCTGGTAGAAGGCAACGAGGGCCTTGGCAATGGCCTGCCGAATGGCATAGATCTGAGAGGTGTGTCCACCGCCTTTGACGCGGATGCGCATGTCTACGCCTGCGAAGCGGGAGCGACCAAGGAGGAGGACTGGCTCGTAGGCCTTGTAGCGAAGGATTTCAGGCTCCACCAGCTCGATGGGGCATCCATTGATCTTAATTAGACCCCGCCCGCGCTTGCAATGGCAAACCGCTACTGCCGTCTTCTTCCGACCGAAGCACTGCACAGACTCCACGGCGGTGGCCATGGCTATTAAAGCTTGCAGGTGAAATCTACAAATCCTCGCGCGTAACCCTAACCCTAACCCTAACCCTCAGCAGAGCGCAGAAACTGTGCGATTGAGAGATGGGGAAACAGAGCTTCGGCGCTGCCTAAACCCTAACCATTCGTCCGCGTTCACACCGTCCGGACAAATGGAGACCCATTTATGTACATTATTCATTATCTTTGTGGACATCTTTTGTTGGAAGTATTATCGAAAGAAGCATTTGGAAAAAACTTCTACGATCGATCGGGAGTTTCTCTCATCTTCTCATGGGACTCAAATGTGAATAACTTCGAAGTATCGTATAGAAACGAAGGTGTGCAATATAAAGAGATGGCGAGTGATGAAGCTCTGAGATATGATGAATTTCTTTCGTGTGTAAATAACTGGTAAAAGAGAACAAGATGTATATGAGACACATAATCATGTTAATAATGAAGCCTTATTCGAAGAGGCACTCACAAGTACAACAATGGAATTTACAGTCAGTCCAAATGATGGAATGAGCGCTCTCTCCCAAGCTTCGATCATGAACCTCATTGAATTCAAAGATGAGATAATGGGAATTACAAGGGACGATCGAGAGGATGCAACGACAAGTATCTCTGAAGATTCGTACCCTATAATCGAATAACTTTGATGTGGTTCGGATGATGAGACAAATATAATCTCCGAAGCTTCATATCTAAATGAAAAGTTACTTGCCCACCCATGTGAAGTGGTGGAAACCAAGGAAGTTCAAAACGAAGGCACTATGCCTAGGAAGATACAAAAAGAAATAGTTAAAAAGACTTGGATCATGAACAAGAAAATACACCATCCAAGTGTAGATGTAAAACCAAGATCAAGCAGGATAATGGCACCACACATCTAAAACCTGAGACTAGGACACTGAGGAGTTGGGATGGTTGATGGCATGAAGACCCTCACCGAAGCTTTGGGCCCATGCCACGGTAAGACCGAAGAGAAGGATGTCGATGATGTAGGAATGGATAGAGGAAATAATGTCAAATGTTTAAGGATAGAGACAAGCAAGACAAAGACCAGGATTAAGATTTAAAGGGTGTTCCCTAGGGAACACACGATATATCAAACTCAAGGAATGGTGATGACATGAAAGGTGCAATGAGACAACAACAATGTATCGAATTCGCGAAAGCTCAAGAGGAAGACACACATGGACCTGGCATAAACCCGACATGTCCATATATCAAAGATGAAGAAGCAATGGTAAAAGACAATACAAAGGACGACGAGGCCAAACAAAGTACAATAGTGCACGAAGATGGCCAAGCATGCAAGGAGAAGATGAAGGATGTTCCTCCAGCTGTGATTGTGACATCCAACTCAAAAGAGGACAATATCACGAAGATCAAGGGAACAATGATCAACTCTAACATGAGAGCATACTATGAAAGAGGCCGAAGCGGGAAACATACAACGTGGTCATCTGAAGAACCTAAATGTGAGCATATACTTGAAGAAGGAACTACAAGTAGGCAAAGTCGATATTCGGATGGGGCCTAATGAAGGCAAGAGTGAACCAAAGGAAGAAGGATGGCCAAAGCACCTTGACTAAGGGGATGCTAGGAACAAGGGTGGCGCATGCTTGGTGCATGAAGGGTTATGTTCGATGAAAGCGCATGACGCCACGACAACTAGTTGTGGTGGTGCAAAGTGCGAGCAAAATGTTTGGTGGATTGGGTGGTCTCCATGGCTATGATGGAAAGAATGGTCTTGGTGGTGTTGGAAGAAGAAAGATAAGGAATCATTGGTTTGGTTCTAGGTTAGTCTAGCATAGAAGGTTAGTTTATGGATAAAATGAGAGATTAGGACAAGGGTTAAAGGTTACAACTTGGTGGACAAGGGTTAAAGGTTAATTACATGTTAATCTCGGGCATAACTCACAGTTTGAATTGCTACTATGTTCGACTTTGGGCTCCCTTTGACTTTGACCTGCCTTCAACTCTTGGATACGTTAGAGTCTGTGCTACCTTCGACTCTACAAAGCCTTCAACTCTTACCTACCTTCGACTCTGCAAAGCCTTCTACTTTGACAAACTTTTGAGTCTGGCAATCTTTCAACTTTGATGATCATTCGACACTAACTAGCCTTTGAGTTATCCATCCTCTTTGGTTGAATTCCCTAGTGGTTCTGCTCAAGTAGCACACGTATGCATGTAACTTCACGAGGTGCTACTAAACAACAAGTCGACCTCCTCCTACTCCCACACTTCTACAATGATAAGATGAAGTTGTGGTCTACTTCCAACCCCATTGAGGCTAGAGGATGGTCTCATGTAATGGAAAACCCCCTAACCTAGTTTTGCCAATAGTTTGGGTAATAGTTTGTGATGCATCCCTCGTAAATCCACATCAACCCTATGTTTCTTCCTCTCCCACAATGTTGGCCATGGCCTGACTACCTTGTCATGTGGCAAAGGTTCTCCACATCGTGTTTCAATTGGCCATTATTTTAGCAACCGCACAACCACAAATCCTCAAAAGCCGAGGTGCTTTAGGCGATGAAGATCTTCATCCATACCTACTTTGACATCCCAAACCTCGAAATCAAAGTGGTCATACACATTTTGCAACTTTTGAGGATACTACTAGAAATACCATCACTCGATATACATTAGTTATGTCAATTTAATTATCCAACACGGTGACTAGAGTTCAACCTCAATAAAGGACCAACCCAGTTTCAACTCGTTGGTTTGTGGACCTTCTACCTACCAACTACATACAAGATTTTGAAACAATGATTGACATGTGGATCACAACCCCTTATATTACCTTTAGCAGAACACTCGCTTCACTCTTTGCCAACTATGTCACTTCCACATGGCTAGTAGGCAACTTCAAAGAGTTCTTCACAACCACCACTCATAGACAAGATATTCTACTCCCCCCCTCAATATCTAAAGGTTAGGCTTCCACCATCGCCCTCACCATCCTCCTAATCATCCACCTAACTCACCATACTCCATACTCTAGTCTCACTCACAACCCCCCTCCTTCACAACCACCACCTTCACCCATAATGCACCCCTAGTGTTGTGCACCCTAAAGTGTGCACTCGTTACATGGGGGGGGATGTTAAGTATCTGCCACCCAAGACTCAACTTGTGAAGAAAATGGTCCCAAATATACGCATCTTGTTGAATAGAGATGTTAGAAAAAGGGGATAGAGTAAAACCTAATAGGAAGCTTTTAGCCAATGGACATCGTAGTGTGGAAAGACCCCAAACCCTTTCTAAAAAGCTATAAAACCTAGTGACTTTTGTGGTTCTTCTCCATTCTTGACTTTTCTCCTTTCACTTAGTTTATTAAGAGTTTTCACTCTCCCCCCCTAATCTTTTATTTGAGTTTACGCACAAGGATTGAGAGCTAATTGGCCAAACCCTAATTATTCTACTCTTGTATAAGTGTCAAACCTCTTTCATAGTAAGAAGTGAGTGTTATTTATTTCTTTGTCTTGTTTTTATACTTATTTACTTCTATTGAGAGAGAAAAAGAAGAAGTATAAGCATTAGTCACTAAGGTTAGTTACACTAGTGGCTTGAGAGTGATCAACAACCACTCTCACTTGGTTTGTTGCTAATAGGGTACATGTCGGTCCGGACCCTTGGCTCAACGATATCAACGAGAGAGAGAGAGAGAGAGAGAGAGAGAGAGAGAGTGTGTGTGTGTGTGTGTGTGCTCCATCAATCTGTAGATGTGTTATGACATTAAGCACTTGGCAACCACACACTTTCCTCACATATTTCCTCATCCTAGATGGAGGTCATGTTCTAGTCCACCAAAATGACTGAAGAGTTTGTGCATGTACTTAGAAAAGAAGCAAGGAAGATGCGACGAGGACTAACCATATGAAAATCAAGGTTTTTGATATTAAAGATGAAGCATGTGATTTGCTAAGTTGCAAGGACTCTTCTTGTCATTAGATCACCAAGTGAGGGCTCATATTGGAAAAACTATATAAGGAGAGTCGATAAGGGAGGAGAAAAGTGTTGAATACGGTTATATAATGGATGTATTCACATTGCCCCATTGAATAGAGTAGGTCTAGGCCACATTTGTAAATATTGGAAAGAACAATTGCCCTAGTTCAGTTTGTATTTAAACTGAACTTTGTAACCTAGTTGTTGGTGATTGATGTAATGTTGATGCCGCCATTTGTGGTAACTTGGATTTGAATAATACAATTACCTTTGTGTGCCTCTTTGGTGTCTCTCTGTCTTTGTTGTTGTTGTTTTCCTTGATCTTGTTCTCTTGCTACAATTGCCTTTGCGTCTCCCACTAATATGTTCTACTGACCTTGTATACCATCTACCTGAAGATCTTCATCATAAAGAGTGCTAGTTTTGTTTTGCATATTGACGGCCGCCTTCCAACATCTGGTATCAGAGCTTGAGGTTTTTGATTCTGCAGTCAGTTGTCTTCCTGTCTGCATTAGCACTTATTTTCCAACATCACTGGAAGATTTTTCAGTTGATATCATTTGGTAAAACAAATTCTAAGATTTTGGTTAGACTGAAATATTTTGGTCGGTAACTCCCCACAATATCACATTGCTAGAGAAGAAACACCTGAAAACCCCTACTCCATTGTACTAAATCACTCTTGAAGTAAGCCAGCCAGTTGTACTTTGCGATTGTAGTCGCTCAGAGTAGGCTTTTCATCAAATCGGCCTTACTCGTGCTTCATCAAGTTAGATGGCAATTAGACAGGCCATTCGACGTTGTTCACTCACTCGTTGTAACCACTCAAAGCAGATCAGGCCTAAAGCACAACCTCGTTTGTGTTCCATTCAGCTAAGCGATATTCGGGCAGGCCAGTCGATGTTGTCCATCCACACGTTGTAGCCACTCGATATAGGATCGGCATCAGAAAAGGCACAAATGTCATATAATATGTGATCGACAATGGAAATCAAATGGACAATAATCATGCTCAATTCAACTAGGCAATATCCTAGTCCTTTGCAACATGCACATATGCCAAGCATCTGAACACCCTTAAGTGTTGGTAAGCGACATTTCTTCCTATCCACACCCTCTATAGGACATCACCCTTTAGAGGCATTGAGGGAGACATGTTTATAAGGTAGACAACTGTCAACATTGCCTCAACCCAATATGATTTTGGCAATTTTGCATGCGACAATATGCTTCTTACCCTTTCCATTATGGTATGATTCATTCTCTCTACAAGACCATTCAACTCAGGGGTCTTTTGCACTGTATACTCGAGTTTTATGCATTGGGTCTTGCAATACTCCTCGAATTGTCCTCTGTACTTGCCACCATTGTCTGTTTGGACAATCGACAACTTCTTTCCAAACTCTCTTTCTACTCTAGCCCGAAACTCCTTAAAGACCAACAACACTTGGTCTTTGGACTTCAACATGAAAGCCCACAACTTTTTGTTGTAGTCGTCAATAAATTTCACAAAGTATTGTCCACCATGATGTGATTGAGCATCATCAAAGCGTACATTTGTGTGGACCAATTCTAGTGCACATTCTCTCCTCTTTGGTGACCTAGAGTGAAATGCAGCTCTGTTTTGTTTTCCGGCCATGCAATCCACGCATTTTTCAAAATCCATTCCTTTTGCTTTTGGAAGAATATTCTTCTCAGCTAGGATATGCATGCCTCTCTCAATCATGTGACCAAGCCTTTTATGTCATAGCTCACCACCTGAGTCAGCTGCCACATTTGCCTCATCTTTACACAATTTGGCAATGTGCATCACATATAAAGAATCTTGTTTTTGTGCTTGGGCCACTATGAGACTTTGCTTGCAAAACTTCCACATATCATTTTGAAAGCTACCATTGTAGCCTTTGTCATCAAGTCTTGCAGTTTATATCAGATTCAGTTTGACATCCGGCACATGTCGTACATCCCTCAATACTAACTTATGGATGGTTGATGTTATCAAACATACACTCCCAATACCGGCGATCTTGCATGTTCCATTATCTCCCATCTTTACATAGACATAGTCATCGACTGTGTAAGATGAAAAACATTCTCTTGTGAGAATAAATGGAACGACGCATCGGAGTCAATCACCCAAGAGAACGCTTCATTTGCAAGGTTGACAATTGCTTGTTCGCAAATGAATAAAAGCTCTTCTTCACTGGTAGCAATGGCTAAAGTGTTTTTCTCCTCATAT
Organism: Azolla caroliniana; assembly: GCF_043228905.1. Lineage (NCBI taxonomy): Eukaryota > Viridiplantae > Streptophyta > Polypodiopsida > Salviniales > Salviniaceae > Azolla > Azolla caroliniana. The sequence goes on along the minus strand of NW_028230450.1, from coordinate 16,454,988 downwards.
ATCTTCTTAGGTTCGACATCATTAGCAACGCCTTTGTCTTTCTTAAGATGTCAACAATCCTTTTGGAAGTGTCCAAGCAGGTTTCCCACAATAGAAACATGTGAGTTGTCCCTTGGACTTTGACCTAGCATGGGACTTGTCTCTGTTTTGTGGACTCCTATGTTTGGTTCTGCCTTTGTCGAGGTTTCATGCCACATTTGCTTCCGATTGAGACAGGACACCCTTGTCCTTTCTCCTTGTCTCTTCATTCATAATACTTGTCTTTACCACTTGTAAAGACAGGTTTTCTTCTTGACATGAAGCATTAAGTGATACGACTAGGTTCTCCCAGCTGAGGGTGTTTTTCCTTTCATACAAGCCTGAAAGTTTGTGCCATAGGTCATAGGCGTTTGTGTCGTTAGCCACATGCTAAAGAACATTTATGTCTACACATTGTATGATGGTAGCCACTGCCATCCTGTTCAGGATTTTCCATTCAGACTCTAACACCCCTGCGGGTATTTCTTTCCTATCTATCGGCTCATATAGGTCTCTGACTATCATAAGATCCTCCATCTTGATCTTCCTGTCTAAGTAGTTATATAAGTTTAGGACTATCATTCCAGGAAAACCACTCACACATCCTTCCATCTAGCACCCCAAGCTCTGATACCAGTTTGATACAATTTAAGACCGAAGATGAACAACAAAGATAGGCTAAAAAACACAAAATAGAAACTTAAAGTACATGGTACACAAGATTTACGCGGAAACCCTAAAACAAGGCAAACCACAGAGCAACAGACTTCACTATGAGACAAGATTACAAAGATAGATTACAAAGCTTTCCAAGCTTTCAAGGAGAGAGGCTCAGATTATAGAAAATCCCTTCTTAGGGTTTTGGCAAGTTCTACAAAACTGTGCCATCACTCATTGACACTCACACTCTTTTTCTTCCTCCTTTTGTATCTCTTGAATTACACAATAATAATCTCTCACATAATAATCTTGTCCTAGCTCCATGTGTGTGTGTGTGTGTGTGTGAATAAGATATTATTATAATATAATAATAAGTAATCGACCAATTGGTCGACTCGACTGTCCGACCCACAAGTCGACAATTTAGTCGATTCGACTAGCCGGCTCCTATTGTCGGCTATTTGGTCGATCCGACTCTTCGATCCCAAATATCTTCACTTTGGCCGACCCTCAATTCAATCAACTCATTGGTCAATCCAACCGACCAACTAGAATTCGGTTGTTGACTTCTCCTATTAGGAGGGACAAAATCCTAACAAGAGTCACAATAGAAGACAAGTTAAAAGCTCTTGTATTGATGAGCAGTCTGCCTTCGTCTTCAAAAGCCCATGTCACCATTGTGTGCAACAAATCTGGAACGGTCGTAAGCTACTCTGAATCGAAGAGCTCAATTTTCACAAAAGATGCTCGGAGGAGATAGTTCGTTCATGATTCGGCCAAGGATGCTTTTGTAGTACAGAGTTCAAATGACCAACCGAACAGTAGGGGAAGAAGTTCTTCTCGGCCGCCGAGCAATTCGCAGAGCTAAGTCAAGTTCAAAGAGAGTCAGATATGCAACTATTGCAAAAAGCTTGGACATGTCAAGGCCAACTGTTGCGCTCGTAAAGTAAAGAATGACAAAACACAAGGAGTTGATCAGAAGGATGGCCAACATGAAGAGGTCAACTACGTCGGCTCATCACCCGAAGTACTGATGGATGACCCAAACATCTTGTTCATAGAGAATTTAGCCGAGTTAGAAATTCTGCTCATGATTGAGGAATCGAGCACATGGCTCCTATATTTGAGCGGCTTTCTACCACGTGACTCCTCACATATCACAATTCTAGCAATATTTGGCCCAACATTCTGACTCAATCCGAGTCTGAAATTTGCCGCATTGTGTTATAATCGGTATCGGCACAATAGAGCTCAACCTTCCGGGTGGCTCTACATTGGTACTACATAATCTCCAACACCTACCTGAGCTGTCAAGACCGTTGATCTCGGTCTGACAACTTGACGAATACGACATCTGTGCTGGCTTCTCATCAGGAGGGTGGACACTCCATAGGGGGAACCTCCTGGTTGCATGAGGTCCGAAAGTACACTCTATGTGCCCATTATACGTCACACTCAGAGAGGGTGACTTGTTTCTAGTTGATAACCCTGTGTCATCACTATGGTATGGACAACTTGGACACCTCCGCAAGGTCAGCATAACGCACTTATCCAGAGCCAGATATATCCCCAAACTCTCCTTTCAGAACACCAATTCTGCAAGAACTACCAATACAGCAAACAAGCTGCAGCCTCGCACCCGACGACAACACCAAAAGAATCGAGTCCACTCGAATTGGTCCATTCACAGGTCTGTGGCCTGATGCCACATCAGTCTCTTGGCGGCGCCTCCTACTTCGTTAGCTTCATTGGCGATTTGACTAGCAAGGTGTGGGCCTACCCAGCTAGAACAAAAGATTGGATGTTCTCGATCTTTTGAGAATGGCTTGCCATGGTTCAGAATGAATATGACCAGAAGATGAAATACTTACAGTCCAACAATGGAGGAGAGTTCAAATTAGAGGAATTCGTCAAATTTTTTCGACAACACGACATTCGACGTGAATATACAACACCATATAATCCAGAGGAGAACGGAATCGTCGTTATGCTCCAACACTCCAAACTATTGGATGGCTTCTGGGTAGAGGCCCTACTTACGACAATACACATAATCAATATGTCGCCGAGTAGGCCTCTAGGACTTCAAATACCTCAGGAATTATGGACCGGTAGGCAGCCGAATTTCGGATGCGAAGCATACACCCTTGTACCGAAAGACGATCGATGAATGATCAAACTGAGGTCTAGGAAATGCATTTTCCTTGGGTACGGACCAGATGGTGAAATCAGATATCGACTCCTGGACCCAGAGAACAGACAGATTGTCTGAAGTTCGAACGTTGTCTTCAACGAGAAAGTCATGAACAAGACGATTGAAAGCCTATTGAAGTCTGAAGGGTAACTTTCTTGGAAGTGTCGGCCCTTCATGACGGCCCAAGCCAAAACATGAGGTCGGCGTCATGGGGAGCCAAATCCTCTACCACTGAATCGGCTCCAACCGAATGTTTTGAGTCCGGACCATCTAACTCAGATACCCGATACGACTACACAGTCATACCAAAAATATCAGAAAGACTGTCGCAGTCTCCGGAGAGGTAACCTCTTGGAATCTTCTTCAAGGAAGTTGGCGAGCCGACGTCATACGAAAAGCATCGGCCACATGGCATCTAGCGATGGAGCCTGAAATGAACTCCATCTGGCAAAACAAGAGTTGGGATTTGGTCGAATTACTGAAAATTTGATGTGCTCTTCCATGCAAGTGGGTGTACTGACTAAAAGAGAGGTTTGATTTGGCCAACCCAAAATTCAAACCTAGATTAGTAGCAAAGGGATTCTTGCAAGAATATGGTGTTGATTTTGACAAAATCTTTAAATTTCATTAGTGGTGAAAATGATGACCCTTCGCTTCATGCTCGGCGTCGTGGTAGCCGAGGACTTAGAGCCGACCCAACTAGATGTCAAAACAACCTTCCTCCATGGTAACCTAGACGAGGAGATTTATATGGAGCAACCGAAAGGTTTTGTAGTATCCGTCCAGGAACATCTAGTCTATTGACTCAGGAAGAGTCTATACGACCTCAAATAGGCATCAAGGCAGTGGTATAAGAAGTTTGATGGCTTCATCCAATCGATTGATTTCTCCAAAAGCGATGAGGACAATTGCCTCTTCACCAAAACAGCTCGGGATGGGTCATCCATCTTCCTCATCGTCTATGTAGACGACATAGTACTCTCCGGACAACATGTTGGAGAGCTTGCTGAACTCCTTTGACAATTGCGGTTGAAGTTTTCCATGAGGACCTTGTCGAATACAAGTGTATAATGGACGTATTCACACTATCCCTTTGTATAGATCAAGTTTGGGCCATTTGTGTAATTAGCATAAATGGTAGTTGCCCTAAGTCGGTCACTATATATAGTGACCTTGTAACCTTTTTGTAAGGTTGGTTGTATTATTGTTTTCTATGGAATAGAAAGAGTCTTTTGTGCCTCCTCTCTCTCTCTCTCTCTCTCTCTGTGCACGACTAGAAACTGTCATACGCAGGTACTCGAAACCCTAATCGAATGCTTCTTGATCTTCCGCATCGACACGGCCTTGTCTCCAACATCTGGTATCAGAGCCTGCACAGTATTCGGTCCCTCAACCCGCTGTCGGCCGTCGTCTCAGCCTGCACAGCATTCGGTTCTTCGCTTCATCAGAGCCTGCACAGTATTCGGCCTTTCACTTCATCCTAGTCTGCAAAGCATTCGGCCTCTTGCGTCATTCGAAGAAACAGAGAAGAAAGTAGGCAAACACAAGCTTGAATCTCGCTGCGTTAGATCATCACTCGGAGTAAGCCAGTCGGCTGTACTCTACTTCCCTGATCGTAACTGCTTGAGGTGGGCTTCCTGCACAACGACGACTTCAAGGACAACAACCCAAATTCGTGCTTCATCCGGCTGATCGACATTCGGGAGGATCAGTTGGATCCGTCTCTCTCGTCGCTGCAGTCACCCGAAGCAGAATCGGTCCAGACAATCGGTTTCAATAATCGGTATTTGGCATATATATTCGGAAGTGAACCGGGATCACTCCGACTCGGCAACATTCGGGAAGACCAGTCGGTTCTGTCCCTCAAGTTACTGGAGTCAATTCGAGCAAGTTCAACAATACATATATCCGAAGCCGAACCGACTCGGGTCCAAATCCGACTAGAACGATATCGGGTGAGCCAACCGGCTGCACTCCAACAAGGTTCGTAGTCAACTCCGAACCGAGCTTCGTCAACCGAAACCAAATTTGATGGCATCAACATCCGGCTCGTCAGAAATGAGTCTACGAAAGTTCGATGGATCGAACTTCAACTTCTGGAAGGAGCAAATGTAGGACTATCTCATAGTCAAGGGGCAAATCGATCCCATCGAAAATGAAGAACCTCCAGAAGGATACAAACCAATTGAGTGGCAGAAGCTGGACAGAATCGTCCGCGCCACGATTCGGATGCACCTATCGGAATCGGTATACTTTACGGTGCAATCGTGTACGACAACATTCGAACTGTGGAAAACACTGTCGGACACTTACGAAAAGAAGGTCGCTGCAACAAAGATGTTTCTGATCCGGCGCCTCTACAACTTGCGGATGAAAGAATCAGATTCGGTTCAAGCACATCTCAATGAGTACGAAAGCATAAGCTCCCAAATCTCATCTCAGGGGACGGCAATCGAGGATGAACTCAGAGCAATGATACTCATGAGCAGCCTTCCCTCATCATGGGAAACTTTCGTCACAACCGTGTGCAACGCGTCAACCACGGCTGTTAAATACTCCGAAGTCACGAGCGCAATCCTGACCGAAGCAGCTCGAAGAAAGTCTTTCGCCAAAGACTCAACAGACGACGCTTATGTAGTACAAGGTTCGACAGACCGATCGAACATACGAGGAAGAGATTCCTCACGGCAGCCGAACAATCAGCGAAGACGGAGCCAGTCACGGGATAATCGAATCTGCAACTATTGCAAGAAACCCGGACACATCAAAGCCGACTGCCGCGCACTCAAGAACAAGAACGACAAGTCTCAGAAATCAGACAAGAAGAGTGGCCGGCATGAGGAGATCAATTACGTCAGCTCCTCAGCTGATGTGTTACCAAACGACCCGAATATACTATCAATCGAAAATCCAGTCGGATCAGAAGTTCTGCTCACGACTGAAGAATCGAGCACATGGCTCTTAGATTCGGGCGCGTCATTTCACGTGACTCCTCATCGATCCCAATTTCGGCAATATACGATCCGTCACTCCGACTCAGTTCGAGTCGGCAACTCGCAACACTGTGACATCATTGGAATCGGCACAGTAGAGCTCAACCTTGCAGGTGGCTCTACACTTGTACTTCACAATGTCCGACATGTACCCGAGCTCTCAAGGCCATTGATCTCAGTCGGACAACTAGATGAAGATGGCATTCGTGCCGGTTTTTCTTCGGGAGGGTGGACACTCCACAGGGGGAACCTCCTGCTTGCCAGAGGACCCAAGATACACTCACTGTATCCGTTACACGTTACGCTCAGAGAGGGTAACCTGTTTTTGGTGGATATTCCTGTGTCATCACTATGGCACAGAAGATTAGGACACCTCAGCAAGGCCGGCATTACGCCGGATACATCCCTAAACTCTCCTTCTCGGATCATCAATTCTGCGAACATTGCCAGTATGGCAAACAAGCAGCCGCATCACACCCGACATCAGCACCAAGAGAAACAAGACCTCTCGATTTAGTCCACTCGGACGTCTGTGGCCCAATGCCGCATCAGTCTCTCGGCGGTGCCTCTTACTTCGTCAGTTTTATTGACGATTCGACTCGAAAGGTGTGGGCTTATCCAATTCGCACCAAAGATCGTGTCTTATCGATCTTCTCCGATTGGCTCGCTATGGTAGAAAATCAAACTGACCGAAAACTGAAATGCTTTCGGACCGACAATGGGGGAGAGTTCAAATCAGAAGAATTCGTCAAATTCTGCCGACAACGCGGCATCCGACGTGAATTTACGGCACCACACAGTCCGGAGCAAAACGGGATTGCAGAACGCATGAATCGGACAATCCAAGAACGGATAGTTTCCATGCTCCAACACTCCGGACTGTCGGATGGCTTCTGGGCAGAGGCTCTACTCACGGCAGTACACATAATCAATATGTCGCCAAGTAGACCTCTAGGACTTCAAATTCCTCAGGAACTATGGATCGGCAGTAAGCCGAATTACGACAAGCTGAGGATCTTCGGATGCGAGGCGTACGCCCTTATTCCGAAAGATGATCGCCGAAAACTTGCACCTCGGTCCAGGAAATGCATTTTCCTTGGATATGGATCCGACGGCGAAATGGGATACCGACTCTGGGACCCCGAACGCAGACAAATCGTTCGAAGTTCGGACGTTGTGTTCAACGAGTCGGCTATGAATCCATCAGTCGAAACACCGATCGAAGTCCGAAGGGTAACATTTTCCGATGTGCCGACCCTTCAAGAAGGCCCCGCTCTTAACACACGGTCAGCTTCACGGGTAGCTGAACCTTACACTACCGACTCGGACAACTCTGACTCGGCACAGCCGAATGATTCGCTTTCGGACCATCCGACCTCGATACCCGATGCGACCAGTCCAATCATACCTAGACGATCTGAGAGACTGTCGCAACCTCCGGAGAGGTACTCTCCTGGAATTTTCTTCACCGACGCCGGCGAACCGACGTCTTACGAAGAAGCATCGACATCTGTCGATTCAGCCACCTGGCATTTGGCGATGGAGTCGGAAATGCACTCCATTCGGGCAAACAAGACTTGGGATCTGGTCGAACTACCTAAGAATCGACGTGCTCTTCCTTGCAAGTGGGTTTATCGACTAAAAGAGACGTCTGATTCGACCACCCCAAAGTACAAGGCCAGATTAGTTGCGAAGGGCTTCCGACAAGAATATGGCGTCGACTTCGACGAGATTTTTTCACCAGTGGTGAAAATGACAACCCTTCGTTTCCTACTCGGCGTAGTGGCAGCCGACAACTTGGAGCTGATTCAGCTAGATGTCAAAACAGCCTTCCTCCATGGTGATCTTGAAGAGCAAATTTATATGGAGCAGCCAAAAGGCTTCGTGGCAACTGGCCAAGAACATCTAGTCTGCCGACTCAGGAAGAGTCTATACGGCCTCAAACAGGCACCGCGACAATGGTACAAGAAGTTCGACGACTTCATCCAATCGATCGGCTTCTCAAAAAACGATGAGGACCATTGTCTTTTTACCAACACAGCTCAAGATGGATCACCCATCTTCCTCATCATTTACGTGGACGACATGCTAATTTCTGGACGCCACGCGGGCGAACTTGCCGATCTCGTTCGGCAACTGCGGTTGAAGTTTGCCATGAAGGACCTCGGTCCGGCACGACACATACTTGGCATGAAGATTAGTCGGCATCGCGATAAACGACATCTTTTTTTGTCTCAGACCGACTATATCAGATGTGTCTTGGAACGCTTCAACATGCAATCAGCCAAATCTGCTTCAACCCCGCTCCCCATGAATCTTCGGCTCTCTCAGCGAGACTGCCCGACATCCGGTCCGGAGGGGGAAGATATGAAGTCGGTACCGTATGCACCGGCAGTCGGCTCTCTTATGTACCTGATGGTCGCGACACGGCCTGATATCTCTCATGCCGTAGGAGTCATTAGCAGATTTATGCACAATCCTGGCCGATCGCATTGGAACGCAGTCAAGCATGTGTTCAAATATCTGGCTGGCACAAAAGACCACGGCATTCTTTTCGGTCCGAACTCGACCTCGGGCGTTGTCGGTTACACCGACTCGGACTTCGCCGGCTGTATAGACAGTCGGAAATCAACAACCGGATACTGCTTCAAATTCGGCAATGGAGCAATTTCATGGAAGTCGAAACTTCAGGAGTGCACAGCAACCTCAACGACTGAAGCAGAATATGTAGCTGCATCCGACGCTGCAAAAGAAGCTTTGTGGCTCGGCCGGTTGGCGCACACGTTTCGACAAGTCGACCATGACTCGGCCCCAGTTGTCTATAGCGACAGTCAAGGTGCTGTTGCCTTGTCGAGAAATCCGGTTCACCACAACGCCTCCAAACATATCGACGTTCAATATCACTTCGTTCGGGACTGCGTCATTTCAGGGAAAATTGGTCTAGAGAAAATATCCACAACCGACAATGTCGCAGATGGAATGACCAAGTGTCTTTCGGCAGACCGCTTTCGGTCCCTTTGGCATCAGATGGGCGTAACGACAAACCAGTCCGGTTAGAGCCGGACACAGCGCAGGATGGTTTCAGACAACCGACATCAGTTCCTCAATGATCGGCTTCAACTCTTCCGACCCGACCAGTTCGGTCTTCTGCCTTCGGACCCTGCCGACTCGAACAAAACTGATATGTCCGAGAACCTAGGTTTATACCTGTAAGCTTAGATAACCCATGTATACGCCCATTACGGGGGAGTGTCGAATACAAGTGTATAATGGACGTATTCACACTATCCCTTTGTATAGATCAAGTTTGGGCCATTTGTGTAATTAGCATAAATGGTAGTTGCCCTAAGTCGGTCACTATATATAGTGACCTTGTAACCTTTTTGTAAGGTTGGTTGTATTATTGTTTTCTATGGAATAGAAAGAGTCTTTTGTGCCTCCTCTCTCTCTCTCTCTCTCTCTCTCTCTGTGCACGACTAGAAACTGTCATACGCAGGTACTCGAAACCCTAATCGAATGCTTCTTGATCTTCCGCATCGACACGGCCTTGTCTCCAACAGACCTTGGTCTAGCAAGACACATTTTGGGGATGAAGATAAGTCGGCTTTAGAATCAACGACAACTATTTTTGTCTCAAGCCGACTAAATTGAACATGTCTTGGAACACTTCAACATGCAATCGGCGAAATCTTCTTTGACCCCGCTCCCAATTAGCCTTTGGTTATCTCCCAAAGACGGTTCAACATCTGGTCTGGAGGGGGAAACTATGAAGTTGGTACCTTACGCATCGTTGTCGGCTCCTTGATGTATGCGATGGTCGCAACACGACTGGACTTTGCTCATGCCATAGGATTCGTTAGTAGGTTTACGCATAATCCCGGTTGATCACATTGGAACGCAGTAAAGCATGTGTTCAGATATCTAGTGGTCACAAAAGACCATGGCATCCTATTTGATCCGAACATGACTTTAGGCATAGTCAGATACACCAACTCGAACTTTGTCGGCTGCCTAAACAACCAAAAATTGACAACCGGATACTGCTTATAAATTTGGCAATGGAGCAATCTCATGAAAGTTGAAACTCCAAGAGTGCACGACCACTTCAACCGTTGAAGCCGAACACGTGTCTGACACAACGAAGGAACCTCTATGGCTCAGACGATTGGCGTGCACATTTCGACAAGCCGATTCCAACTCGGCTCTAGTTGTCTACAACACAATCAAGGTGCATTCGTTCTATCCAAATATCTAGTTCATCATAATGCCTCAAAGCATATCGATGTCCGATATCACTTTGTTCGAGACTGCGTCATTTTCGGGAAGCTCGGCCTTGAGAAAATGTCGATGGCCAACAATGCAGTTGATGGGATGACCACGTGTTTTCCGACAAATCGATTCCGGTCTCTTCGGCACCAGATGGGGCATCAAGAAATATCAGTCTGATCGAATCATACACAAGGATGTTTTCGGACAATAGGCCACGACGCTTTCAAGATTCGGTAATGGGCACAACTGATTCGGCTTTAGCCGATCCGCCCTTTATATTTCCGGTCATTGCCGATTCGGCTACAAACCGATTAGTCCATCACCCTTTTGTATAAATCCATAATTTTTTTTATAATTCTTTAATTTACAGATTCTTGGTGTATACGCCCATTACAGGGGAGTGTCAAATACGGGTACATAATAGATGTATTCACACTGTCCCATTGGACAGACTAAGTCTAGGCCCTGTTTGTAAATATTGGAAAGGGCAATTGCCTTGTATTTAAACTGAACTTTGTAACTTAGTTGATGGTTGATGTAATGTTGTTGCTGCCATTTGTTGTAACTTGGATTTGAATAATACAGATACCTTTGTGTGCCTCTTTGGTCTCTCTCTCTCTCTCTCTCTCTCTCTCTCTTTGTTGTTGTTTTTCTTGATCTTGTTCTCTTGCTAGAGTTGCCTTTGCTTCTCCCACTAATCTATTCTACTGACCTTGTATACCATATACCTAAAGATCTTCATCATACAAAGTGATGGTTTTGTTCCGCATATTGATGATCACCTTCCAATGCAAAGGTCAAAGGCATCTTTAATCTCGTAAATAATAACACTTGCCCGTAAGGGAGTATCTTGAATAAACATATAATTTTAAATAGGAAGAAAACATTTTGTGAAGAGACATACTTAGTATTTGAGAGAGAAAGGTTATATCATATGAAAGAGGCATCCTCTCACGGAGATCAAATTTTATATGTGGACTTGTGGGTGTTATTAACATGATTACTAAATTGATTTGTGAAACATTGTAAATACTATATATAGTAAGTGTGTGAATAGAATTTATAGAGTGTCTACTTTTTGGAATGTTATGTGTGGGCATAAACTCCCAGGAAATCTTCAATTTTAAAACAAAAATATAAGTATGTACATGCCTTACAATATGTAAACCTATAATGTGCACAATATACTAAGAGGTTCTTATCCTATAAGCTTGACATTATATTTGGTTTGAGAGTTAATTCTTATCTAAAATAAAGAAATATGATGAGAACACTTTTGATGACCACAATGAGTCCTTGCCAAGCAACTTAGCGAACCTAATGCCCATTGTTGGATGACGATTAAAACCTATCAGCGATAGGAAGATGGGAAGCATACAACATAACACTAAGACAAAAGTAAACACAATTGGGGAGAACATAATTCTAGGGCGAGATATTTCTCATGAATAAAATCAGAAGCTTCCATGTTTTGTTTTTGAATGGCTAATGAAAGAAAAGTCCAATTTCAATGAATGATTTGACAAATTATCACCAATATGGGAGGTTACCCATTTAAGCTTTTGGCAATAGTATTAGGGTTGGAAACAAAAGACAATGGCTCAAAAAAACGGCCACAAAGTGGCAATGGAATATGATCAAGTTTTGTAGAGGCTAAACAAAGTAAAGGTGACAAGATGCCACACAACAACTTTATTGTATGTGGAAGGAATCACTATGCTAGATTGTTAAGTATCGATCATATGCATCAACACCATGTTGTTATGGTTGTGTTGGTACAAGCTTCATGGACTAACACGTAGAAACTAAAGGGAAAGGATATCGTTGAAAGGACCATAGGGTAAAACACTTTTGTAATACAAATATAAACGCCATTTTTTAATCTTTTCATTGAGCTTCTTCACTTTTGATAATTGAAACTAGAGCTTCTCTCTTTGTTGTCTCATCACTTAGTGCTTGACTCTAACCTTTGGAATAATGGTGCACTAGTGCAAATCTCGATCAATAAAACTATTTGTTTGCTTTTAATTAGATTTCCTTCACTTTTAATGCGTTAAAAGAGTGTCCATTAAATCTTTTGTTAAGCGCATGTTCATCTTAAATGCGTAATCTTCATGAGCGAATGAGTGGCTTGTTTAGATGATCTGCACGATCATGATTACAATACTTGACAATGATAGCCTTATGTGAATCTGATCTCACATCAAGGTGTTGCAATCTTGAAACTGCATGACAATAGGTATATCCACATAAAGTCCCAAGGCTTTAGGATCTAATTTGGGTTGGGTAGCCCACTAAATGAAGGGCTCATTAGTATTATTATTTTTTTCATTTTCTCTCTTAATCGTGTCACAATTAACCATTACTTAGAGTAGCTTACATTTGGAAGAGAGGGAGTCAAGATTCGAACACAGAAAAAACAAACAAACAAAGGAAGCCTGAAATTGGAGATTCAGTAGTGAAAGCATAAACCATGTGGATGATTTGGGATATGAGGCGAGGGCATATGCCGAGTTCCCATGGATGCATAAACCAAGTCCATTCTTGCGGATACGACGAGGCGAGGGCACATGGCCGGGTTTCCATGGATGCATAAACCCTGTGTGCATTCCTGGGGATATGAGGCGAGGGCACATACCGAGTTTCCATGGATCAATGAGCGATAAACAGAGGCGCTTCAAGGCAGAGAGACCCATGGAATTTTTCGAAAGAAACCCACACACATATGGGGCGAGGAGGCTAGAATGGGCAGGCAGGCGGGGGGGTGGGCGGTGCCCAAGGGTGGACATAACACGTACGAAACTTGACAACGTACGTATCGGCCGATCGATCGGGTCCAAGAGACTACTACTAGTCTACTACTACTACTACTAGCTACAAATTTTTTTCTAATGTTTAAAGAAGAAGAAGAAGAAGAAGAAAAAGAAGATTATGATCTAAGAAGGAAAGGAAAGGAAGGAAGTATGCTCTTTCTCTTCTTCTTCTTCTTCTTCTTCTTCTTCTTCTCAACAAACACACAATAAAAAGTATATACATACATAAAAGAAAAGGCTTCTCTCTGTTTCTCCCCTGTTTCTCTGTCTCTGTCTCTGTCTCTGCCTCTGCTTCATCAGATCAGACGAGACTCTGCGCTAAATCCCGACCGAAACCCCCCCCCCCGAACAAATCTTTTCATCCCCCCCAAAAGGATCTGAAGATGTTCTCACGGCTCTTCGGGAAGCCCAAGCAGGAGCCGACGACTCTCGCCACTCTCGAAAAGCTCAGCGAGGTTCTTTACTCTCCCCCTCTTCCCCCTATTTCTGTTGTTCTGGTTTAATCCCTTTGTTCGCGCTCCTCTCGCTTTCATGGCGGTCGTGCAGATCAGACCTCCTCCCAAAAAGCTTCCCTTTCTCCTTGGCTTTGGATTAACAGTAGATTGACATCCTACAAATGTTTGCATACATACATATACCCATATCCTTATGTACAACACAAGATGTGGCTCTCTATAAAACCCTAGGGCCCCCAACTTGGCCCTCCTTGGAGAAGATCACGGCCCCTGTTGGTTCATGACAGTATTATATGTTGCTATGTTCTGGTATTCTGTTAACTTATTATGTGTTTGGATCTTATGAATCGATCAAGAATGAAAGGGAGGTCTGCTGAGTACTTTCTTCCAGATTGACCTCAATTCTAATGTGTTGCAGCCTCCCTGAGCACAACTAAGTTTTATGTTAATACTTCTGAGTACCGAGATGCTTCTCAAGTATGTACGCTCCCATGTTCCATTTGTAGGTGCCTGATTCACTTAGAATCTGTTGATTAATAAGGATGATACGTGTTTGCATTTTGTTTTTCGAGTTGCATAAGATCTGTTACTCTCCAGTTAGTGTAAAAATTAATAAACCTAATTTGGTGATGAAATAGACACAGGGAATAGTCATGCATTTGGCATCTTCATCAATTTCTACTGGTTGAGTACATTGAACGAGATTAAGCAAATTTATTGATCCACATATGCTATTTTTATTCAATGAAACCATATTAGTTTATGGCGGGTTGGAAAACTTCCCAATATGTATATTTAGGGGACTTATTTTTCTATATACGATGTTTATTCAGGCATTAGTTTTATTCTCTTATATAAAATTGAATTTGTGATTAGATGTTTAAATCACATGAGAATAACTTGTATGTATTAGGCATATATGTAATTCATTTATATATGTGTATGTTTGGATTTGCACACAGCTCCATGTGTTTATGTGTACATACACATACACACATATACGTGCCTACACAGATAGAATAAGAGAAAAATAGATATTTGTACCTATGCATGAACTTCCTAGCTAGTATGAACTAGTTTGTAATTCTTTCCCTTTCCTTCAGCTGTCAATCTGTCATAAATAGGTGCTTTTAGATATATCTCCACTACTTCTCATTCCGAAGTCCCCATCATATGGTCTACATGTGGTTGAGGTAATTAAATATTCCAAAGTGTCCTATTGGACCTCCAATGTCTTGAAAAGACCATTGAAAACCTGTTTTCCTAGCAATAATTTTGTACATAGGATTGGCACTGCCAGATATCATTGATCAAATACATTCGCTGCCCCATACGATTGAAAATACAGCAGAACCTAATTCCAGATGGAAGACTGCCTTCCAGTACCTGGGTTTGCCTGCAATAGCTCCGTTGGTCTTGAGGACTATTTTTTCTCAGCTAGTTCATACTGGCTGTGAAAGGAATCCTTCTCTATTTTGAGACATGCAATACAAATAAAAAAGTAAACTGTTATTGATCAAATAAGAATATGTTAAGAGGACAAAAATAACACCTGATGGTGACATAATAATAGCCTTTATTCGTAAATATCTAAAGCTAGCACTTCCGTGCACTTTCTTAAAGAGGTTTAACATTTATGGTGTGAAAAGTTCAAGAAACTATTTGTAACTCACATTACCTTAAAGAGATTTATCATTATGTAGCACTAGAGAAATTTCCAAGCAACTACATCAGGTATTAAATAGCTCATTCTCCAAATATGAGTCCAAACATCTACATGAAGTATGAGAGGATCTGTATTGACAATTGAAGTATTAGAAAAGAGGATTAAGGATAGTCTCCAGGTATGAGAGCCACATGTCACTATTGCAGTCAACCATGACAAGTAATCAAAGAATCTTAGACAAAATCCTCTTGCAAGCAAACGGCAAGTGTAAAGGAAGAGTTTTAGGGGAATCTATAGTAAAAATACAACCACTCAAATTTGTTCCTCTTTTATGTAAGAGTTTTCATAATGCTTGAGGGTCACCAATGGAGATATAAAGACATCTTCTACTGCATTTAAACAGCCCTCTAAAGCCTATATAATGTATCCCATATTTTATCAGTAATAAAAAGTTTTGTGTTTGATTCCATTTCTCAAGATGTCTGCTTTTCCAATTTCTGAAAATGTTTGAAATTGGCCAGTAGAAATTGTCTGAGATGGACACTCCAGCTTTTAACTTTGTGATCTTTATTGTCTGTTTGCTTCTTTTTTTCTCTTGGAGATTTAATTAACTTACTTTTATATACATAAACTCAAACTCTTCAATTGGTTATATGGAAGTTATATAGGTATTGTGTGGATGCCGTCTGAAATATGCTAAAAATATCAAAGATTCAACCTGTTAATTGGAAGGCCTGATCTGGTTGTGAAGGTGTTTGTTTGAAAAGCTAAATTGACTATCGTATGTTTTTCCTTCTCTAGACGCTCGAGATGCTAGAAAAAAAGGAGATGGTCTTACAAAAGAAAATTTCTATGGAAGTCGAAAAAGCGAAAGCTTTTACAAAAGCAAAAAACAAGAAAGGTATGTCTATATGAAATTTGAATGGTATCATTCTTAAGAAATTGTAAACATGAATGTGGAATGAATGTAAATATCTATCTTGCAGCTGCGATCCAATGTTTGAAGAGGAAAAAACTTTACGAGGTTCAAGTGGAGCAGCTTGGAAATTTTCAACTGCGTATACATGATCAGGTTTCTTATATACTTGTTCTTGCTGAGTAATTTTACCCTCAAGGCATGTATGTTAAAAGGCATCATTTGAAATTATTTTTCAGATGATTTTGCTAGAGGGAGCAAAAGCCACAACTGAGACAGTCGATGCTTTGAGAACTGGAGCACAAGCTATGAAGAACATGCACAAGTTGACGTATGTTTTCTAGGCATTACTTTGAAGGCATTTCCAAATGGGTAAGCTAATAGTATTGAATGATGATTGCTTGACCAGGAATATCGATGATGTTGACAAAACAATGGACGAGATAAATGAACAAACAGAGAACATGAAGCAAATTCAGGAAGCTTTGTCAGCACCTATAGGTGCAGCGGCCGACTTTGATGAGGTACTAGTATGTCACAAACATCTTCTTGTATGTCTACTTCAAGTTTTTCCCAATTTGTAACAAGTATGGTTGTGTTTTGTAGGATGAATTGGAGGCTGAGCTGGAAGAGTTGGAGGAAGCAGAGCTTGAAGAGCAATTACTTCAGCCAGCAACAAGTGCTCCAACATTACCTTCAGTTCCTATTAGAACTCCTCAAAAGCCGAAACCCACTGAGGAAGAGGAAGAACTCGCAGCACTACAAGCAGAAATGGCCTTGTAAGCAAACGATGAAAAAAGGGGAGCCAGTCATAAAGGGGAGTTAAAAAAAATACTTGGTCCTACAGTTGCAGAAGCTAGGTCTGGCAAATTCATACTGATTATCCTGTACTCCACTTTACCTGCTACTCTCCATTTGCATTGTATTTAGTGTGATTGTTATCCTGCATTGGGCATGAAATGCTTGAAGTTGTTCAGAGTTTCTGATGCTTTGCTGTTAGTATCAGAAGTGTTCATATACAATATCACGATAAATTTCTGTATCCGTAGGCAGCCTCACCTATGATTCATCAGAATGCGAGCATAAACATATAATTGTAAATCATATTTGAAATTGAACCAGGTGTTTCATAAACTGAGGTTATCAACTTTACGAGATTATGGCGCAGAATTGATTGTTATTCTGCAAGCAGTGTTTATTGCACCAAAGGGTTCGGGGAAAGTTTAAATCAAATGTCCCAAGTCTGTGTCAAACAGAGCATGCTAGTGTACAACAACATGCTAGAAACAAGATAAATCAAGAAGTGAAGATCATTGCATACAATAACCCTCAAAACTAGTTTTGACATTTAAATGCTAGCAACGACATAAATCAAGAAGTCAAAATCATTGCATATGATAACCCTCAAAACTAGTTTTCACATTTGCTTTGTGTAGCTTGAATAGGTATATACATAAAGCCAGTCCTACTCTCTGCTATATGTAGTGCTTGGCCAATATCAAAGGTCAATGTTCTAGATGATTGCTAATCGTTGTGAAGATTACCAAATAGTAACTAAGTAGACGTGGTAATGTAGTACATGATGGGCAAGGTTTTACAGGGTAAAAGTTGTGTTAGGTAGGTAATTTTCCCTACCATATTTTTTTGGTCTCGATGCTTGTCTAGTCGGGTAGATTACCTAAATCTGTGTACATGTTATGGAAATTTGTAATAGTATGTTCACTGATTTTTTTATTGCCAAAATGTCTTAGTTGAAATTGAAGCTCCCAATCAAATAAAAGTGGAGATTAATCCCAAAATGGAAGGCACAAGATATATCCAAGGTACATGCTAGCATAATCCGAATAAGAATTGTACTTGGGGGATTATTTAAATGAATGCCCCAATTCATGGATTATCATCATAATTATACTTTCAGATTATCTAAATTTGTACTCGTGTTTAAGGATAATCATAATGATCATAACTGAAAATAAGGATAATCATAATGATCATACCTAAAAGTAATCTCAATCTATACCTTAAATTAAGGAGGCTTGTAAAATAAGTTGTACACTCCAATGTATCTTATGTCATTTGCTCACAAGTTTGCTCTTGGCTTACATTTTATGTCTACGAGCCTCAACTTTGACTTGGGTTATTTCGGTAGTTGCGAAAGTAAATGAGCATGCTTCTATAATGTTTCTTCAATGTATGTATATTTAGGTGTTGTTTTGTGTGGCAATAAACCACATGGTCACGTTACTATGCCAAACTCCTTGGCACCATCTATGACATGGATTCAAATGTTAATGTACTATCTATACATGTATTTCTATGTATATTGTTGGTATGTGTACACACGTTTATATGTATATTGTCACATGTATGTATATCTGTAGATTGTACATATAATTGCTAGCTATTGCATGGAAATAGATTACATTAATCAACAACAACATAATGATTACATTAAGCAAATTGTTGATACACACAATTATAACAAAGGGATTCAAATACAACCTGATAGAACAAAGCTATATGATCATATGCTTTGAAGCAAGCAAATATAAATACAACTCAATGGCATGCATGTTTGAACAACCTTAGTTTATCAAACTAAAGTTCCTTAATATGTTGCTAACCCTAACCAATAACAGAACTATTGCATTTATATATTTACCACTCTCAAGTTGATCATTGTCGAGGGTTATTGAACCTTAAACAAAACTACCACATTAGCACTCAAACTTTCATAGAATCTGTTTGTTGAGGCCTTTGTAAATACCTTATACACTCTATCAAAGAAACAATCATTTGTGGAATGGTTTGGGTGATGCTAGCTTCAGAACTAATTTAATGAAACTGATCTTCCAAGCTCGAGGCGTACAAGTAACAACAACTCTCTTTGTCTCTCTTGTAATTAGCTTACCCACCCCCCCACCTCCTCTCCTACTCTCTCTGTGGATGTTGTCTACTATCCGGACCATTGCTTCTATGCAACTTGGCTCACACCCACTATGATGGGAGACATGGCATTGGGGCACGAGTGACTATGCACACTCTACCCGAAACAAGGAATCAGGAGTCTTGGCACACTTTGATACAAATGCTAGACTTCCCCTCGATCACATCCAAAACTATATGCTTTCCACACGTCTCTTGACCAAACCCAATCCTCTCCATGGGATCTCTCTCAACACTTCACAAGTGTGCACTCCTCTCGATTGCGACACACCATTACTACAAGCTCCTGAACTTCGACAGCGCCCGCCTCTCTCTCTCTCTCTCTCTCTCTCTGAAGATGAAAAATGTTAATGTTTGCGGTTCTGTGAAGACCACACATACTTCAATCTCTATCTCTCTCACATGTGTATAGTGTTACGTGTGAACCATACATGCATTTGCATTCAAGAATGTTACCAATCATTTGAGTATGGTAAAACACCCTCGAAGTATGGTAAATACCATACTTTTGTATTCATTATTTATTATAATTTATAAGTATTTTTTTTTAAAGTAAGAAAGTTAAGGTAAAAAGTGTAAAAAATAATAAGAAGAAGAAGATAAGAATGTTGTGATAACATACGCATGCGTATGGTATGTGTTTGGCCATCATCTGCTCGAACTTGGCAGTCGGCACCGGATGGTCATATATAATGGTTTAGCCAAGTGGCTGGCTCGGAAGAGCTCACATGTTTCCCACATGGAGGAGGGGAAAGCATAGTTGATTATCTAATAGGACGCCTTGAAGCTACCCACATGATTAACTCCTTCCGGGTGGCCCCATGCCCTATTGGCGCAGACCATAGTTTCTTATACTTTGAGCTAAAATGTGATATCTCTAAGGTCACCAACTCTAGTCAACCACATCATCACACCACAATACATTTCACGCATGAGCTCTCTGACATATACTCTCAACATGTTCAGGCCCATCTCTCCTCCCTTGATCCCTCCCTACCTTTAGAAAGCCTTAGTACGAAACTCACTCCGTAGCGACTAGTAGTTTCCCATATACAAAACACTCAAATCAAGATAGATCAGGATCTATGCCACAAAATAAATGGTATGATGAGGATTGTAGGGACTTACATAGACAACTTACAATATCACAACTCAATGGTAGTATTACCTCAATACAAGCTCACTAAGAAATGCGCAAGATGACACGTCGTAAGAGATGGGCATGGGAGGCATCCCAATATTGGGAACTCTACCATATGTTCATGAGTAGCGATTGCGCCACGGCATGGAAGAGACTACGAGAGCCAAGACCACAAACACCCATCGAGGATCCCGAAACCTGGCACACATATACAGAGAGACTTTACCAAATCCCAAACCAACCACCCATTCCAATGCCATGGACCACACAGGATTGCGAGCAGAACACATTATATATGCGAGAGAGTGCCTAGCTCCCTTGCTAACTCTAATCTTCAATCGTGCCCTTGCGGAGGGTTTTCCACCACAGTGGACTATGAACACAATGGCCCCCATACATAAAGAGGGGGACCCCATGGACCTAAATACATATAGGACCATTATGATAGGTCATACCCTTGCTAAATTATATGGTGCAGTAATGGAAGCAGAGCTTAGTGATTATATGGAGACCCTAAATCTTCGTGCACCTGAACAAGCTGGCTTTAGACGAGCCTTCTCCACCATTGATCATATCTTCACACTTAGATGCTTAATTGACCAAACTAAGGCTCACAAGAAGAAATTATATTGTTGTTTTGTGGACTTCCGCAAGGCCTTTGACACAGTCCCTAGAGAGCGGTTGTTTGATAGGCTTAAAAGCTTGAGGATACCAGATGACATGGTTTGGGCCATCTACGCACTATATGAACAAGTGTCCGGGTGTGTCCAATGCCCAGGTGGCCTATCCAATTGTTTCACTAGCACTATTGGTGTAAAACAAGGTTGCCCCCTATCACCGACACCTTTTGGGATCTACATTGATGAGATCACAGATTTTATTGCTCGTAAGGGAGGCAATGGAGTAGTCCTTGGGGATATGCAGGTTTGTATCTTGCTCTATGCGGATGACATAGTTTTGCTCTCTGAATCCGAACACGACCCACAAAGGCACCTTAATGCCTTAGATGACTTTTGTGCACAACGAGGATTGGTAGTGAATCTAGGGAAAACTAAAGTCCTTATCTTCCACACATCGGCCCAAGTTAGAGCTAAGTGTCACCTAACTATCTCCCAAAGCCCAATTGAGGTGGTTGGATCATACATCTATCTCGGAGTCACTTTTAGTGCTCGCTCAGGTAAATTCTCCATGACACAGGCAACGAAGGATAGACTTACAAGAGGACATGCATCCCTCTCACTCCTAGAGAGACAATGCCACCAAGCATACTTTTAAGAGCCACGAACTAAAGGGTGGCTCTTTGACTCATTAGTGATCCCCTCCATCATGTATGCATCAACGGTTTGGGCTCTAGGATTACCATCTTTCATGTGGACGCAATTAGAGAGACCATTGGTGATGATGTTATCACACCAACTCCGAAGCAAATCGACAGTACCACATGACATTATTAGGGCTGAGTTCACGTTACCCCCAATGTTAGTAGAGGAACTTTTCCAACTTGTAGTCTTTCTTCATAGGATACATAGCCAACCACATGATAGAATATCTCATCAAGCCTTTAAGGCCTCTCGATCATTGAATGAGTTCGGCTATACTAGCTCATGGTATGGCATGATGGTGAGTTGGCTTCTTGTGAATGGTCTAGACATTAATAACCTAACTCCCCTTAGGTACAACCACACGATTGATAACACTTTAATCTCTCATGAGGACCGCAATAAAGTAATACGCCAAGACATATGGCAAATTTACACTCGGTATAAATGGATCACCCCACGAGAGCCACTCCCATCTAAAATGTTGTACTATAAGGAACACTTCATGCACTTCTCTGAGTTAGGTTTTATCATGCGGCCAAAATATCTAGATGTATTCTTACCACATGCACTAAGGGTTGTCATTGGACAACTTAGAATATCATCTCACCAACTTGAGATTTAGAATGGCCGTACTAATGGAGTCCCTAGGGAGGAAAGGATATGTAGGTTATGTCACATAGAGATAGAGGATGAGTATCACTTTACATGCAAGTGCCCAATCTACACTGAGATAAAGGGCAAAATACCAGGACATACTTGGTTCCTCTCCCACCCTCCCCAAACTATTAGATACTCTAGATATAAAGAAATTAGGCAAATACATTCTAGAGCTAAAACAACACAGAGAGAATAAGTTACAAAATGTTGACAATAATGTTGCTAATGTTCACCAACATGTAACAAATGAAGTTTTTCAGGAACAGGGGGAGCCAACAAATGTCGACACACTTGCACCACTCGGCCTTTCCCTTGATGAGGCAGAAAACCAAAGAAGAACCAGACGTCCTCGGGTGCCGAGGTTTCAAAGCAAGTCGACGTGGTGTGGAAGCAATAATGAAAATAAGGGAACATGAGCTACACCGCCTAGAAGCCATGGCTAGGGCACTCTCTACATTGGAACCACGGGTCACACCCACATCAAAACCCTTTGACCCCCGACTTCTTTTCGAGAGGCTTGGGTGGAAATAAAATTAGGATTAGTGTAAAGTCACTTCCTTTATCGAGTATACCAATATACCACGTATTGTACACTACTAGAACTCTTTTAGCTTAAGTTCTATATTTACTTTATTTTAGTTTAGTTATGATGACCGGGTAAATACTCATTTTGTTGTAAACCAATTGTCTCATGGGCCAAATTTGGCCGTAAAAGATTGTCTCATGGGCCAAATTTGGCCGTAGAAGACGTTAGTATATCTTTCTTTCTCTCATGTGTGTGTGTGTCTATACCCTACGCCTTTTTCTTCTTCTTCTTCTTCTTCTTCGTCTTACCCTTTCACAGACTCAACGGTAAACGGCCTGTCTCCCTCGCCCTCCAAACAACTCAACAACAATCGCCACAACAGAAAGACAAGGAAAGGATCAAGGTATCTCTCTCTCTCTCTCTCTCACACACACACACACACACACACACAGGCTTGATGAGGATTTCATATCCTCTTCCATGCCTCCTTGCTACCACTATATTTTCATGCTTTGGTTCGTTTCTTGGTTGGCCTGTTGAGGATTTCACAAGCCCTCCATTGGTTTGGTTCGACCTTCTATCGCTGGCGAATTACTCAAATTTGCCCTCCCCAGGGATGTTATGTGGTTTTTTGTTGTTGTACGATGCTCATCCACATCATATCTGATACACATATTCCGTTATATATATATCGTCCTCAGCGTTCGTAGTCATCATCCTCATAGGTCATATCAGATAAATTTGATGAATCAATCGATTGATTCGATTATCATCTTAGTAATTGAGTTCGTAATAGATAGACATATAGATATGTGGTAGATTTCTCATCATCCTCAAAGGTCATATCAGGTAAATAGATGAATCAATTGATTGATTGATTCGATTATCATCTTAGGAATTCAAATATGATTGATGGATGACACCCAAAGTGAACATCTTCACGTGGAGTGGATCACTGACTCTCCTCGATGATCAAGAAAGAAAACATTGTAGTAGACATATCCAAATTAAAGAGCTTTGTTAATTATTCTTGCTCCTTAGCTTGCTTGCTAAGAGGTTCTTGATGATATATTAATCTCGTCCTTCTAAGAAGACTAGATGCATTAGCTCATCATAATGTGTGTGTGAAACTTTTGGAAATTTCAGAGAGATCCTTCGAGACAAAGTAAACTTATGCTCATAGTAGGACTTCATGCTTGGTCATTAGGAAGAAACATGAACAGTACATCACAGGCCAAGATGTTCTAGCTTCATTAGTCAATTCTTTGAATTCATAAACTTCTTTCAGGCTATTGTGCATGTACTCATAATTTCCATCTCTAATTCTGTCCCCTTTTGGCTGTACTATGTAATATCATATTTCTCTTATAGCATCTTGCAGATCCATACATCAAAATGATTGCTCCAGGGAAAAAACCCAAAGATGAAATTATTGGAGGACAAGACTTCTCGAGGGTCAGGCGATTTGATGATGATGCCAGAAAATCACGAATCTTTGCCCCGAATGCAGCAATCGCTGTAAGAACCTAATGACAATCTTACGTGATGGCGTTCATGTAGCAATGATTATTAAATAACACTTTTGTCATTTGTAAAGATTAAACTCAAGTTGAAGACTGGCTAGTCGATCAGCTAGTTCTTGTTGCAAAGTAAATGTCACATTGTGCATTCTTGTGTTCTTTGCTCCATGTTTTGAAGATTGATGTGGACAAGCTAGAAGAACAAGTAAAGGCGAAGGAAAAGAAAAAACATCTAGAAAAAATTCTGGCCGAGGAAGAGGGTATATATCAAACTTACAATGACACATCTTTGCTTATAATGTTGCAACATATTGGACCTTAGGTTTTTCCTTTAAAGTGAACGGAGCTCTGCATATTGTATATTCTCCGTTATATTTCTTGAATTAAAATTTCCACTTCATTGTGGTTCGAAATAGACTAGAATTGTTAGAAAGAAACACAAAAATGTCAACATTGTCATGCAGTTAAGTGTCATATTTCGTAAATGCAGAAAAACGGCAAGCTTTGGAAAAGGAAAACTGGCTCAGAGCAGACGAGGAACTAAGGTGATGGCTCTAAATGCTTTATAAAGGCCCAAATTGAGTAGAAGAACAAAAAAAGCAATCACTGGTATATGCAGATAATATCTGCTATATTGTGTGATGTGGTCAATAGTCGTTGTATGTATTATGAAAACCTTCCACTTCATGTTGTGCAGCAAACTATCTTAAATGGTATGAAGATTCTTGCTTGAGATGCACATACATTCGTACAGTTTGCATGTATTTGGGAACCTTTTAGTGATGTCAACTGATTCAGATCAGAAAGAAAGTAGAATGTCTGCCTGAGATGTGAATGGTATTGCAGGAAAGAAAGAGTTCAAGCAAGGTCTGCCTTGGAGAAGTGCTGGTTGAAGCAGGACGAAGAGTTTAAACAACGATGGAAACACGAAATTTGTGAGCTGAACCCTGAGAAGGTATGCTCACATGCTGCTGTTAATATAAGATTCAATGATTTCTTATCTTGCCTAGAAGTGCTCATTTGTTGGCTTGATTGCCTCAATTAGCATACCTAGCCGAGTTTATCTGTATGTAGATTTTATATCCATGTATCCATTCATGTTCAATTTTGCAATAACTGAAATACTCCTGAAATTGCCTTTGAATTCAATGTGAACATTTCCAAATTTGAAAGGTTGGAGTTATGCCTACAAAAAGATACCAGTTTCAAGATGGTGAGGTTGTTAGGGAAGCTGATGTTGTCCGAAGGATTTCTGAAGCATGGCGTGAACAAATCGAAGAACATAACTTACGGATGCGTATGGAACAAGAAGAAAAAGAAAAGAATAATTTGGAGCTAGAGATTGCAAGAAAGAATTGGGAGAGATCAGAAGAAGAGGTATTAAAGCATATATTACATTTGAATGTTTTCGCTATCACATCTGACTCTCTATTACCTCTTCGAGCTACACTAGAAAACCATGTTTCACATTACATGAAGCGACAGTTGATGTTTTGTCATCCCATTACACGGGAAAACGCTAACCATGCTGCACCATTATTGTAAGCATTTAATTGACTATGAATTACTAACATAAATAGCCATGACATCAACAGATTGCGAAGAAATTATTCAATTCAAATGTCGAATTGGCCAACGAGTACTTACGCCTTTCCAAGGAGAAAACTGCAAGGTAATTTGTTCCAACTCCAAGCAACAGCCATATCTTGTTTTTAGGGTAACTATGTCCGCATGTGCACGGATGCTCTTTGCCTCTTCCATTCCCAAAAACATTCACTATAAGTGCCTGATTGACATTGTTTAAAACAAGTCAATGAAGACAAAGCTAATCACTATCAATAGCTTAGGGAGAGGAATTGATGATCTATAGGTTAAATAAAGAGGTCAACAATAGAGTAGCTGGGAACCCGCACCAAATACATTCAAATCTAGGCATAAATATTGTTGAAAACTAATATTTTAGTTTGACAAGGAATTTTGACATTTTAGGTGACATGTTGTTGGTCTTGGTCTAGATGAGGAGCCTGACCATTTGGTCTAGATGAATTATTATTATAGGTGTGCATGACACAGAGCATATATAAAAATCTAGATGAGGAAAGGGCTATTGTTGTTGGAAGAAGAGAAAAAACTTATTTTCAAGCGATGTCAAGCAATAACATAACCTTAGCCTTATCAACTCAAGATGGAAATTGTGTCCATTTGAAGTCTACATTGACATGGTAATCTTGTTATACTAGAGGGATGGACAACCACATCCTATGTTTTAGCTTCCGATGGTGAGGACTTGGGTTTTTGTTCATAAATGCGAGGAGCTCTTTGCAATCCATTGTTGCCACTCGTGATCCAATCATATGTGATTTGATCGGAGGGAGGATAAGAAAATGTGCACACCAAGAAGATAAGGAAACTTATAATGATTGGGAAAATTAGTTCAGGTGTATGGTATAGATTGTCATTTTATAGAATCTAGGTGGAGCCTCAATCATTATGGATCCGAATGTATTGAATAAAGATTATAGGTTGTGAATAATTCATCATGTTTTACCCAAATTATTTATTTAATTTGAGAGTGAGTTCTTGAAATTATCCAGAGAGAGAAGAATACATAATGAAGAGCATCTATACTCGATTTCCAAAGAGTATTTTGAGCAGTTTGAAACAAGAAGCCGTTAATTTTGTAGAAGAAAATCCAAATCGTGATGCTTTCATTGTCATATTGAGTCATATTTGCTCAACACCAAAGAAATACAATGTTATGAATGTAGTTTATGTTTTTCACAAGTTCGAAGACTAATACATTGATTGGTCTAATGATGATTTAGGCATAAGACTGGAGTTTCTTTTGTGTTGCTTATATAGGCAATAATCGCCAATGTTAGTTTGGATTATAGAGGAGTTGGGCCATGTGGAACTCTTAGAATGGTGTTATGATGTTTCTAAAAGATAACTAATCTCTTGGAAGAAAAGTAAAATGCTCCTTAAATGAGGCTAGATAGTGGGGTGCATTGAAAGATATAATATGATGATCATCAACTTTAAATTGATATTTAACATCAATACAGGAAAATAATAACAAATATATCAATGTATGACAAACAAAAATGATCCAAGATTCTCCACTTATTTGATTATATCTCAAAAATATACAATCGAGGAGCAGTTTGTAGTATGTACCCCAATGCGTTGTCATTGCCTAGGTCTGCATTGGTTTCTTTCATTTGTTCTACTTCTTGTGCTTTTGACTACTTGATTATTGTCTATGCCTAATAATTTAGAGGGCTACACGAGGGTAGAAAATCCATTTGATTATTCCAATCTAGGGAGTTGAATTGAGTGAGAAGAACCTTGTGAAGTTGTTGGGTACTCGAATTGTTTGTAGAGATGGAGGGATTTTATTATCATCCTCCGAGATCAAATGACTTATGGGACCATCTAACCCTCATACCATGACTTTTTTTGTGTGGAAGAAAGTAGAGAAAAGGTATACAAAATGCACCAAACACCAAATAAGCTTAGTTATAATCAATTCCATCTACTTATGGCTAGTTAGAATGCCAAACTTCACCATGGAAAGGAGGCCTATTTTTTGAATATAGAAGCAACCAAATGAGAAGCGAGAATATGTCAAAATAATCCAAACATGTTGACTGTGGATTTAACTAATGAAGTCCCTCAACTAGTTGGAACAATAAGTCTTTAGTTCTCCCACGATTGCCTAAAGTTGCTAAGCTAAATGTCCATACCGAACCTACCTCTAATCATTGTTGAGTCCCTACCCATGTTGGATGGTTGATATAAACAAATGAACAATAATATGACCACATCATAACCAAGTAGTCACCTTCAAACACTTACCCTTGGCCTTTCTACCCACTTTTTTTCCTATAAATCTATTGGTTTGTCCACATAATGTGGATTGGGGACTTGTTGCTGAGGTTGTACAAATATTTAGCTAATACGAAAAGATTATAGAGAAATTGTCTACTAAGCTTGGGCCTCTTTTCCTATAGTGGGTGATCTATTCAATCTTAGTAATTTTTTGAACAAATGTGAGGGCATTTCTCTATGAGGTGGTGATAATATATCAATTCACACATTGCCCATATTTTCTTCTAATATATGTTCTTGTTTGGAATACATTATTGTGGGAACTTGGTCATTTGTATGCAATACATTCATTGGTATATTTATCTAACTGCGCTGTTTATTATACCATCTAGTTAGTGCCAATGATTCTGCAAAGTTTTTTTCTTTTACTAGAGAGATTCCCTATTTGGATACATGTTGCAGAAACAAACTGCATTTTGTGTTGTATTACACAATCAGTCTTATCAGCAATAATGCTTTCCTTTGACTACCTGACCAATTTACTTGCTATTTATGCATCATAATGGACAAAAATGAGGCCTTCTAATGCTCTCATTGAGAATGTATGTACACACCTCTAACAGGGTGGGGAAGACCATGGCTGGCTGTTCAACTTTTGCTCCCATTGTGGCAACTTTCTACTTCCATCATTGATAAGGTTTCCTTCTAGGCCAGTCTTGGTTGGAAATTCCTATTAGTTTGTGCAAGGTCTTCTACGCATGTTTTTGGGCGAGCTTTTCTTCGACACTTTTTAGGGTTTACACATGCATGATCATTTCAACCTACATGCTCATTGTTCACAAAAGTAAGATGGGCAGGAATTGAGCATTGCAAATACATAGATCAATATTCAAACATTAGAAATATGTAGATAAAGACCATCGCATTGTCAACTTGCATGATGTTTTGTGCCTTTATCATTTACACAATGTCCCAAACATTGTAATATCGAAACATTTAAGTCTCAAAATGCTCCAAATTTGGTGAACCAAAACTTAATACGCGTGACAACTAGCATAAAATTTGTGTTCCACACACTGTCTTGAAATATCTTTGGGCATTTGTTATATAAACAACCATAAAGACAAAAACAAATTACAAAAATCACGGAAAATACATGAACAAGATGAGAAAAAGACTTGCGGTCTCTAGTACTTTCTTTTAGTTTGTCCTTATAAATCAGCACAAAAAAATCATGAATCGAGAAATACCAAGCGATATACATTTTCCTCAGTAAAATAAACACAACAATCAAAAGACCCTAACAGAACAAGAAAAATGAGAAACGAGAAATGAGAAACGATTTTGTTCATACAAGTTAACTTCAATTTCATGTGAAGTTCTTCACGTTTGAGCTCGCACTCCCTATTAAGATCACTTTGTGGATAGTTCATCTGTTTACATTTTTTAGGCAGTTTTTATCTGATGTCCCACCTCAAATTCCCTCTACATTTTTTCTTGAATGGCCTGCCTGTAAACCTGCTCAATACCTTCATGCCACCTGACATATCCCAAAACGCACTCACCAAGAAATAAATACTCACAATTAAAATAAGGCCTCTAGAATTGAATACCGTTGTAGCACTTTCTTGATTTTAAAAAGTACAATTATCCACGGACTTCACTTTTTAAACTTCCTCAGATGCTTTCTTCACATCATAGCATGTGCTGAACTTCCCTTCATTGCAGACATTGGTACCACCACTTCATAGCTTTTTTTCCTAAATAATGTATACGGCTAAATCTCCTAGGCATGGTCACCACTATACAAATCATTTTCCAGACCAGATGAAAAACCCTATTAACAAATTCTGATTTAGATCAATCTATACATAATTCCATTCTCTTGTATAGCACAAACTTAATTTTCATGCTTTCAGGTCTTTATGTCGTGGAGCTAGCATAGGACGTACATTTCCATTGTCCATTGCCATTTCTCCGAATGGCAAACAGTAGCGTAGCTTAGTTAAGATTCGGAACTCGAAAATCAATCTTAAGCTACCAAGCATCAAAATACTTGTCCCAAGTTACTTACTCTCTCCACCCTATTTTTCATATGCCATTTTACAATATAAAGAGTGTTCACATGCTCTTCCACACTAAGCCCCATTTCATGAAATGAACCTTTTTAACCAATACATCACGCACGAGCATCTAACTTTTTTAATTTCTTATACTTGAGGTGAACAAAAACTTTAATTATCTTTTTTATAAACACTTTGTTAAAGATTTTGAGCAAGTGTCAAGGTTCTCACATGCAATTCTCACAATGAAAGCTGTCTTATAGAGACGCAAAATAGTCACCATATTTATAGAGCAGATAATCTCTCCCCTGCAATTCTCCTTTGCATCTCAAAACAACAATGTTTCTAACAATACAGATATTAAACTTCACATTTGTATAGATATTCTAAGAACAATTCGTTAGTTTGGATGCACATATAAATGAATGGAATTTGCCCTCTCCATCTCGGTTCGCAAATCAAACCGGAGCCACCATGGGAATCCAAAGAAGAAAACCAGCTTCAGGCCATCAAAGAGTTATTGGAAAAAACTTACCATAATGGCAACTCTTCTATTTGACAACTACTTGACAGAGACTATGAAAAGAAGTACAAAACATAGGGCCTTTTCTGCATCTAAAAACAGACATTCTGGAGCTCTTTATTTGTCTTAGTGCCCATTCTCAGTTGTCACAACTATAAAGCGAAAGAAAACTAGCACCAAAAATTCCATACCTCATCTCCTCTTTTCAGCTTCTTTTAGTCTCTTTATTAATTCGACCTTGTCAACATTTGCGAATGTATCCTGTACATCTTCATATAAACCATCCCATTTTTCCTGGAAAAAGAAACATGACATTATAAAACTCCAGTAAAAATTAACATATGAATATATGTGTTTCACTCTCCACTAGAACGCACCTTGAATTCTTCAAACCAATCTTCTTCATAATCAGCCCTCATTGTAAAACTCCCAAGTATTGGACGATACCACTCCTTACCATAGGTAACCTTATCCATTACTTGCTCTACTTTCATAACCTCCCAGGGCCGGAGTCCCGGAATCACTTGTGCCAGTTTTTTCCTGCAAAAGGAAACAAATACATCACATAAAGATAATCTTCTGAAAAAACTATAGTTTTATGGGTTCTCACTTATTTATCCTACATAAATTCAGAAAGCCCTAGGGTGGATCAAATGTTTCAATTTGGAAACTCAAGACTAGAGCAGTACAAACTACCCAATCATGACAGGCATAGGATCTATCAACAGTTACGCAGTTTTAGCTCCGGGAAGATGAAAGTGCGTTAAAAAAAAGCATGTCTTCAAAGCCATTTCGAGCATAAATAGCATGACAAATAAAATGGAAATTTTTATTTAGACAGATGTGATTACTGCTGGAAGTTGCATAGAGATATTGCATCTTAAAATGTTGTCTCATCTTTGTGAACAACAAACCAAAATCAATATAAGTAAAACAGTGAATTGCCAATCAAATTAATGACAAAGGTTTCATCATTAATCCAGAAACTAAATTCCGTTACACAATGCAGTTGTTTATGTTCATTAGCTATGCATAGCATCATGATTCATACGTTTCATAATTTTGCAAAGATTCGTACAAACTAAAAGTTCAATACTGTAATTTTCCTTTCACAATCTGATAAAGTTGCCCATAAATCACAGGATGTTTTGTCCATATCTCATATAGCAAGAAAATTCAAAAAACACCACTTTTTCCTCTTTTTGATGATGAAAGTCTTGGAAGCCTTATCAATATACAAGTCTGAACCACAAGTTAAGAATTTATGCGTTACATAAAATCAAATTTGTGCCATATCCAGATCCCCAAAGTTTGTTGAATCAATTGATTGCTCACCAACCTCTTTTATTAAGAACGTACTAGAGAACTGTGGAGGATAAACAATTGGAAAGAGTTAGGTGCCAAGAAACATGGAATAGGAACGGTATGCAAGCACATAGAGAAAGTAAAGATCCTAAAGAAAGGTCAAGGTTTTGGGTTTTGGGTTTTGGGTTTTGGGGTCAAGACCCTTTAAAGTTAACAGTTCAATAGTACCGGGATCAGAGTGGTACATAGTTGTGAGATTTGCATGTCTAAAAATTGATTGCATGTCTACAAAATTGGAAGTATAGATATACCTTCAAAGGAACAAGAGTCAAAAGGACTTTGGGTTAAGACCCATTTTAGGATAACAGCTTATTACTGCATGAATCAAAGTGGTATTTAGTTGTGAGATTTGCATGTCTACTAAATTGGAAGTATAGATATATTTTCAAATGCATAAGAATAAAACTTGAATTGAAGATCAAGAATAAACCAAGATAATGATGTTTATGAGTTTAAGACCAAACCAAGTGGCAGGAACATATTGCCATAATGAACACAACAAGGACATTCAGGTTTTTCAAATGTGAATACGGTCGTGATTTGTGAACCTGATTACAGCATAAAGAATTGGCATAGGAGAAGCTTTTACTAACCGTAATCGATATGGAATAAACTTGTCGGGCATATATTTGTGGTATTTTTCGAGAATTGTTGTGAGCTCTGACCCACCAGCCCAAAGAAAGAGACTATGGCTTGGAGCAAGTTCACCTGGCCAAGCTCCATTATTCATCCTTAGCACAGCCCTTTCCCTCTCCTTCTTCTCGAGTGCTTCAGCTTGTAGTTGCGGGTAACTTTTTTTCTCATGTCCTTTTCTAGGAGTCGATAGTGGAATTCCACGTGTGATTTTGTGTAGGAAATCTGCTCCAGCTGTAGCCATTTTCACTGCAAAATAGAACATGGACATGGTTATATGAAAATCTCGATTACACATTTCCAATATAGCAATTTGAAGACAGTATGTTTCAGATCAAGTTGCACAGCCTTAAACAAGGATCGTCATTCTGAATATTTTCCATACAACATTCTCTCTTTACACACACATGCACCTAAATATGGCATAACTACAGTATTCAAGGTTATAGTACACCTGTTACTAGCTGCTCCTATGCACTACATCGTCTATCATTTATTTTTTCTATACTCTAAACTATGGAATTTAACATCCAAGTAGCTGGTTGATGGAAAAGAGTTTTTAGAACATGTCCAACCCATACAATTGCAGTTTCCTACATGTTTATGAGAGATATTTGGATAACAAACTGCCTTATCCTTAAATCATATAAAATAGAGGAATAATCTTATGCAGAAAAAGTTGGCCAGGTATGAAAAGACAATCTTGAGAATGTTTTCGATAGATATCCTCCATAAGTGGTAAATAGTCCAACCAATTGCTAATTTGCAACATGCATATTGGTCCCAAGTTATACATTTGGGCATAGTATGATGCATTCACACCTCAAGCCATATTGAAGAGAAGCAACGATTATCATGAAACTGAATTCCACGTATTAAAGGCAAGAACATTTTTATTCTGGGTGCAAAACAATAGAGCACAGCAAGTACACACAGTGCCTCTCCGTGTACTCCCATATTTCATTACTAGTAAATCAAGAATTACAACATCTTTGACAAGTTAGTTTTGAACCAGCACAATGCATGGATGAGCATTAATGCATAAAGGATGTAGATGAATAACCTATTGAAACCCAAAATTCATAAAAGCTGAGATCTCAACAATTCAAATGTTGAGGGTGAGTTCGTGATTTCCAAACACTCTATAGCAACGATCTTCATACATGTGATGAAATAATTTTAGAGATGTTTTACAGCATGAAGTGCATAATTAGTACACATGGGGGGAGTATGGTGATTGGAAATCATATCTGAACCTGGTTGGTGCAGTGAAACAAGACAATGATGAAGTACACACAAAATGTTCCTTGCTTTCAATATCTCTTTCATATTGTTTGTAAAATCTTTCGGCTCTATATATGCAACAAGCTTGTCCTGCTTTAATCTCAGGTTAGTGGGAGAGGAATATACAGCTCTTCCTTTCTCTCTCTTTAATTGCTCTATTGACGTCTTTTAAGAGGCCAGACCAGAGCAGTCTCCAGCATTAATGACCAAGAACATATACCAGTAGCATATCAAAAAATCAGTTAAAAGTGATATGTGAGGCGTACGGTGTAGATGGAGTTCCGACGCCAGACAAAAGAAAAGGTTTCATGCAACTCAATAAGGGTGAGAAAATGCAATATGAATGCATGATTAGGTATCAAGACTACAATAGTAGCACTCTTTAAATAATAACTCCCTTTTTGCATTTTCCTTCAGGAAATGCTTTCTGACTCTTGATTTTACACCAACAGAATCATTACTTGTGTAACTTACAATGTGGCACGTGGAATGTTTGTAAAAACTCATCTGATGCACATGCAGTGGATTGCTTCACATAACTAAACATAACTTACTATCAGGTGTATCGACACATTGTTCGAGACCATAGACCATGTGGATCGGGGCCCACTCATCCATATCATCTCCCCATATGAAGGTATTTCTGTCCACAATGCCAGCAGCCCATGCAGTTTTGAGGTTAACAAGCTCCATTGGACCCCTTGATCTACCTAGACGGTCCTTGTAGTACCACCCGCCCGATCTCATCACAACTGCATAATAACCAAACAGGGTCTGACATATGTTACTGTTTCTAAAAGTAAAGCATCCAGTTACAGACATGTACACACATCCACAAGGGCATGCATACATAGGTAAAAAAAACAAGAATTCATATGTATATGTCATCACTACATTTTCTTGTTCCATATCTACATAATCTATTATAGATAGGAATCAGAAAAGGTTCCTATATAGTGACTTACAGTCAGAATTCATATGTATATGTCATCACTAGATTCTCTTGTTCCATATCTACATAATCTATTATAGATAAGAATAGGAAAAGGTTCCTATATAGTGACTTACAGTCCGCATAGCGCTTGTCTAGCCACTTATAACCAAGCATTTGCTGGATGTCATTGGGCTTCTCGGGTGGGTATGGACGCTGCCGGTATCCCCAAAGGCCGAAATGGAATTGCTTGAAGAAGTCCCAGAATGTGTCGCTGGCGTCCGCCTGGCTGGTGATGGCTTTGCGAGGCATGGGCATTCCATTGGGGCCCGGGACGTGGGGGAGGCTCTGCCAAAGTTTCTCATCTTCCTTGCGGTACGGCCGGCTGTTTTGTGCGATGACCTCGTCGTTGTGTTTGCGCCGGAGCTCGCGGCAGCGCACGAGGAACTGGAAGAAGCTGTCGGGGTTCGCAATCCCGGCTTTGAACTGCTGGAACCGCTCCAGCTGCTTGGGGGTGGGGGGAGGGGCGCGTTTGCGGGACCAGTAGCCAGGGTGCTTCATCTCCTCCTCCACGCCTGGGAACTTGGTGTAGTCGGGGCGGAGCCGCAGCTCGAGCTGGAACCGCTGCAGGCGCTCCTTCCATGAGGGGCCACGGGGTCTCCTGGCAACGATGCCCTTCTTCTTCTTCTTCGGCTGTGACTTGAAAGGCCACCACATCCTCTCTCTCTCTCTCTCTCTCTGTTCCTCCTCCTCCTCCTCTGTTTCCTCTGTTTCCTCTGTTCCTTCTCCTCCTCCTTCCTCCTCTGTTCCCCCTGCCTTTCTCTATCTATCTAATCTATCTATCTCTATCCTGCCCCTGCCCCCAAAACCCAATCCAATTCCAAAACCTTCTTTGCTCTTTCCTTTCCTTTGTATGTATGTATATGTATATATGTATGTATATGTATGTATGTACGTATGTATATGTATGTATGTATGTATGTATGTATGTATGTATGTATGTATGTATGTATGTATGTATGTATGTATGTATGTGTTGTGTGCATGTATGTATATGTATGTATGTGTGTGCATGTGTATGTATATATATGTATGTATGTATGTATGTATGTGTTGTGTGCATGTATGTATATGTATGTGTGTGTGTGCATGTATGTATGTGTGCATGTGTGTATGTATATGTATGTATTATGTTTGTTTGTATGTATGTATGTATGTATGTATATGTTTGTATGTTTGTATGTATGTATGTATATGTATTATGTTTGTATGTATGTATGTATGTTTGTATATGTATGTGTGTGTGTGTGTGTATGTATGTGTATGTATGTATGTGTGTGTGTGTGTATGTATATGTATGTGTGTGTGTATGTATATGTATGTATGTATTATGTTTGTTTGTATGTATGTATGTATGTATATGTTTGTATGTTTGTATGTATGTATCTATTATGTTTGTGTTTTTTTAAAAGAAGATATCCTGTCATTAGTGTAAACATTTTACAAGATTTTAAACTCTATGTGATTGGCGAGGGAAACAACCATTTCGGAGGTTGAATATGCCAATAAGGAGTGTCGCAACTGGATGTCATGAATGAAGTAGTTGTTTAGACGATAAGAAGCTCATGCCGTTGAGCAATTTTAGCATCAGAATCTCCAACTATACCATCACATTGACCCTTCAAAGTATGAACTATGTCTAATTAAATATTTGAAACCAATTCAGTTGGTGATGTTTTAAGTTGATGAATATGAGAGAGCATCAAGCCTTCTAGATGTGATATACAGTCATACTACTCAGTATATTCACATGTGATATACAGCTGGTGATGTATTATATTTGTTTGTATGTGTGTATGTATATGTTTGTTTGTATGTGTGTATGTATATGTTTGTTTGTATGTGTGTGTGTGTGTGTATTATAGGTATGTATGTATGTATGCATACACGGCGTGTGTATTTGCACGCAAATCATAAAGAGACCTTCCTAACAAGGGAATCACAACCACAGACGCTGCAAAGCGCGTTTCCGAGGATGCGTGCGATCAACACCATCATATCTTTATCGACAAAAAGTGCACCATCAAAAAAATTGTACATATGGGAACCCATGGAGCCCAACAATTCAAATCTCAATTGTCCAACTCAAAGGCAGGAGCTGGACTTCACACACTGCAGTCACCCGAGTCAAAGGCAGGAGTCTAACTTCACACTCTACAATCACCCAACTCAAATGCAGAAGCCCACCCCATAATGGATGTCCAACTAAGTAAGGGAGGCCGAATCACAAGAGCCCAACTAATTGAGGGAGCTTGACTTATAATTATAGTCAACCAAAACCCTAATGCCTGTCATTTTTCAAAAAATTTAAACATATGACTATTAAATATGGAGATATGTTGGTGTCGCGGATCATGAGGACTTGTAGAGCGTGTACAACAAACAACACAGATAAACTGGATATGAAGATTCAAGCAAGATGTACAAGTTGAGCTCTAATGGATACTCTTATTTCTTTATTGAAAACTCTCTCTATCTCTTTACAACCTCTCAGTGGAGCTTATATACTCAAGCCCTAATCGGAGAATGTGTTCACACCAAGGATACAAAGTGGAAGGAGTCGGCCTTTTATGCCAACAAACTCCTTCGTAAAAGGGCCACTCTTCCTATGTATACAAAAAATTGGGGTTATCTCCCCCGTGAACCTACATTACAATTTTAATCTATTGTTACAATTGTATACATACAAGTCAATTGGCATTCGACTGAATCTGTAGAGGTAAAGTCGGGATTTAGCCTAATTCGGCTTGTCATCCGGATCATATGTCGTCTGGGTCGGCTTGTTTATTAAGTCAGACAAGTCAATTGGTTCAGATTGACTCGGACAACACCCGGCTAAAGGTGTTGATGTGGGAGGTCACCAAATCTGTCTCTCTCATCTTCATATTGAATAGTTGTCGAATCAATATGAGCTTCGATGAGAAGGATTTTTTCTCATACACGGCCTAAAGTTTCTCCCACAAAGAGAATGTCAATGTTTCCTTCACCATGCTGAAATAGACATTTTCTGCCAGTTGTATTCTAATGGTGGATCTAGAGATTTCGTTTAGGGATCTCCACTCTTTGGCTGACATTGAAGTAGGTCGAGCACTATGTCGTATGGCTTCTATTTGTCGCCGGATTATCAGCACATCTTGCATCTTTTCCATCTACAAGGCAAAGTTGTTTCTGTCAAACTTCCGGATTTCCACACTAGTGTCAGACTATGTCATCATTTTTTTGGAAGTAGATGATGTTGGCTTAGTCTTTGTCTTTCAGCTGGTTGGCTTCTTTTCTTCAACTTTTTTTTGTTTGTTGTTGCTGGACTATTGTATCTGATGTGCAGACTGATGTGTAAGAACCTGCAAAATGATGTGTATAGCAAGCAACATAGATAGAATATGCAAGGAGATGGAAGGTAAGATAGACATGATTAAGCTCTAATGGAGGCTTTGTTATTTCTCTTCTGTAAAACTCTCTCTCTCTCTCTCTCTCTCTCTCTCTCTCTCTCTCTCTCTCTCTGTATTTTTATCTTATTTTTATTTTTACTTTCGATGAATGGGTAAATATCCCATTTTTTTGTAAACCATTTGTCTCATGGGCCAAATTTGGCCTTAGAAGACGTTAATATAACTCTCTTTCTTTCTTTCTTTCTCTCTCTAAAATATTATAGATAGGCATATATATACAAAAGCCCTAACTTAAAGATGTGTTCACACTTAGGATACAAAGTGGAAGGAGTCGCCTTTTATGCCAACGAACTCCCCCATAAAAGGGTTATTCTTCCTATGTATACAAGTACTTGGGGTTATCTCCCCCGTGAACCTAGATTACAAATCTAATCTATATTGAGAGTGTATGAACACTCAAATGTCAAAAGTCACACCACTACTCTCTACACATTAACTAGTGTCATAGAATCATATTCTATGACACATAACTAATGAGTTTCCACGTTCCCCATGACCGATGAGCTTCGGTAGTTAATGAAGAGAGAGGGTGACTATATAAAGCATCCTCCTCATACTTTGTAATATGTTCGCTAATCTCCTTTGTAATATACAATCTTCTTGAGTATTTCTATTTTCTATCTATCTCGTGTCTCTCTCTCCTCTCCTCTTCTCAAACAAACACACACACACACACACACACACAACACACATCTCTAACCTATTCAGCTACAAAGAATCATACCATAATTCTTTACATGATATTCGAGCGGTTTGGTAGTTCAATCTAACCCATCTGTGTGTGTTGTGCTCTACGCTGACATTCAAGAAGAACCGATTCATTGCTATCGTAGTGCAACTACATAGCTCATGTTTGAAAGAGAAAAGAAGAAGGAAAAAATCTACATCGAACACCATGAAAACTCAAATGGGGAGAGTTCTCCCTAGTGAGAAGTTGGACCGAAACAACTTCGCATCTTGGGAGTATAAGATGCAATAATACCTTTTTGGTCAAGGTTATTGGAGCTACATCAAAGGAGCACAAGAAAATTGACTTGACCCAAAGGACGCCTACTACTCAACATGGGAGCAAGCAGCAAGTCGAGTAATGTATTGCTTGGCGACATGTGCCCAAGATGCCGAAGGAAGCTTGGGAGAATCTCAAGAAGATATTCGCCGTCAATACGATGGCACGAAAGCTTCAACTCTGCCAAGAGTTGAACAATATTCAACAAAGAGACATGTCCATCACAAGCTACACCTTGAAGATCAAGGAGCTTTGTGATTCACTCGGCTCAATAAGCATCAATGTGGAGGATGCTGAGATGGTGCAAATATGCCTCGGTGGCCTTGCACCATGGTTCAGCGCGATGAGGACCGCCATACTAGCAAGGGAGAATCCTCCCTCTTTCTTCGATCTTCAATCCATGTTGTTGGTTGAAGAAAACCATGTTCGAACAAGGAACAACGCCTCGGAAGGCCACATGCTC
Source organism: Azolla caroliniana (assembly GCF_043228905.1). NCBI lineage: Eukaryota > Viridiplantae > Streptophyta > Polypodiopsida > Salviniales > Salviniaceae > Azolla > Azolla caroliniana. Next base: position 16,415,284 of record NW_028230450.1, on the reverse strand, counting down.
TACACACATTCGAATGGAGGAAGAGGATGCTGTCATGAAGGATTTGCTTCACGATATAAAAATAAATGTAAATATTGTATTCATTAATATTTCAAACACTTGAATCCACAACCTTATAAACCAAGCACAAAGTAATACCACTAAGGTAGGTTATTTATCTTAGAGAAAAATTCCCATCATTATACTTATCCCATATCTATTTTCATACATGGGAGCTCAAATTAGCATGATGGCTATCATGCATTACATGTGATGCATGATAGCCATCATGCTGATGGTGATCATGCATCACATGAAATTCATGCATTACATGCATGTCATGCTCACACACATTACCATATGCATGACAATACTTATATAAATAGGGGCAGGAAGAGAAAGTTAGAAAATAATATAACCAAACAAACAAGCTAGCTCATTTGGGAAGTTTATTATCTCTCAACACTTAAGTCGAGGGCTCAAGCCGGAATTTGGAAGAGAAAAGGTTCACCTTGAGATCAAGCATTGTAAAGTTGGTAACATCTTGTATTCTTAATATAAATCATGTTCATATCATATACTTTATCTTCTGAAATCATACATTGTCTCTGTCTCTTATCTATGCTCATCTCTCTCACACATATTACTTTCAACTCTTCTTCTTATTCTTCTTAATCTTTCTCACATCAACGCATAAGCCTTATATAAATTTAGCTAACTCTCTTTAACCTTAGTCCCTGCGACTTCACCGCACGAACCACAACTACCCTAACATATTTGGTGAACCCGACGTGAAGGTGGTGATAAGGAAAAATGGAGGAGCAAATGAGGCTTATGTGCACGATGATGGAACAAATGATGCGGCAGCAAGGGATGATGGCAAGCATTGACAAAGCCGTCGACAATATTCTCGCATGAGTAGGGATCTTCAAAGGTATGAATTTAACAAGATTTCTGAAGATTTTCAATGAGAAAATGCTTAAATGAGGTGTCGACGAAGCTGCAAAAATTAATAGCTTTAGTCGAGTCGTTGCGATTGGGCTACAAGAAAGGATCTAGGAGCTACAGAGAGAGCATCAAACATGGGCGACTTTCGAAAGAGCATTATTGAACGAATACAACCTCAACAATATGTCAAGGATTGGGTAGAGTCTGATAAACATTTAAGAGTTTTGGAAGTGTTAAAAGAATTTTCAGAAAGATTTGAGTAATTAAATGTTAGGGATAGAAATATAATAATGCTAGATAAAATAATATTGTTTCTACAAGCCACTAATATTAAAGACAGGAAGGACTTGGGAATGCTTCTAGAAGATCAGAATAGTCAAAGTAGTAAAAAGGGCGTGCACCCATTTCTTGCATGAGTTGGTGAAAGGCATGAAAGAATTGTCGATCAAAGTGATGAAGTTGGAATCGGGACAAATTTCAACTTCGTCAAGGCAAGGGGGTGGCATGGTCTGAAGGTGTATGTGGTGTGATAGTATCGACCATTGGAAGAAAGATTGTCAAGAACATAGGGATGCTCTTAATCATGATAAAAGCTATTATCAAGATGGTAAGATTCACTCAACGAAGACTCGACAACCACTTCAACTCAACTTCGGGCGAGGTGGAATGAAAAAGCTAATGGAAGATGCTGAGAGAGAAACAACTCAAGCGATACAATCCCTGGCAACGTTAGGGTTGTGTGTAGAGGACTCATATGGTGGATCTGGCTTTTGGCAAGATGTGATGGATTATGCAAGAAAAGGGAAGGTTCGAGTGGATGAATTAAAAAACCTAGGAGATGAAATATGAAACTTCATTGGATGGAATGATCCAATAGATGCGCTATCAGCATTCACCCAAGTGAACGCACAAGAGGTACTAGTGGAAGAGAAGCGAATGAGAGCTGAGGAGGCTGATCTGGCAAAGAAACATGAGACACGAGAGCAAAAGATAAGAGAGATGAAAAAGGGTGCTCTTGAGTCGAAGGAAGCTGATAAAGTAAAAAGGAAGTCAGGTCCATCTTTCAAGCTTGCTTCGGACATAGAAGCAATGACGGATATAAAACAGGTACTAGAAACAAGAATATTAAATAATAAGGTAGAGTTTACTTTAAGAGAAGTGTTGGGTGTAGCAAAGAAAGAATTCCATGATGTTATTATAGATATTATTAGAAGAAAGAGACAGGTGATGGAGGAAATTATGGGAGGGTGTGCAACAACACTCCAAGATTTGTATGGTGGCACCATCAATGTTGCAATTGTAAAAAACAGAAATGATGTTGGGGTTCATGAAGGGGATAGAAGTCACTATACAAGGGACCATTGGGCTCGAGCAACAACGGAGGCGCCTGCAAAAATTGGGGAGCAACAAATCCCGTGTATTGCTTTGATCGATCATGGATCAGAGATTAACATGATGTCATCGGAATTTTGCGCTCAAGGATGTTGTGCGTGGGACAGATTGGTAATTTGTGTAGGTGAATCTGGATGTAGGTGAAGTAAGTAAACCATAACAGAGAAGGTAGCGAAGATAATGCAGCTGTGAAACAGGGAACCAAAACGAGTAAAGAGTGATGCATGCCAAGTGGGAAAGCAAACTATAAAAACATGAAGAAGAAACGCAACAAGGGGGGAGGATAGAAGAGAGAAGAGTAGGCCCTAGTTAGAATAGAGTACTCAGGAACGTAGAATATCTACTCATACTTTCTGTTGCAATTTTCGGTCGTGCGTCGTTGTCGTGAAGATTTTCGAAAACAGTGTGAAAATCACGTGGAAAGAAGAAAACCGAGAAGGGTTCACTTTCGTGCTTTTCTCACTGTTTTCTTTTCAGTGAGTTATCCCACATATATATGCAGCTAATATGACTCTCTCTATATAAAGACTTACTTATCTCACATATATATATATATATATATATATATTTGTTTGAGCTTCTGTTTGGGCGACTACTATTTGATTGATTTCTATTTCGACTTTTCAGTCGAATTCGGCCAACCGACTCTCATTTGGCTTTTCGATCGACTCCCCCCACAAGGAGGGACAACCTTACATAACACAGTTGACTTACCATAAAGCCAAGTCATTTCTTTAAAAGTTGTATTTTCATCATTATACTTTTTCATATGTAAATTCTCATACATGAGAGCTTGAATGAGTGACATGGTTATCATGCATCACATGTAATGCATGAGCGCCAAATGGCAAACATGCATCACATGCATTGTATGCATGTCTTGCACCCTCACATGCTTCATATGCATGGGGGCATCTATAAAAGAGTGGAGGAAAAAGAAAGGGGAATCAAGGAGTTGATCAAGCAAGCTATGTACCGAATCAAGAAATAATAATAATAATAATCTAGTTATCCTTTTGGTGATATATCTTGTCCCTCAAAAATTGAAGTCAAGGGTTCAAAATCTCGCTCTCAATCTGTCACTGAATTAGAATCTCCGTCTCTCAATCTCTCTCTTTATCTATCTTAAATACTTTCTCGATTACGCTAGTACAAAATTTGAATCCTTCCGGTTCAGGACCCCGGTGGTCCCGCTTCACATGAGGATTTCCTCGACATCGTGTAATCACTATTCCGTATCACGTAATAAACATCTAGTTTTGGGTCAAATCTGGTTTGTGTCTTAAGTGCATTTCTAAATAATAACTTCTCAAATTACAATCGGTTTTTTACGACTAACCAATTGTTCTGGGTACGAATCGGATTGTTGTGCAATCCCTCCCTCACCTTGACCTCTGCCACATACCACAGTCCCCTGATCCGATTACCATAGGAGTAATCGAAGGTGTTGCTTCCACGAAGGAGACAACACAGTTTGGCACGCCCGGTTCATGTTGTGCATCATAGCGAACAAACGTCGGTGGAGACCCCCAAGGGCCAACCGCCATTACGAAGCCCAACAATCCTACCACCACGCCGAGCCAACTGAGGATATCGCTGACTCCGTTAGCACTCAACACTCATCACCAGAAACCCTGGAATCGCACCCCTCACCAGTCATCCCCGATACACAATCACATGTTAGGAATTCGGTTTCTCCGGATGGGATTCAGATGAGAACCGGAGGAGCTGGTTCGGACGAACCGGATGAAGGGATCCGAATGAGACCCGGAAACTGGATGGATCTAGTGCGAACCGGATCCAAGGATATATGTGTAAATATATTTCATGATGAGCCTATTGAGGCTATATTTGTAAATAGCCCAAAAGTCATATAAGCATAAATATGACTTAGGGCAAATCACTTGATAGAGAGTTGGTTAATGTTGTTGTTGTATCATTGTTGTACACAAAGTGTGAGAAGGAGAGATAGAGATACAAAACTAGTTTCTATTGTAATCGCCGGTTGGCGAAGACATAGAGCTCGAGGTCATTGCCTCTGAGTCTTTTGTTGTACCTCTTTCTCATATAGTGATAGTTGGAGCTTGTGGGCTCCCATGGTTTTTTCCTTGTTAAGGTTTTCCACGCAAACATCATGTGTCGTCTCTTTCGTGTAAGTGTATGAACCTCCACTTTTGTTCTTGTTCTTTCATAAAGTGTTTGAGTCTCGGTTGTGGCTGAGTGCTATTCCGCAAATTGGTATAAGAGCAAACAACAAAAGGGAAGAGTAATTCGGAAGCATGTTCAAGCTCACTGGCTCCAACTACCCAGTGTGGAAGTCGAAGATGAGGGACATGCTCATGGTCAAAGATCTCTGGCTGCCGGTATAGTTCGGCGACAAGAAACCGGACAAGATCGATGCCACGACATGGGAGGTGATGCACATGAAGACGACAACATACATACGATGCTTTATCGACATGAGCCTATACAACAACTTCAATGAAGAAAGTAAGGCTCATGTGCTTTGGGAGAAAATCAGCACCATGCTGGAGCTCAAAAACGTCGTAAATCGGGTTTCGGTATTCTGGAAGTTAGTGAGACTCCAGTACCAGGACGGATCCAGCATGGCGGAGCACATGAATGCATTCCAGGGGCTCATAAATCAAACAACTTTGCTTGAAGTACCTCTGGCTGACGAGGTACTTGTATTGCTCTTGCTCGGTTCCCTCTTGAATAGTTGGGAGACGCTAGTTGTCGCTTTGGGCAACGCCGGACCGGAAGGAAAGCAGTTATCCCTAGCATGGGTAAAATCAAACTTGCTAGATGAAGAAGCTCGCCGGAAGGATCAAGAATCCAGAACCGACCCGAAGGCCTTGGTTACGGAAGATGACCGTAACCGGGGAAGAGGTTGAAATCGGAGTCCCCAAAATTGAGACAAATCGGGGACGAGGTCGAAGTCAAGGGGGAGGTCCACGTGCTTCTACTGTGGGAAGCCGGGGCACTTCCAGAAGAACTGTCGGCATTTCCGGAAAGAGAAAGGGACTGAAACCACCGATTCGAAGAAGAGTTCGGACTGAAATGGTTCGGACTGGAGAGGTTCATATCAGAAAGGAACGTTGGCGATCGTGACAAGTGAAGAAGAACTATTGCTCATCACCGAGGAGAATGAGTTAAACCTTGTTGGCGACGAGACAACATGGGTTGTCGATTCCAGAGCATCGTTCCACCTGACACCGGATCGGAAATGCTTCTCATCCTATACAACCGGAGATCACGGTTGTGTCTGGATGGGGAATGAAGGGTCATGTCGAATTGTCGGCATAGGAGATGTGTGTTTGACGACATCAACCGGGAGCAAGTTGCTACTGAAGGATGTTCGGCACGTTGCAGAGGTTCGGTTGAACTTGATATCAGCCGGTCATCTAGATGATGAAGGCTACATGGGTAGTATCCAGAACGGAGTCAGGAAATTAAGCAAAGGAAGCCTGATCATGGCTCGAGCTTGAAAGATCAACACACTATATCTAATGCATGCCTAGATATGCCGGGAAGAAGTGAACGTAGCATTCAACACTTCTGGTGAGTTGTGGCACAAGAGGTTGTGTCACATGAGTCGGAAGGGGATGAAGAGACTTGCCGAGGACAATCTCATTCCGACAAAGGACGTGCAATTGAGAAATGCACCGACTGCTTGGCCGGCAAGCAAAACCGAACCTGCTTTCGGTCAAGACCACCGATGAGATGGAATGCACCACTGGAGCTGGTGCATACCGATGTGTGTCAAGTGGACACGAAGTCACATGCCAGATCACAGTACTTCGTGACGTTCATAGACGACCACAATCGGAAGTTGTGGGTCTCACCGTTGAAGACAAAGGATCTGGTGTTGTCCACCTTCAAGGAGCTCCACGCGAAAGTGGAAAGGGAAACCGGCCGGAAGCTAAAGGCGGTGCGAGTAGATAACATAGGTGAATATGGGGGGCAGTTGGAGGAGTACTGCCAGTCGAAGGGAATCCGGCTCGAATTCACCATGCCGAAGATGTCGGAATTGAACGGGCTGGCTGAACGGATGAACCGAACCATAATGGAGAGAGTCCAAAGCATGCTAACACATGCAAAGTTACCCAAGACGTTTTGGGCTGAGTCACTGATGACGACGACGTACGTGATTAACAGATCAACCTCAGCACCCTTGGAAGGAGACACACTACAGAGAGTATGAATCGGTAAGGACATGTCCTACTGGCATCTAAAGGTGTTCAGGTGTCTCGCTTACATGCATGTCACGAAGGACAAGAGAGCAAAGTTGGATCCGAAGTCCAGGCCATGCATATTCCTTGGATATGGCAATGATGAGTTTGGCTACCGAGTGTGGGACTTGGTTGACAAGAAGGTGTTCCGAAGCTGTTAGGATCTCGATCCCTTCGGATGGGATACGAAGGCCCGACATCAGAAGACTCGGTGAGAACCGGATGTGGAGTACTCGGCAACGGAAGACCCGGTGAGAACCGGATGTGGAGTACCCTGAACCGGATGATGCAAACTCGATGAGAACCGGATGACCAGTACCCGGCAAGGAAGACCCGGTGAGAACCGGATGATGCAAATCCGATGAGAACCGGATGACGAGTACCTGACAAGGAAGACCCAATGAGAACCGATGTTGCAGGACCGATGAGAACCTCTCACTGGATGAAGGGACATATATGTAGATATGTTTCTAAGAGCCCATTGGGGCTATATCTGTAAATAGTCCTAATGTCATATTAGTATAAATGTGACCTAGGGCAAACAGTGTTTATATGATAGTTGCTGTTATTATCTTTGTATAGGGTAATTGGTGTAACGACTATACTGAGAGAGAGACTGAGAGAGAGCGATACAGAGCATGTCTCTGTTGTAACCGCCGCCAGGCGAAGATTGTGAGCAAGAGGTCGTTGCCTCTATGCTCCCTGTTGTACTCCTTGACATAGTGATAGTTTGGAGTCTATGGACTCCCGTGGTTTTTCCCTCTCAGGGCTTTCCACTTTAACATCCTGTGTATTCTCTTTTTGTTTGTGTACTTACCTCCATCCCCATTTCTTCTGTGTTTGATTGTCATCAAGTGATCTACGCTTCGGTTGTGGCCGGAGATTATTCCGCATATTTCTCGACAGAAGCCCTCTCATAGTCTTTATGGAAGAGAAGACCATTGCCGACTGGGAGTCAGAGAAGAAGATGATGGACTCCGGATCATCCAATGAAAACTGGTTTGACGATACAAGGACTTACCCGGTTGGGAACTGGATGTTAGCCGGTAACCATTTGACACTCGACGAACTGGCCAGATTCAGACAAGAAACCGAACCGACCGAAGAAGAAGAAGAAGACATTGGAACCGGACAAGATCCGGAATTGGAATTGGATTCGAAGCAAACGGAGGAACCGGTAGTCGGAAATCAAGGACGAAGATACCCTCTCCGAGAGAGAAGAGCCCCCCGGAGATTTCCGGATGCAGAGCATGTGTTGCTGACATACGAGGGAAAGTCGGAAAGTTTCGAAGAAGCAAGGAATGACACCCACAACCGCAAGTGGTTAAGTGCCATGCAGGAAGAGATGGATTCCCTACATGAGAACCACACATATTGTTGAGAATCAAGCTCAACATAGTGCAACATGTGAACACACCTTTTGAGAATCTATGATTACTCAAAGGTCAAGAGTCACACCACTACTCTCTACACATTAACTATGTGTCATAGAATCATATTTTATGACACATAACTAATGAGTTACATATTCCCCATGCCTATAGGTCTTCACATTCCCCAAGAGAGAGTGGTTGTTGTAGTTAGTTAATGAAGAGAGAGGGTGACTATATATAAAGCACCCTCCTCATACTTCATATTAAGTCGGTTGTGACTCCTTGTAATGCTATATTTTGTTTTTGCTATTCTACTTGTGAATATTGTTAGGATTTCGGTCCCTCTGAATGGGATATGAGTACCCGGCAAGGAAGACCTGGTGAGAACCGGATGACGCAGGCCCGGTGAGAACCTCTCACCGGATGAAGGGACATATATGGAAATATGTTTCTGAGAGCCCTTTGGGGCTATATCTGTAAATAGCCCGAATGTCATATTAGTATAAATATGACCTAGGATTGTGTCGTCATTATTTTGTATAGAGTTATTGGTGTAACTGTTATACAAAGCATAGCAGAAGAAAAGAGAGAGAGAGAGAGAGTCTCTGTTGTAACCACGACCTGGCGAAGATTAAGAGCAAGAGGTCGTGGCCTCTGTACATAGTGATAGTTGGAGTTTGGGGACTCCCGTGGTTTTCCACGTTAACATCTTGTGCATTCTCTTTTGTCTATGTACCTACTTCCATTTCTTATCTTTATGTGTTTGATTATCATCGAAGTGATCTAAGTCTCGGTTGTGGCCGAAGATTATTCCGCATAGTTCTTGTCAAACTGGCATCAGAGTGAAACGACACAGAAAAATGGAAGATTCGTTGGGAGGCATGTTCAAGCTCACCGGCTCCAACTACTCAATGTGGAAGTCGAAGATGAGGGACATGCTCGTGGTTAAAGATCTTTGGTTGCCGGTTCAGTTCGGGGACAAGAGACCAGACAAGATCGATGCCACGATATGGGAGGTGATGCACATGAAGACAATGACGTACATACGGTGCTTCATCGACATGAGCCTATACAACAAATTCAGTGAAGAAGAGTTTATGCTCATCACCAAGGAGAGTGAGTTGTACCTTGCCAGCGACAAGACAACGTTGGTTGTCGATTCTAGAGCGTTGTTCCACCTGACCCCGGACAGGAAATGCCTCTCATCCTACACAGCCGGTGAGCACGACTGTGTCCGGATGGGGAATGAAGGTACATGCCGAATTGTTGGCATAGGAGACGTGTGGTTGACAACACCAACCGGATGCAAGCTACTACTAAAGGATGTCTGACACGTTCCAGAGGTTCGATTGAACCTAATATCAGTCGGTCAACTAGACGATGAAGGCTACACGAGTAGCATCCGGAACGGAGTCATGAAATTCAGCAAAGGGAGCCTGATAGTGGCTTGGGCCCAGAAAGTCAACACGTTGTACCTGATGAATGCATGGTTATGCCGGGAAGAAGTGAACGTTGCATCCGACACTGCCGGTGAGCTGTGGCACAAGAGACTGTGTCACATGAGTGAGAAGGGGATGAAGAGGCTTGCCGATGACAACCTCATTCCGGTGAAAGATGTGCATCTTGAGAAGTGCATCGACTGCCTGGCCGGTAAGCAAAACCGGACCTCCTTCTGCTCAAGGCCACCGATGAGACGTAATGCACCACTAGAGCGGGTGCATACCGATCTGTGTCAAGTGGACACGAAGTCACATGCCGGATCGCAGTACTTTGTGACATTCATAGATGACCACAACCGAAAATTGTGGGCCACACCGTTGAAGACGAAGGATCAGATGTTATCCGTCTTCAAGGAGGTCCACGCGAGAGTGGAAAGAGAAACCAGTCGGATGCTGAAGGCGGTTTGAGTAGATAACGGAGGAGAATACCGGGGGCAGTTCGAGGAGTACTACTACTCGAAGGGAATCCGGCTCGAATTTACCGTACCGAAGACGCTGGAACTAAACGGGCTGGCCGAGAGGATGAACCGGACGATAATGGAGAGGGTCCGGTATATGCTAGCACATGCATAGTTACCCAAGACGTTTTGAGCTGAGGCGCTGTCGACAATGACATATGTGATAAACAGGTGACCCTCAGTACCCTTACGATTCCCAACCATCGCCCGGTTGGTCTTTCTCCCCATGTAAAATAGGGTGGCTCGTCCCGCACCCTCTTCCGTATGGGCACCTTCATGCTGATTCTAGCCTCGGTCGAACAATCCACGACCGGATCGCGCTCCACCCGAATCGGACTGCCGCGCGGTTTGGTCCCCGGTCGGGTCGTTTCTTGGTTCATTCGTCGACCTTCTCGCGGGCCGTTTCCCATCCATCTTCGCTAGCATCGTGCCATGACTCCTCAATACCGTCATCCATCTCCTTGGTCTCACGTGGGCGTAAGGGCCCGAATGCCGAGTTCTCCGGAATCGGTTCCGAGGGCTCTTGTCCGTTCTTTTCCCGTATTGTCTTGCCAACGATTCTCGGTCTCACGCCGCCACCTTCCTCCTCGAGCCCGACTGCCATCGTCTCGGGAGCAAGTGTGGAAGACGCATAGAATCGCCCGTCCTATTTATGCCCTTGTCCGTAGCCACCGGCTCCTCGTGGTCGGTGGTTGTCTTCTTGCCTGGGATTGCTTCTCCAATGTCCAGAGTTTCGGGCTGACATGCCCGAAACCGCCGGTCCCAACATTCTGGTTCTGCGATTAGTACCTCGGCCTTGTCCTCAGCCGTTCTATCTCCGCAAACCGAGAGGGTGTTTTGTTCCGCACCCTCTCCCGTGGTACCGTCGTACCGATCTTCTGCCATCTCGCGGGCCAAGTCCGTCTCCTCAGCGTCATCTTGCGGCCTCAATCTTTCCTCTTCCTCAAGCATTGCCTCGAGAGCTGCATACGCCTCCGCCATCCTAGCCCTGAAGCCGAGCCTTTCCGGCTCTCTTTGCCATTCGACCTCTTCCCGTTGTGATGGCGTGCCGTCGCGCGCCTTCCTCCTAGCCTTCTCGGCCCGTTCGTCATCTACTCGTTGGCATACCCTTCCGACCTTTGACCAGTCCTCCGTAAGGCCATTCGCCCCGTCCTCGTCTTCGACCTCAATCCCTATGGCCTCCCGTTCCGCTCGATCAATTGACCTAACGAACAACAGGATTTTGTCCGCCCCCACCAAACTTTGCTCCCGCTCCGGGAGCCGAGCAAGCCGTCACTCGAACTCTCGGAACGCCTTCGTTGCGCCCCAGTGGGTCTTCATCGATGCCACCCACTGGTCGAAGCCGCGTCGCCCTCGGCTCTTCCGCCATCCTCCATATGCCTGTAGGAGCGCCTCTTCGAAGGCCTCCCACGAACTATGAGCTTCTCGGAGCTCCTTCATTTCCACGTGCATGCGGACAACGACGACCCAACAGAAGAACCCCAGCCTCAACGCCTCGTCTACGTCTCGCTCCTCCATTTCCGCGTTGTAGGCTTCCAAGTAGAATGGGACGGTGTCCCAGTTGAAACAGCTGACTCTTTCGACCACTCGCTCAACAGCTTGCTACGTCGTCTCTCTTCTTGTTGTTGCTCGTCCAAACTCCCTCACCGCTTCGACAAAAAGTTGCGTGAAGTCGTCTTCTTCCAACTCCATTCTCCATTGCTGCTCTTCACGTCGGGTTCACCAACGATGTCGCGTTATTATGCACATGCGTGTAAAAGGGGCGGGACTAGGGGGATCCTAGACGAGGGATGAAGGGATGCCGAGAAACCGACTCCGGACACGTCCCGGAGGCAACCGAACACGAGAGAGAGAGAGAGAGAGAGAGAGAGAGAGAGAGAGAGAGAGAGAGAGAGAGAGAGAGCATGCGCACAACACCGACTCTTATGCACAGGAAACAAGGGGCTATGCTCCCGACACCACCAAATACACTAATATGCACAAACAGATATGAGTATATATATTACAAGGGAAAAGATACAACCCCGGCTTCGAGCCGGAGGGAGCTGGACCAAGGTAGGTTAGGTTACAGCAGCAGTCTGCTGCCAAGCCGCTGATCGGGGAGCTCTAGGGCTCGTTGCGCCAAGCAGGGTCTTGCACAGGAGATTGAATAGAAGCAAACCCTAAACAGACACGAACTCTCAACCCACACGACGATGAAGAAGAATAAGAGAGAAAAAAAGAAACTACCAAGATGAAAACCCTAGAACAAAGGAAGAATAAGAGAAATTGCCTAACCCTAAATCTAACGATATACCCTCCTAACTCAAAATGGGCAACCCCTCAACAAGGGACCCCTCCCTCCTTTTATAGACCAAGGAGGGGAGGGTGTTACAATGTGGGACAAATACTCTCCTTTTATTCTATACATCGTTCCCTACTATACATGTGCACATGTTGCATACCACCGACTTGCCCTATTCCACCTCGGTTTCACACTATAGCCGGAAATCTTCACGACACCATATGGCTCGAGAGGATTTTGAAGGATCTAGGCATTCCCATCAAAGATCTAACTCCCCTTTACTGCGACAACATGAGCAATATTTATCTGGTTCGGAACCCAGTGTTCCACGCGCGCACGAAGCATATCGAAGTACACTACCACTTCATCCGAGAGCGTGTTCAAGCTGGAGGTGTCGACCTTCAACACATCAACATAAATCTTCAAAAAAACCGACATCTTCACCAAAGCCCTAGGAGCCGACAAGCGTCGGCAATTCATGTAAAACCTTGGACTAACAATCTCTGACTTGCCTAGCTTAAGGGGGAGTACAAACCAGACATTGTCCAAACCGGGTACTGGCTGACGCCAACGCGAATATCAACCGAAAGGAACCGACCCGAGTTGAGCTTGACCGATGAGCTTTGGTAGTTAATGAAGAGAGAGGATGACTATATAAAGCACCCTCCTCCTACTTTGTAATGTGTCGATTAATCTCCTTTGTAATATACAATCTTCTTGAGTATTTCTATTTTCTATCTATCTTGTGTCTCTCTCCTCTCCTCTTATCAAACACACACACACACACACACACAACACAACACATCTCTAACCTATTGAATTGCAAAGAATCATACCACGATTCTTTACACGGAATCCGTATCGTATGTTATCTGGGCCGGTCGGATTGGGTCGGTTGGATTGATTGGTTCGGGTCGGCTTGCCTCCGAGTCGGCTCGTTCATTTGGATCGCCTCATGTACGATTCCGACTCTTGGCCTCTAGTTGATCGTATGATTCCTACTCGTGCTAGATCATGTGCTCCCCATTGGATCCTCAATTTGTCTTTGGCTTCGCTCACCTGTCGATCGTTTCCTTTCTAGTCGACATCCTCGCACTCGGTTACATCCTAAGCCTTTGGCTTTTCCAATTCTTTGGACTTAGCTTTTTCGGTTCGTCCAATCGGGCCAATCATCGACTTACTTGTTGCGATTGTTTGTTCGGCTCTCTTCTGCTCAGTTTCTTATCGTAGTTCCATCGTTGTCCTCAATGCTTTGAACGTTGATCTAGGAGTGGCTTCATCAGGCAATCAACGATGTTCACCTCGGTGTCGATCTTTCGAACTTGTGAGTCCGGATATGATGAAACCGCACCTGAATATGTTTCTTCTTTGCATGATAGATAGGATTCCTAATGGCAATAGATGGTCAACACTGGATGGTCGATTCGGTTTGTAGCCAAATAATCGACCGACAATCGGTGTAGCCAGATTGCTTCCTTGGCTGCTTTTGATGCGGGTATGTACTCAGGCTCTATTGTCGAGAGTTCCATGCACTCTTGCAATCTCAACCTCCATGATATGGCACCGCCTCCATAGGTGAATATGTAGCCGGATGTCGACTTTCGATTGTCTAGATTGTCGACATAGTAAGAGCCTGTATAACCTTCGTGTAAAGAAGGTGAGACGTAGGTGGTGGTATGTAACAGAAGCAAACTTTGTGTGTGCATGTGAGTACACGTAAGGCAAGAGAGAGAGAGAGAGAGAGAGAGAGAGAGAGAGAGAGCTTGAACCAGAAGCTGTATTAGTAAAAATAGAATTACATCCAACAGTCTTGATCTAGGGCAAGTGCCCTTTCTACTAATTACAAATCTAGCCTAGTACGATATCCATTGGCTAGTGTGAACACTGTGTCTATGGGAAGTTGAGTTCGATTCTCAACACGCCCCTTCGAACACAACTTCCGGATGTCGAAACGTTGGTTTGGTTCGATCTTCGAAAAACTTTGATTCGGCTAAAATGACTTCGGCTTTTGAGTTGTTTCAGTTGTTCGGTTTTCAACTGCTTGATTACTTCATGCTCCTTGTTCGGCCCTCAACTCGATTGTTATCGTACTTTGACTCCTTTGGTCAGCTTCGATTGGCCGATCGACTGTTGTTTGATATCGATGATTACTATTGTTTTTCAGTACTCCCCCTCAAGCGGGGTGGGTCGGTGATCGAGAGACCAAGGTTCATCGTGAACTGCCGTAGCTTGTTGATACCCAGTGCTTTTGTGATGTTAGCTACCTGGAGATTCGTGTTGGCGTGTTGTAAATCAACATCTCCAACTTGAACACACTCTCCAATGAAGTGATAGTGCACTTCGATATGCTTAGTTTGCGGGTGGAACACAGGGTTCTGAGCCAAGTAGATATTGCTCATGTTGTCGCAGTATAGGAGAATCGGATCCTTGATGAGAACGCCCATATCCTTCAATATGTGCTTCAGCTAGATGGCCTCGCATGTGGCGACTGTCACGCCCCTATATTCGACCTCAATGCTCAATAGTGCGAGTGTCAGCTGCTTTTTGCTGCTCCAAGAGATCGCTCCACTACCGAGGGAGACGACGAATCGGGGAGTCAATCGTCTATCAGCCTTATAGCCAGCCTCTTCTGCGTCCATGTAGTGCTGTTGAGAGATCAATATGCATATATTGAGGAAGTAATGGAGCCCGTGCATATCTTTCATTTCGAATCTGCCGGATAGGAATAATTTGACCTTATTGATCTCGACGAGATCCTTTCCTCCGATGACCAGATCATCCATGTACAAGATGATGACAATTGGGTTGTTCGACTCGTTTCGGATGTATAGGGAGTTGTCTAATTTCAACATTCTGAAGCCGATTTGGTGCATATACTATGTGATCTTCCAATGGCAAGCACGTGGTGCTTGCTTGAGGCCGTATAAAGGCTTCCGAAGCCGGCAAACTACTTTTGGGTGTTTGCTTGATTCGAAACTGGGTGGTTGAATCATGAAAACCTCCTCATTTAATTCGCCTTGTAGGAAGGTGTTCTTTACATGCATATGATGGGGGTGCCACCCTTTTGTAGCCGCGAGGGCAATGAGTGTCCGAATAGTCATCATCTTTGCCACCGGGGCAAAGGTCTCCTCGTAATCGACCTCATGTGTGTGAGCGTATCCCTTAGCTACGAGTCGTGCCTTATAACGATTTATCGAGCCGTCAACATTATATTTTACCTTATAGATCTATCTACAGCCAATTGGTTTCTTGTGTGTAGAATGGGGAACAAGATCCCATGTCTTGTTTTTGCTTAAAGCCTACATTTCTTCATGCATGGCATCAATCCATCGCGGATCCTTTGCTACCTAGGAAAAGGTTTTCGGTTCTCGAATAGTTACCACCTTCATCATAAAGGCATAGTGGTATGCCATATACTCATCGTAGCTTAATCGGCTCACCGGGTTTTTCTCTCGGGTGGAGCGACAGAGCTTCTCGTTTGCAGAGTCTAAGGCTTTCTTCGCTCCATTCGTCCAGATGATCAGGATGTCTAGGCCTTCGAAGTCAAGGGAGTGAGTTGACTCGTTGTCGATTGGATCTTCGTATTCCGACATCTTGGCCTTCCCTTTGTCGAGTTTTGAACTCGACCAAGATGTGCTTTGGTCACTCAAGGGCTCCTATGGTCCACTAAGCCTTGTCATAATCAGACTTTCTTCGAATATATGTCCGAGTCGAAAAATTTGTCTTCTATCTCTTGTTCGGCCAATTCCGGGTCGACTGGAGTCGAAATCAGAGTCGTTTTTGGGTCGCACTAGGATGTCGACTCGTCGAAAACGATGTCTCGACTTACTCCAACTTTTCGAGTAGAAGGATTGTAACATTTGTACCCCTTTTGTTCGAGTGAGTTCCCTACAAGGATACATTTCTCCGACTTTGGGTCAAGCTTTTGTCACTTCTCGTTGGGAATATGCACGTACGTGATCGAGCCGAATATTCGGATATGTGATAGATTCAGCTTCTTTCCGAAGAACTTCTCATGAGGGGTTATGTCGTGTACCCCAGAGGTTGTACATCTATTCATGAGGTAGATGGTTGTGTTAGCTACTTCTGCCTAGTATGATTTCGGCAGGTTCCTCTCGTTCATCATGACCCTTGCTACCTCTACTATGTGCTGATTCTTTCGTTCGGCTACTCCATTTTGCTGAGGTGTGTGTCGACATGAGAACTTTCATCGAATTCCTTCGTTTCAGAGGTACACTGTAAAATCATCTAAGAAATACTCCTTGCCTCCATCCGACTGAAGGCATCGTGATCAAACATGTTGACTTGCGGCTTTTTCGACTTCGTTTTTAAACCTTTGGAAGTGTTCGAACACTTCACTCTTCTGCCGCATCGGATAGATCTAGACATGCCTCAAGAAGTTGTCGATAAACATGACATAGTATCGGCATCCGCCGAATGTGGTTGTTTGTGCCGACCCCCATACATCTGAATGTATGACATCCAGGATCCCTTTGCTCACATTCCCTTCTTTTGGGAATGGTTGTCGGTGTTGGTTACCAAATTTGCAAGCTTCACATACAACCATAATCTCCTTCTCGGTAAATGTTGGAAATCCGATTACGACTCCTTTCGACTGCATCCTTTTAATCTTTTGGAGATTAATGTGACCGATTCGCTTGTGCCACAGTTTCAAGTCGATTTCGACTTTGATGTCGTTTGCGAACATGGCGGACTTCACCTCGCTCAACTCGAGGATGAACATTCGATCTTCTCGATGACTGTGTGCTATGATTTGATCATCTTTTTCAATGAAGCACCCTTCATTATTGAATTGCACTTGCATGCCTTGTTCTACTATCTGGCCGACTGAGACCCGATTTTTCGTGATGGTTGGGACATGCAAGAAGTTTTTGAGGTAGGTTTTTTTGCCATCTTTCCCCAATAGGACATTTTCGATATGCCAAATCGAGTAAGTTGTGTCATCTCTGGTTTCGACATAGCCTATGTCGTGAAAATCCACCAGCTAATGTGGAACCGCCGAGGTTCAAAACCGGAAGGATTTAGGGCTAAATGATTTATGCACTTTAAGTTTTAAGACGAGATATTTCCTTCGAATAAGAGTAAGATAGTTATGCACAAGAAAATATTTGAGTAAGAGATTATGCGAGATGCGAGATCGAATAATACTTACTTATGCTTATGAGTAAGAGAGAATGAATAACACTTAATTATTATACTTATACATAAACAAAGTTAAAGTAAGAGACTATGAGAGAGGAAACATGGAAAGTTTTTTATTATTAGATCATCAATCTGATGGACTTATTTTGTTACATAATTTATTTTCTTCTATCTCTCCTTTTAGGGTATAAGAGTATGAGAGAGGAAACATAAATCTTTTCTTCTTCAAATCCCCATCCATCTCTTTTTCTACTTAAGAATAGCTCTTATTTATAGGTTTTCTATGACTTGCTTTTTTTCTCCACTCTTGTTGTTCAAATGTGGGTGAGATCAAATCTAGAACATGTATAGCGATTGAGTCATGACGGCACGAGCAACAGTGGTTTCAAAAGAAATCGGACATGGAAAAACATTTATGGAAGGCACATGGCATTCATGTAGTGCTTCCAAGAGGGTTGAAGATAGAGGAAGAGGAGCAATCAACTCCCGAAAAGAGTAGTGGCACATCATTCTTTGGCAACTATGAAAGGCAACCATCAATTCAGAATTTTTTTAATCCCGAGGTAAAATACATTAGATCTTGTCAATCATACAAGAAAAGAAAGAAAGAAAGAAAGATATATTAACGTCTTCTAAGGCCAAATTTGGCCCATGAGACAAATAGGTTACAACAAAAATGAGTGTTTATCCAATCATCAAAACTAAAAATAAAAGAAAATAGCTTAAGCTAAGAAAGTTCTAGTAGTGTACAAAACTTTGCACTAAGTCTAATCTCATTTCCACCCAAGTCTCTCAAAAAGAAGTGGGAGGTCAAAAGTTTTTGGTGTGGGTGTGACCCATGGTCCCGATGCATAGAGTGCCCTAGCCATGGCTTCTAGGCGGTGTAGTTCACGTTCCCTTATTTTCTTTATTGCTTCTACATCTCGTCGAGTTGCTTTGAAACCCGGCATCCGAGGGCGTTTGGTTCTTCTTTGATTTTCTGCTTCATCAAGGAGAAGTCCGAGTGGTGCAGGTGTGTCGACATTCATTGTCTCCCCCTGTTCCTGAAAAACTTCATGTGTTATATGTTGGTAAACATTAGCAACATTATTATCAACATTTTGTAATTTATTCTCTCTGTGTTGTTTCAATTCTAAGATGTATCTACCTAATTTCTTCATATCTATTGTATCTAATAGTTTAGGGAGGGTGGGAGAGGAACCAAGTATGTCTTGGTATTTTGCCCTTATCTCGGCATAGGTGGGGCATTTGCATGTAAAATGGTACTCATCCTCTATCTCTATGTGGCATAACCTACATATCCTTTCCTCCCTAGGGACTCCATTAGTACGTCCATTCTCAATCTCAAGTTGGTGAGATGATATTCTAAGTTGACCAATGGCAACCCTTAGTGCATGTGGTAAGAATACATCTAGATATTTTGGGCGCGTGATAAAACCTAACTCAGAGAAGTGCATAAAGTGTTCCTTATAGTACGACATTTTAGATGGGAGTGGCTCTAGTGGGGTGATCCATTTATACCGAGTATAAATTTGCCATATTTCTTGGCGTATTACTTTATTATGGTCCTCATGAGAGATTAAAGTGTTAACAGTCGTGTGGTCGTACTTAAGGGGGGGGAGGTTAGTAATGTCTAGACCGTTGGCAAGAAGCCAACTCACCATCATGCCATACCATGAGCTAGTATAGCTGGACTCATACAGTGCTCGAGAAGCCTTAAAGGCTTGGTGGGATATTCTATCAAGTGGTTGGTTATGTATCTTGTGTATAAAGACTACCAGTTGAAAAAGTGCTTCTACTAACATAGGGGGTAGAGTGAACTCAGCCCTAATAATGTCATGTGGGACCGAAGATTTGCTTCGGAGTTGGCGTGATAACATCATCACCAATGGTCTCTCTAATTGCGTCCACATGAAAGATGGTAGTCCTAGGGCCCAAACCGCTGATGCATACAAGAGAAAGTTGAAGATGAGAGCAATTAACCACTTCCATGCCACTTTGAAAGAACTTTGAACATGTATGGAGTCATAATTCATTGCCAAATTCATGAGTCACGAGATGGCAATATACGACTCACCAAAGGACCAACGGATGGAGAAGCTCAAACTTAAGATTATTGTTGGGATGAATGTTATTTAAGTATGAAACTCCGGAAGATTGATGACATTAAAAAGTATGGTTGTACTAATATGCTAATTCCAACTTCGGTATTTCAATGTAAGAAGACGGGGATTGCGATACCGAAAGGTGGTGGTGGTTTATTGACCGATTGTGGACTAAACTAGTAGTCTAAATCAACACCAACTAAACTAAGAAGGGCGAAAATCCAAGTCCGACAGAAGGAGGTGTGTCGAATACATGTGTATAATGGACGTATTCACACCATCCCGTCTCGGCCATTTATGTAATTAGCATAAAGGGTAGTTGCCCTAAGTCGGTCACTATATATAGTGACCTTGTAACCTCTTTGTGAGGTTGGTTGTTGTATTCTTTATTTATGCAATAAAGAAGTACTTTTGTGTCTCTCTCTCTCTCTCTCTCTCTGTGCAACGACCTACATTCTGTCATACACAGGGAATAAACAGGAATCGAGTGCTTCAAGATCTTCCGCACAGACGACATTGCTTCCAACATCTGGTATCAGAGCCTGCACAGTAGTCGGTCCTTCAATCCGCTGTCGGCCGTCGTCTCTGCATTCGGTTTCCTGCGTCATTCGAAGAAGAGAGAAGAAGAAGAAAAACAGGTTTGCATCTCATCGCGTTAGATCATCTTTGCTTGGAGTAAGCCAGCAGGTTGTACTTCCCTCCTTGTGATCGTAACCGCTCGAGGTGAAATCCCCTTGTGCATCATTGACACGATCGTGCTCCATTCGGTTAAACGGCATCCGAAGAGGTCTCCAAACGCTGCTCGTTGTAACCACTCGGTGCAGATCGGTCTCAAGACAACAACCCCAATTCGTGCTTCATCCGGCTAATTGACATTCGAGAGGATCAGTTGGATCTGTCTCTCTCGTCGCTGCAGCCACCCGAAGCAGAATCGGTTCAGATAATCGGTTTCAATAATCGGTATTCGGCACATATATCCGAAGCGAACCGGGCTCACTCCGACTCGGCAACATTCGGGAAGACCAGTCGGTTCTGTCCCTCAAGCTACCGGAGTCAATTCGAGCAAGTTCCGAAGCCGAACCGACTCGGGTTCAAATCCGACTAGAACGATATCGGGTGAGCCAACCGGCTGCACTCCAACAAGGTTCACAGTCAACTCCGAACCGAGCTTCGTCAACCAAAACCGAATTTGATGGCATCAACATCCGGCTCGTCAGAAATGAGTCTACGCAAGTTCGATGGATCGAACTTCAACTTCTGGAAGGAACAAATGCAGGACTATCTCATAGTCAAGGGGCAAATCGATCCCATCGAAAATGAAGAACCTCCAGAAGGATACAAACCAATTGAGTGGCAGAAGCTGGACAGAATCGTCCGCGCCACGATTCGGATGCACCTATCGGAATCGGTATACTTCACGGTGCAATCGTGTATGACAGCATTCGAACTGTGGAAAACACTGTCGGACACTTACGAAAAGAAGGTCGCCGCAACGAAGATGTTTCTGATCCGGCGCCTCTACAACTTGCGGATGAAAGAATCCGACTCGGTCCAAGCACACCTCAATGAGTACGAAAGCATAAGCTCCCAAATCTCGTCACAGGGGACGGCAATCGAGGATGAACTCAGAGCAATGATACTCATGAGCAGCCTTCCCTCATCATGGGAAACTTTCGTTACAACCGTGTGCAACGCGTCAACCACGGCTGTTAAATACTCCGAAGTCACGAGCGCAATCCTGACCGAAGCAGCTCGGAGAAAGTCTTTCGCCAAAGACTCAACAGACGACGCTTACGTAGTACAAGGTTCGACAGACCGATCGAACATACGAGGAAGAGATTCCTCACGACCGCCGAACAATCAGCGAAGACGGAGCCAGTCACGGGACAACCGAATCTGCAACTATTGCAAGAAACCCGGACACATCAAAGCCGACTGCCGCGCACTGAAGAACAAGAACAACAAGAAGAGTGGCCGGCATGAGGAGATCAATTACGTCAGCTTCTCAGCTGACGTACTACCGGACGACCCGAATATACTATCAATCGAAAATCCAGTCGGATCAGAAGTTCTACTCACGACTGAAGAATCGAGCACATGGCTCTTAGATTCGGGCGCGTCATTTCACGTGACTCCTCATCGATCCCAATTTCGGCAATACACGATCCGTCACTCCGACTCAGTTCGGGTTGGTAACTCGCAACACTGTGACATCATCGGAATCGGCACAGTAGAGCTCAACCTTGCAGGTGGCTCTACACTTGTACTCCACAATGTCCGACATGTACCCGAGCTCTCAAGGCCATTGATCTCAGTCGGACAACTAGATGAAGACGGCATTCGTGCCGGTTTTTCTTCGGGAGGGTGGACACTCCACAGGGGGAACCTCCTGCTTGCTAGAGGACCCAAGATACACTCACTGTATCCGTTACATGTTACACTCAGAGAGGGTAACCTGTTCTTGGTGGATATTCCTGTGTCATCACTATGGCACCGAAGATTAGGACACCTCAGCAAGGCCGGCATCACGCATCTATCTAGAGCCGGATACATCCCCAAACTCTCCTTCTCCGACCATCAATTCTGCGAGCATTGCCAGTATGGCAAACAAGCAGCCGCATCACACCCGACATCAGCACCAAGAGAAACAAGACCTCTCGATTTGATCCACTCGGACGTCTGCGGCCCAATGCCGCATCAGTCTCTTGGCGGTGCCTCTTACTTCGTCACTTTTATTGACGATTCGACTCGAAAGGTGTGGGCTTATCCAATTCGCACCAAAGATCGGGTCTTCTCGATCTTCACCGATTGGCTCGCTATGATAGAAAATCAAACCGACCGAAAGCTGAAATGCCTTAGGACAGACAATGGGGGAGAGTTCAAATCCGATGAATTCGTCAAATTCTGCCGACAACGCGGCATCCGACGTGAATTTACGGCACCACACAGTCCGGAGCAAAACGGGATTGCTGAACGAATGAATCGGACAATCCAAGAAAGGATAGTTTCCATGCTCCAACACTCCGGACTGTCGGATGGCTTCTGGGCAGAGGCTCTACTCACGGCAGTACACATAATCAATATGTCGCCAAGTAGACCTCTAGGACTTCAAATTCCTCAGGAACTATGGATCGGCAGCAAGCCGAATTACGACAAGCTGAGGATCTTCGGATGCGAGGCGTACGCCCTCATTCCGAAAGATGATCGCCGAAAACTTGCACCTCGGTCCAGGAAATGCATTTTCCTTGGCTATGGATCCGACGGCGAAATGGGATACCGACTCTGGGACCCCGAACGCAGACAAATCGTTCGAAGTTCGGACGTTGTGTTCAACGAGTCGGCTATGAATCCATCGGTCGACAAACCGATCGAAGTCCGAAGGGTAACATTCTCCGATGTGCCGACCCTTCAAGAAGGCCCCGCTCTCAACACACGGTCAGCTTCACGGGTAGCTGAACCTTATACTACCGACTCGGACAACTCTGACTCGGCACAGCCGAATGATTCGGTTTCGGACCATCCGACCACGATACCCGATGCGACCAGTCCAATCATACCTCGACGATCCGAGAGACTGTCGCAACCTCCGGAGAGGTATTCTCCTGGAATTTTCTTCACCGACGCTGGCGAACCGACGTCTTACGAAGAAGCATCGACATCTGTCGATTTGGCCACCTGGCATCTGGCGATGGAGTCGGAAATGCACTCCATCCGGGCAAACAAGACTTGGGATCTGGTCGAATTACCTAGGAACCGACGTGCTCTTCCTTGCAAGTGGGTTTATCGACTAAAAGAGACGTCTGATTCGACCACCCCAAAGTACAAGGCCAGATTAGTTGCGAAGGGCTTCCGACAAGAATATGGCGTCGACTTCGACGAGATTTTTTCACCAGTGGTGAAAATGACAACCCTTCGTCTTCTGCTCGGCGTCGTGGCAGCCGACAACTTGGAGCTGATTCAGCTAGATGTCAAAACAGCCTTCCTCCATGGTGATCTCGAGGAGGAAATTTATATGGAGCAGCCAAAAGGCTTCGTGGCAACTGGCCAAGAACATCTAGTCTGCCGACTCAGGAAGAGTCTATACGGCCTCAAACAGGCACCGCGACAATGGTACAAGAAGTTCGACGACTTCATCCAATCGATCGGCTTCTCCAAAAGCGATGAGGACCATTGTCTCTTCACCAACACAGCTCAAGATGGTTCACCCATCTTCCTCATCATTTACGTGGACGACATGCTAATTTCTGGACGCCACGCGGGCGAACTTGCCGATCTCGTTCGGCAACTGCGGTTGAAGTTTGCCATGAAGGACCTCGGTCCGGCACGACACATCCTTGGCATGAAGATCAGTCGGCATCGCGATAAACGACATCTTTTTTTGTCTCAGACCGACTATATCGGACGTGTCTTGGAACGCTTCAACATGCAATCAGCCAAATCTGCTTCAACCCCGCTCCCAATGAATCTTCGGCTCTCTCAGCGAGACTGCCCGACATCCGGCCCGGAGGGGGAAGATATGAAGTCGGTACCGTATGCACCGGCAGTCGGCTCCCTTATGTACCTGATGGTCGCGACACGGCCTGATATTTCTCACGCCGTAGGAGTCGTTAGCAGATTTATGCACAACCCTGGCCGATCGCATTGGAACGCAGTCAAGCATGTGTTCAGATATCTGGTTGGCACAAAAGACCATGGCATTCTTTTCGGTCCGAACCGAACCTCAGGCGTAGTCGGTTACACCGACTCGGACTTCGCCGGCTGTATAGACAGTCGGAAATCAACAACCGGATACTGCTTCAAATTCGGCAATGGAGCAATCTCGTGGAAGTCGAAACTTCAGGAGTGCACAGCGACCTCAACGACCGAAGCAGAATATGTAGCCGCGTCCGACGCAGCAAAAGAAGCTTTGTGGCTCGGTCGGCTGGCGCACACGTTTCGACAAGTCGAACATGACTCGGCTCCAGTTGTCTACAGCGACAGTCAAGGTGCTGTTGCCTTGTCGAAAAATCCGGTTCACCACAACGCCTCCAAACATATCGACGTTCGATATCACTTCGTTCGGGACTGCGTCATTTCAGGGAAAATCGGTCTAGAGAAAATATCTACAACCGATAATGTCGCAGATGGAATGACCAAATGTCTCTCGGCAGACCGTTTTCGGTCTCTTCGGCATCAGATGGGCGTAACGACAAACCAGTCCGGTTAGAGCCGGACACAGAGCAGGATGGTTCCCGACAACCGACATCAGCTCCTTAATGATCGGCCTCAACTGTTCCGACCCGACCAGTTCGGTCTTCTGTCTTCGGATCCTGCCGACTCGAACAAAGCTGATATGTCCGAGAACCTAAGTCTATACCTGTAATCTTAGATAACCCATGTATACGCCCATTACGGGGGAGTGTCGAATACATGTGTATAATGGACGTATTCACACCATCCCGTCTCGGCCATTTATGTAATTAGCATAAAGGGTAGTTGCCCTAAGTCGGTCACTATATATAGTGACCTTGTAACCTCTTTGTGAGGTTGGTTGTTGTATTCTTTGTTTATGCAATAAAGAGTCTTTTGTGTGTGTCTCTCTCTCTCTCTCTCTGTGCAACGACCTACATTCTGTCATACACAGGGAATAAACAGGAATCGAGTGCTTCAAGATCTTCCGCACAGACGACATTGCTTCCAACAAGGTGGACCCGACCAATGTTAGGAGATTACATCCTATTCTAATGAGGAAGCTCCAAATGTTGGAATTGTTCACATTGGATTTGGGAAAGCCACGCAATCACGGGACATGAAAACCAGTAATATGTTAGCCAAGTATGCCTGTGTTTTGGAAAAAGTTATTTTCTACACTAGACCTAATTGTGTTCCCTGTTTTGTGATACATGTTGATTCTGGTCTAAAAAACAGGTTCCAACTTCCATGTCAAAGATTAGATCTAGCGGTGTTCGTGGTTGATGTTGATTTCAGGTCATTGTGCCAAGTGGGGGCGATGGCATCCACATAAACGATGACCCTATTCAACATGTGGATGGAATACACATTGCCCTAAGAGGTCTCTAAAAGGTATTGGATTGTCAATCTATTATGTCCCTCCTATGGGAGGAGCCGACTCGTCAAACTGAGAGTTGACAGTCGATGATATGGAGTAGCTAAATGGTCGGGCCAAGAGCCGACAGTCGAGATCATGGTGAGTCGACTGAGGGAGGGTCAACATGGAGAGTCAACAGTCTACAAGTGATCCAAGTCAAAGACACAACCAATTAGTCGGGCCAATCGGATGGTTGACGATAAGGCCGACTAGTCGGGCCGACTGGATAGTCGACATAAGAGTCGGCTAGTCGAATTGACTAGTCAACTAGTCGACTCATTGACTGATACAGTTATTAGTATAATAATAGTAACGATAGTAGTAGGAACTACATTTGTAAATAGCTCATACTATGTATAAATATAAATACAGTTAGGGCAAAACATAGTGTTGTAGCTCTATGTGTGTGTGTGTAGAACAGAAAAGTTGTGAGTGAGCCTCTGTGGTATGGCGCGACAGAGAAGAGAGAGTGTGAGAGGGAACGACGCCACAACTGAGTGAGCTTAGACGTCAAGAGCCCTGTGAGGCTCTTACACTCTGCGATGAGAGAGTGTTGTAATCTCATCGTCTTGTATATCCACTGTATAGTGAAGATCTGTTCTCCCATAGTTTTCCTCGTTTAGGGTTTCCATGTAAAACTGTGCATTTGTTGTTTTTTCTATTTTTCCTCGATACTGTCTATCCCACACTCGGTCTTTCTCACGAATCAAAGGGAGGAAATTCCAACACGATCCACTTTGGATGCAACTTGGTAAGCAAAGCTCCAAGGTGGTCAAAATCCTTTGTCGTGTGCTTGAGCAAGATTATGTCTTGATACCCACATTGCACTCGGGCCATTGGGTGCTTTGGATATGCAACACAAACCAACCGACGTGGATGCTCATAAGGTGACCAACCCTGTAGTCATTTACGATTCATTGAATAATTTGGCGACCTGCACCTTGAAGACATTGGCAAATGTGGTTGTATGTCAAATTTGTAGTGCACCACAACACCATTGTATCATAACTAAAGGAAGACATCACAAAATGCACATCCGAACATAGCCCAATGGGACCAATTGCGGCTATTACGTGATGCGGACAATTCGAATGTTAGTTGAGGAGTTCATTCAAGGATTCCAATATCCCGTTTTTATAAGTATGGCCCAAACTTGGATTTGAGCATTGGTTCTTAGAGTTATTTTGGTGCATGGTTTTGAGCATTGATTCGGTCACGAAGACGTGGAGCTCCTTCAGAAGACTATGGCGAAATGGGCACGCTAGGTTTTAGGGTTTTTTCGATATCTTAAACTATTGTGCTAGTCATCCCATTTTTGTATAATCGGTGTATAATCATTGTAAGAACATTTTGTATATCAACCATTTGTACATGATATATTCAACATTTGTTGTATTGTCGATTTATATGAATGAGGAAACAAATTTTGAAGCATTTTATATGTGGTGTCAAAGTGTACATATGGTGATTGGTGTCAAAGAAAGAAAGAAAGAAAGATATATTAGCGTCTTCTAAGACCAAAATTTGCCCATGAGACAATTGTTTTACAACTAAAAGGGGTGTTTACCCAATCATCGAAAGTAAAAATAAAATAAAATAGAACTTAAGCTAAAAGAGTTATAGTATTGTACAAAACATGTTATGGTGTATAACATGTTCTAGAAAGGAAATGGCTTTGTGTTAGGCCTAGTTTCATTTCCATCCAAGTCTCTTGAAAAGGAGCATGAGGTATATATGTGATTCAAATTTTGGAATATGGTGTCAAAGTGTATATATGGTATTTTGAAATGTCGATGAATCCGGTGATCAAAATATTCCTAGAGTTTGTCAAATGTTGCCACTACCCCATATTGGCCAAGAGCCTAATTAAAAGGTAGGAGCCCGAGTCGGAATAATTTGGCTCATGACAAAAAGACATGAGCCCAACTCACTTGAAGGAGCTCTAATCAAAGGCAAGTGCTCAACTCATTAATCAATAGCCTAACCAAAATGACGGATTTTTGCGAACTACCTA
Source organism: Azolla caroliniana (assembly GCF_043228905.1). NCBI lineage: Eukaryota > Viridiplantae > Streptophyta > Polypodiopsida > Salviniales > Salviniaceae > Azolla > Azolla caroliniana. Next base: position 16,387,749 of record NW_028230450.1, on the reverse strand, counting down.
TAATGATTGTTTTCCAATGGTCCAATTAACAATCAAATTAATGATCATGTTGGCGTGGTTTTTAGAGAGAATAATCATTTTATACATAGCATAATCACTTTTTATCAAAGAGAATAATCATTTTATACATAGAATAATCACTCACTATCACCCAAACATCCTACTTGTTGATTGCAATCACGTTGGGAAATGTTGATTTCATATTTGCAAGGTTAGAAAGAAAATTTGGAGGAAACATAATCATATTCTAAAACATCATTTATATACGAGGAAGACAAGAGCCTTCTGCATCCGAACGGGCGGACGAGGTGGTGAATCCCTTCATGTATTATTTATTCCCCTAAGTATTTTGTGTTCACAAGAGGTATGTATGATTTGATGGTTAAAGATTTATCGAGACTAGTTAAGGTCTCGATTGAAGCATTAAAAGATGTCATAAAGGGTGCACCTCTTAACACATAGGCACATGAAAAGTCGACTCATGCTAGGAATGAGAATGCAATCTACCTTAAGGCATCATATAATCTTCAAGTAAGTTATACAGTAGAGAAATGGAGGGAGGTATTATTGGCATCACATGGCATCACCCTTTGTCACGGACTCTTAAAGAGTTAAAGAAACATTGGACGAATGATCTTCGCGATCATAGCATTGCTTTATGATACCAAAGGAGGTGCATAAAATGTCTAACACATTGAAAATCGGAAGTACATTGTCAAAAGTTGATTGGTCATTGATGATGCAAGATGTTTATGCACTCCCAGATCTAGGGAAGTGGCTCATGTCAAACTATAGTTTCCTTGTCCAAATGGATCTTCAATTGGGCAACCATTTATCTTGATACTTCAAGATCAATGTCCAATGTTGGAAATGTGGTAGTTGTTGCAAAACAGTTCTTGGGTAATCAAATCCACATTTAAAACAAATCAGTTCGGGTTGTCATTATATGTAGTTGTTGCCCCAAACGCCATAGGAACTAGGATCCCCCTATGGTACATGATTTGTACTCCGGATGAGGGGTCAAATAATGAGCAATTTGCATTAGGAACTTGCTTGAAAGTCATATTTTCAAGGATGCCCACGGTGAGGCCAAATGCAATAGTCATTGATAAATGATGGAAATCATACACTGACATATCTAATGTGGTTGCTTAGGACCGTCAATGTTGGATTGTTGCAAATGGGCAACGCTCACAAACACATTCTCGCATTTTGTTGTGGCAGTTCCATGCTAAAAAAATCATGGGTGGATAACTTGTTGCCCAAAGTGTTGCCGAGAGAAACCACATCAGATATCAATGGATGTGCCAACTCATGCATTGCATTACGCAAACCGCCTTCAATGTTATGTGTGAGGAGTTAATAGTAGAATATGTGGACAAACCTAGTGTGTGGCAATATTAGAAGGAGGATGGTGTGGCCTGATTTGTGTGTGGAGGAATCTATGGCCCAAGTTTGATAGGTTATTCAACTACGGACATGCTAACACAACCAATATTATGGAGAGACATTGCCAATTTATCAAGTACACTTCCTTGAGAGGAAGAATAAACCGATCTATTACCAATCTTGTGCATGTCTTAATTAGGGACAATGAAACCAACACTTGCATCGGAGGGACCATCATAGAATGGTACATGCAACGACAAGAAATATGTAGAGTGGTAGATTTGCACCCCATGCAAATTGTAGGAATTAAAGGTCAAGACTTGAAGCAACCAAGAGGATACTCGATAGGTATGTGACTGATACCAACATAATGCTTATTGTGGATGAGGCCCAATATTAGTTTAGAATATTCATTGAACATGACGACGCTATGGTATAACATCTCGCTCCAATGCTCATATTGTGATTGCCAAGACCTTGCAAGTAAATGTAAGCATTGAGAGGCATAGGCCATCATTATATGGGTCGTTACCATTTATAGATCATGTGGTCCAAATACAAATTGATGATATCACAAAAACCTAAGTGGAGACAAGCAGAACCAACTATAGAGAAGGCAAAACCAATACATATGGAATCATGGAAGCCTCAATTACAAACAACCGAGGAAGTTATTCAAATGCTCCAACAAGGGTTAGGATCCTTCCACAAGGTTGTTGTTGAGGATTGTCTGCAACAAATGGCCGAATGGAGGAAAAGTGGTATGGTTTAGGTGCACCAAAATCAACCAAAGAGGTAGGCACAAGATCCACAAGTTAGAAGCAATAAATTGGTGTGAAAAGAGCAACAAAAATTGACATTTCACAAGAACTTATTGGCAACTCCCCAAACACTTCCAAATCCCACACCGAAAGACTACAGAGAGGTGCAAGTCCGGCTAGAAGGTGGTTGTCAATGAGGCTAAGAAGGTTTGATGTTTGCATTGTGATGGCTTGACCTTGACTTCAAGGGACTCAAATGTTGATTTGACTTCAAGGGACTTGACCTTTGTGGCTGTATTTTGCCATCCTCCCTACATGAGCCATAATCTTTGCTATTGTCTAGATTGTTGCAAAAACTGACTTCATTTCTAGGTTTTTGGGCATCCTCCAGTTCATCTCGTGTCTCCTCATGCGCTCAAATTGTACATCTCGATGTATACTCTTCGTATGCCCTCATCAAACCAAAACAATAGATGATGATACGAATTCATCTCAATACAATTTCTTTTTATCCCATAGCTCGAATGTTTGAATTTGAGAGGCATGTGGATCCCCATGCCAATGCCTCACCTTATTAAAATGTCCACATCCATGACACCATGGCATGCCCACCCCAAAAATGTACTACATACAATACAAATGAAGATGCATAATAGTGAACCATGGTGGAAGTGTCACACATGGAATGTGTTTTCCCATCCAACTAACAAGAGACATTGTTGAACTAGGTCTTCATTGCTATGAGCAAGCAAAAGGAACTTGTTTGACATCGAGCACGAAAAACAGACACATGCATACAAAAAATATTGAAGATGTATGGATGAAGCTGAAAATAGTGAGTGCTTTCCACCACATGTTGGGTTGTAATAACTGAAGTCTTACAGCTTGAGATAACATGGGTGGGCCCATATAAAAAAACGCACTTTTTCTTGACTTTGGGTTCAACATCTAACACAATTGCTTAGGTACATGGACACACACTTCACAAACGAATTTTGGCATGTGATGGTGGTACATTGCTTTTTCAATCCATAGCTCTTAGGCTACCTTTGAACCTTTTGGCTTGCTCATGAAGAGCTATATGGCATCGATAGTAATCAAAACAACTTCCATCCAAAACTTGCAATTGGGTTGTTTGTGTTGCAACATCCCTATCCTAGATCACTTCATTCATTTGCTTTCCACAACTATTTTACATCCAAGTGTATGGGGTCATCACCTCTCACTAGATTCCTCCATCTTCATAAAACATCCTAGATGTATCGAAATTGAAATCCCCAACATTCTTTGACCAAAGAATCTTCACCTCCAAAACCTTCTCTATCTCCATAATAACCAACCACACCTTGAACTTCTCAAATAGCTTTCCCTTCATCATCAAGGAGCATAAAAAAACTTACCTTGCCACCTCTTCGACAAAAATAAAAAGGAATCGTGCTCCATCAAGCAAGCAAATGTCTATTAGTTCCATTAGTTTCATGGTGACCTCCACATATGCCTTGTATACACTCTTCGTCTACTTTTCTGAAACACAATGTTCAATGCTCACATGATTGAAAGTCAGTGTAAGGTAAAGTTTATAGGGAACTTGGATCCTACCATGCCTTCATTTTGGTAGGGTTTTGTAATGATGTGGTTAGGAAAGATGTGGATGAGGGTGTAATAGATGTTGATGTTGACATAATGGATGTGGATGTGAAAAATGATGTCGAAGAGAGGGGAAATGATGATAGGGATGAAAGGGGATTTTAGCACAATGATGGTAGTGGAGAAAAGAATGATGATTGGGGGGGAGGGGATGATGATGATCGATGAAGTCAAAATGCAACATAGGGTTAATTTACCACACTTTCCAAGGATAAAGTTTTGGAAATTTGAGGCACATGAAAGAATACCTTTTAGCTATAGATGAAAGGATGTTGATGCTTATAATGATCAATATAAAAACATGGTCAATCTTTGCAATGTTGGTATTTTGTTTATATGCAACATTTATTGCATATCCTTCAAAATGTCCAATGTATCCTCCAATATAATCCAAAAGAAAATTAACACAAAGGGTAGAGCTTATAGCTGAGAATTATTCAACAATATGTTTTAGAGTTGTTATGAGCAAACTTGAATAAAAAGGGAGACATTGTTCCCATATGGTTGGCTTCTTTACAACTTAGACTCAAATATCCTTAATAAATCGATTGACTCATTCATTTTGGCCATCGAGGTGAGGATGATATGATAAGCCCATTCTCAAAACCATAGTAGTTCACTTTTTTAACTTGGAGTCCATAAATCATTAATAAACTTAAACTTTTTATCACTTTGTCACACATCTCAATGAGATTCATACCCATGAGTCATGACCAAGTAGATAAAATCATAGACCTTGGGTAATTTACATAATAAATTATGTATGATAATTAAATGACGAATATATATTAGATATTTGGTAGTGATCATGTGTAGGTCTAAGGATGCTATATATAGAAATGATAAGCCTTTCAAACCATTATAGCTCATAGAATGAGATGCCTAAGCCAAAACAATACTAAATCTGAAAAGGAAAATATGGGAAAGCAAATTTATTATAAACAAGAAGAATAAAAGCTATAATATTACATTCCTCTTGTTCAACACATTTTTCCAATGTTATCTTGTACCTTTTATTTGTCTAATTTATAGTAAAATTCCTAATCCCTATTTATCATTTCTAGCTCAATATTGTTGTTGGCTTCAACCCCTCACAATTTGATTTAGCATGGTTTGACAACATCGAGGTCTTCCTTATATGTAGTACTCCTAGTCTTATGCTTGTCCACTATCTAATAGTGATGTGTGTTTGCCACTTGCTAATCAACAACCAAAGTAATAATGCCAAAGATGCAACCTAATCCCTATTTTTCATTTCTAGCTCAGTATCCATTCAAAATTTGAGTTAGAATGGTTTGACAACATTGAGGTCTTCCCTATATGTAGTACTCCTGCTCTTATGCATGTCCACTATCTAATAGTTATGTCACTATGTGTGTTTGCAACTTGCTAATCAACAACCAATGTAATGATGCCAAAACTTTCATCTAATATTCTTATACAATTGTTTGCAACCAATACAATTTGATGAGTATTTTTGGAGATTTTTTCACGTACATGCAGCCCAACTATAATTACAAAGGGATTATATGAACAAATTAGATGCTCATCTACTCCCAAGCAAGCAAATATTGATACAACTTGGTGACTTGAAGTATAGAACATATTTAGGCTTCCAAATTAAAGATGCCCAAATACATTAGGTTACTAATCTTAATGTTTACCTCAATTTTACTTTGATTGAAAATATTCATGGTTCAACTCCACATAACCTTGATTTGATGCAAACAATGACATTTATTAGCTTTATGTTGGTAAATACATAACACTATTTACCTATCTATATAACTACAAAAAACTATGCTAGTAATATGCGTAGTAATACAAAACCCATAATAAATTCCTCTTGATTTCCCCTTTCCTGCTTCACTTCTTTGAAGTGTGTATATTATACCATGATCATTGCTAGCAAGTAACAATTGCCTAACCTTACTTTTGACTTTACTTAAAAAATGCTTAAATCTCGGAAGCAATTACTTCTAATAGAAAAACTAACTAACAAATGATGGCAACCAAGGAGTGGCCTTGAAACTAACCATTCTTCAAGGAAAGCAATCTAACCTCATGGCATTGGAAATGTCTCTCAACTCAAGAGATTCATTGAAGCATTGAAACCTTGACAACAACATTTTCAAGTGTTAGTAGTTGAATATTTTTTTCAATTGAGGAAGGTTGTTGATAACAATACCTAACGGTACCCAAATTAAGAGTGTTGAAATAAATAATGCGAAATCATGTGAAAAGCATGATGCTTTACCAACTCTAAGATTTTTGGCCTTAGTCAATCTACACAAGATGAATCAATCCCTAAGGAACTTTGGAATGGCAACGTTTGACGAGAACACGAAAGAGACAAAGTTACTTGGACTACTAAACCATGCATGTCTCTTAAACTTCTAGCTCTTTCTATGCTATAGACATTTGCAACATGGAAATAATTTATGTTCGCAATGATTTTGAGTTGTCTAGTGGCAACCAAAGATAGGCGAATCAATTCTAAATGATTAAGCAAATCCTTAAAGCTTGCCCTTAAGATGATGCACAATCATTAACCATTGTCAAAGACTAAGTTGATGTTTGTGGAGACCGACGCTTACTTGCAAATTAGAGAGAAATGAATTGTGGATATACTATTTATATAAAAAAAACATTTCTTGATTATTGTCACATATTTGTACGAAACACATACATGCAAATATGTACATATTCTTAATAAGAAACCATACTTTGTGGAAAATGCATAACCATTTATTAGTAGTTTTGCGTAAGTCATACCTTGTGTAATCATGTTTTAATGATTTTCATAAAGTTGTGCATGGCAAGAATTAGGTCCATATTGGATATGAAGTTAGTAGGTAGTCCAATAATTGATTTCATGTCATGATGAGATAACAAGCAATGTGGAATCAAGCTGATTGCTATAATAGAATCCATTGTGGATATGCATGATAAGATACGACAAGATAGCATGTAACATCTACTCAAGTCAATAAGTAGAATAGAATCCATTCCGGTTTTGAATTAGTCATAGAATGCATGATGAGATAGCCAACAACACGAAACCAAAACATGAGTTGTGATTTAGGTTAGAACTCATTGTCCAAGTAATCAAGTAGAATAGAATCCAGTCTGGTTTTGAATTAGTCCTAGAATGAATGAGGAGATAGCCAACAACACGAAACCAAAACATGAGTTGTGATTTAGGTTAGAACTCATTGTCCAAGTAATCAAGTAGAATAGAATCCAGTCCGGTTTTGAATTAGTCCTAGAATGCATGATGAGATAGCCAACAACACGGGACGAAAACATGAGTTGTGATTTAAGTTAGAACTCATTGTCCAAGTAATTAATATTGAATGATTTGCTTTGCATGATTTGATTGCAAGCAATGTGGAGTCAAACTTAAGTTTATTTGTTTAGATCTTGTTGAGGTAGCCACTAGAGGCATTTATTTATCCACGTATGTTCGTATTGCTTACCAACTTTTTACCTTTTATGTGTTTAGTAGTTTCAATACCCGCTCATGGGTCTCGAGTTCAATTATAAAATTGTACGACTTTTAATTTTGTAAAATTTATAAATAATTAGATACCCACAGGAGTTGTTGTTGCAACTGTAGACAAAATGGTAATGGAACAAAAATTTAGGTTAAGTGCCAGAAAGAGAAGTCTAGAGGATTAGGACTAGGTCATGTCCAAAAACTAGGAACTAGAGACAAAACTAGAAAGCATTCAAACATAAGAAATAGTGATAGGAGAAGAAGAATACATCAAATAAATAAATGCCTTTGTTGCCAGTAGAGCACTCATTCCTTCTCTTTATGGTTGTTTTGGGTGGGCCAAATGTTGGTTTTGGCTGTCGAGTGGAGCAATCATGTCCTTCCTTTATGGGCCTTGTTTTTGGGTGGGGCGACTTTGTGTGCACATACATGTACGACATGAAAAATACTATATATGTGTATATTTAAACGAACGATTGCTTGAAATAATGCCAATGTACTCATGGTCAACCCATGACATTTTACATTTTTCACCTAGACAAAACTCAGTTTGGGGGTGGGGGGTTAATGACAGACATATATTGATGGAAAAAGTGAGACTCGCAAATTATTAGTGTTGTACACTTTGATACTATTCACGAAAATGACGATGAACTATAGATGGATGTAAATCTTACCTTTTTGGTGATTTTGGGATGTGTAAAATAATGTCGCTTTTTGGTGACTGGGGAAGCATATCAAAATGGCGTACTCTATACACACTTACCACAATTCGTAAGAATAAATGTAAAATACTTGCTGAAGCGAAGCTTCCATATTTTTTCCTTTTCGTATTTCTAGAGGTGTATGCATGTTTTCCTCCGTTTTTTGTTTCTAGGGTGTGCATATGAGAGGGGGGATGGAACCAATATAGAGGATAAACACGAGTTCATGGTGGGATGAAGTATAGTTTGTTAGGTCATATCTTCCATAAAGTTCATCCAATTCGATTATTGTACGTGTAAAGTATGTAATATCTCTCTCTGATTACTCTGTGACAATGGACATGTCTAACAAGTGATCCACCTATTGTTTTGGTTCCATAGGAAGGAGAGATGTCCCTGTAGTGTTTTGTGTGGTGCATGGGAACATGCACACTAATTAGGTATCCTTGCTAGTCCTTCTTAAAGTAAGTATATTGAATGTGTAGACATAATTAAAATGCAAAAGTAAGGATAATCAGTTAAAGGTATGAACATTCATGTTGATCAATGAGAGATTACACACCTAGGTAGCTAAGCTCTCTCATGTTCATCACAAAAAACATTAGAGGGGGAATAAATAAGACTTAGACATTGTAGAATATTGCAACATTTATTGTATATGTTGCAAAAAAAACATTAGAGAATGAACAAACAAGACTTACGTATTGTTGAATATTGCAAACCTAGGTAGCTAGGCTCTCTCATGTTCATCACAACAAACATTAGAGGGGGAACAATTAAGACTTAGACATTGTAGAATATTGCAACATTTATTGTATATTTTGTCTCATCGAACTTAAGAAGAACAAATAAACCATATTGAAGGATACAACACCTCCATACCCATTGGAATAAATCAAGAACAATTAACTTCCCCGCATAAATTAGGACTAGTGCCTACAACCCATTTAAACCCAAATAGAGTACATGTGAGCCATATGAGCTTACCGCAAGGGATTATTGTGGAGGAAGTTGAAGAAATCAAGCTTAGGAAACATGAAACTGGACCACATGGGAGAAGTGTGAGATTCCCACTAAAATATAAAAGCTTGTTTGGAAAGCATCGGATACTTAAGTTGAGTCTCCTAAAGGGTACAAGTGTCTCAAAGGGCTTCAAGGTTGGTGACCTAGATTAATCCCATTTTCTCTCTTTTCATTTTTAGCTTGGCTTTTACTAAATTTCATACTCAAGCAAGTGAACAAGCTTTAAAGTTTAAGTCATATATCATATTGCTCTCATGGGTGAGTTTGGCCTCTTTAGAGATGTTAATGCAATTTGTATTCTTATATGTTATATGTGGTGGATAGTGGATATCAACTAAACTTTTTGGAATCTTTAACCAATTCAATTAATGTTGACACGTTGGAAAATACCAATTGCATACAATCACTCAACATCCATCATGTTTTTTTGATTGATCAAGGTTGGTACCCAATACCACTATTCAATAAAGAGGCTTAACTTTGCACAAGAGACGATGATTGGGGAGCCTAAAGTCCAAAGGTGAGTTAGGACTAAACAAGCTCGAAACTAATGTTTTATTGGAAGTTGTTATTCACATATGGTGGGTGGGTTGTGATAACACTTTATCACTAGTCTATCGGTTTATAGCTCATGTTCCTCCTAAGTAAATAGATATAATTTTGCAATGAAATGAAGAATTAACCCTCAAACTCCCACTAAGGTTCCTTTAATACACTAAGCTATCATGTATCTTGGTTACCGATATTTTTATTTAGCAAATAGCAAAGGGTTTCAAAGCGGCATGTGTGCGATGATTGTGGGAAAGTTGTTGTCTGTTACTTGTTATGCTTTCTGCCAAAATTATGGGTTTAGTTGGCAAACGTTGCAGAGTGTATCATTGATGTAAGGTTCCTTATCGAAGAGGACAAAAGAGAACCCATGGTTAGATTGGCAAATCGAGGACAAGACTTATTTTTTGCAAGGAGCTATAAAAATCATGATTTACTACATTGTGAAGTTCAATCGATGCTTTTCATGTAGAGTTAAACAAGAGGCATGTATATAATTCTAATATTGGACGATGGTATATCTTACACCATAGTTGGCATTCTAAATTCCATGTCTAGCGAAGGTCTTTATTTGGAGAGTGGTGAGAGCCTAGAGGTATAGTGTGAACTACCAACCAACAAATGCTTCTTTTGAATGATTCAATTGAAGGTAGTTCTTGTCACGCCATATAATGTCTATTTGCTCATCAAATTTGGGATTACATTCCTCAAATGTGGTAGATCTCATGATGTTGTAATCTTATGCCAACACAATAAGCGTTTGTATAATTGAAAAAACGTCACCTAAAATTAATGATGGAGGAAATTTTTTCTCCTTTTTGAGGTATTGGGTATAATGTCATTATTGGGGTATATCAATATGCAATGGGAGACATTGAGGTAAGGCGTATTTACGAAAGCTTATTGACATGGTAATTTTGTCTAACCTGGGTGTAATTGAAAAAATCCTTGATTGACCATGGGTTTTTCTTGCCTATTGGCACTTCATAACCCATGTAGCGGGTGACACTATGTCAATTGTGGTAACGTTGTAGTATGTTCACACACATATTTTTGATGTCCACGGCTGACCGATTTCGGTATGTATATGGGACAAGATTAAGCCCATGATGATATCAAACTTTGGCTCTATCAATTTTATTACATTGATGCCATAGTATAAACCATCAAGCCAACATCAAAGTATAAACCATCAAACCAACATCCGGGGACCGAGGAAGAGAAACAAATGAGAGAAAGAGAGAGAAGGGTGCCACATGCCCATTCTAGGTCGGTCACGACTCACCACATTAGGTGGCCATCATTAATATGAGAATGTCATTTCACAACAACTCCTAGTACAATTGGCCACTGTGATGGCGTATGTACATGTTTGATGGTTTCCAAGGAGTATCACAATGGGTATGTCAACTGCAAAGGAAATCAATCTGGTAGTGTACGCAACTTATCTCTACTGGCAGCTAGTCCTGAGAGGAGTTGCTAGCTAATTGTACCATCATCACCTTAAAGGTCTTTACTTCACTTTGTGATAATATCCCTCACTTTTTGTAGTAGGGACAAAGAAAGTTTTTTTTGTATTGTCGTGTTGTTTTAGTGCGCGCGCGCACACACACACACACACACACACAAAGATTTTTTTTATGAAAAGAATAAGAAGAGAGAGTTGCGAGAGATGGGCTACTTCAGGTCGGTGTCCACTGTAGCTGGATGTCCTTCCTCGTGAGAATGAGCATTTGATACCGATTCTGTCTGTACAGCCACGCGATGCGATCATATTTGTTGTCAAGCACGGCAGTGGATAAGGACCGCGAAAACAAAAAACAAAAACACTGAGAGCATATTATTTCCAAGGGGGTTACTGTGGGCCATAAACCCTAAAACCCTAAACCGGACATATAGCGGGCGGGTGATCGAGGAAGCCCGGACATTTATATATTGGGCGGGCAGCCCGGACATATATGTAAGTATTCGGACGGGCGGCGGTTTGACGTGTGGCCAGAGTGGGGTCTCATTCTCTTCTGGTGGGTCACTATGGACGGTGGGTGGGCCATAGCCATGGATATATGTATATGTACATAGTGTGGTGGGGTATGCTTTGGGAAAGCGCCCCCCACCCAAACCCCCATGTTTTGAGCTCTGTACCCTCCCATGAACCTTTCTTGCTGAGCCTCCCTTGTGTCCTGTGTATGCCTGTCTCTGTCTGTCTGTCTGTCTTTCTTTCTTTCTTTCTTTCTCTCTGTCTCTCTCTCTAAATATATGTATATATAAATGTGTGTGTGTGTGTGTGTTGTTGTGCAGCCGAAGAAATGGTGGGCGTTCCATTAGAGGAGATTCTTCAGTTTGAATCACAATATAATGCCTCATTCCTGCCTCAATCCACACAGAGCATTTGAATGATGATGGGTCAATTCTATCATCACCATGTCTATGTGGGCACATCACCATCACCATCATCTTCACTATCACCATCACCATCATCTTCATCATCACCATCACCATCACCTTCATCTTCATCTCCACCATCACCACCTCCACTTCCACCATCATCATGGCCATCACCATCTGCTCAGCTCCTCATCGTGATCGCATTCACGTGTTTGTGTAGCATCGCCGTGGTCGCCGTGCTGCACATATGCTTGCATGCCATGGATGTGGTCTGGTGGAGCCCGAGACGGCAGGCGAGGCTCGCCCGCCAGCAAGGCCTCAGAGGCCCTGCACCTTCCTTCCTCCTGGGCAATGTCATGCACATCAAACGCCTCCGCGAATCCAGTGCCGCACTCGATCCTCTACCTTCCTTCAGCAGCCATGATTTGACTGTGCAACATCTCCTCCCAGATCATGTGCTGTGGACCCAAGTCTATGGTAATAAAATCTTACTAATTGGAAAATCTTCTGGTTTCTCTGTCTGGTGTGTGTGTGTGTGAGTGTGTGCATACCATAAGTTAGGATACACAACAATTGTGGTGTTACAGGTAAAAGGCATGTCATCTGGTGGGGGCCAAATGCTCACATTGTGACAACTGACATGGAAATTCTCAAGGAAGTGCTGTCTTCTAAGCATAGCTTGTCATTGGGGAAACCCACATTCCTTCAGAGATATCTGGAGCCCCTAACTGGTATTGGCCTCATCCTTGCCAATGGCGAAACATGGGCACATGAAAGAAGGGTCATAGGCCCTGCATTCCACTCCGATAAGCTCAAGGTATATCATGTAAAATGCATAAATGAGTATCATCATTGGTTCCATATATATATATATATATATATATTTATATATGTCATATGAATTCCAGAAGTTGTTACCTATCTATCCACATAGATTTATGTGATTGGATTTGACAGGGATTTGCCCATGTGATGGTGAAGCTCACACAAGAGATGGTCGAGAAATGGAATCAGAGGATTGAAGACAATGGCCATATGGAGGTTGAGGTAGAAGAATCGATGATCAAACTTACAGCTGACATTATTGCTGTCACACAGTTTGGGAGTAGCTACAAGAAAGGGAAGAAGGTTTTTGAACATCTTGAAGAGTTGAAAGGGTTTGTAATAAAGTATGGGCATCTTCTCATCATTCCTGGCTTCAGGCATGTTTATGCTCCTCTCATCTTTATTTTTTATACTAAGCTTCCCATGGGATTTAGATCGAATACTTGAGAAACTTAACAAAATTTCTGGCTGTCTTAACAACACATATTTTGCCGTCCTGGCAATTGAAATGGCTTCTCGTGTGGTAATTATTTGTTGCAGATATATACCTATCCCACCTGTGATGAAGCTGAGAAGGATGAAGACTGTCATTGAGACATCGATTCGGCAGATAATTGAGGAGAGGAAAGCAAATGTCGAAGCTGGGAAGATGGATTATGGAGATGATTTGCTAGGGCTAATGTTGAGTGAAAGCCAAAAGATGGGGCGTCCCGTGCAGGCGGACACCACATCAATGACACAGGAATTCGGACGCCGGAAACAGGACACAGTACAGCCGCTAACGATGCAGCAACTGGTGGATGAATGCAAGACCTTCTTCTTCGCGGGTCATGAGACGACAGCCCAGCTATTGACATGGACATTGCTTTTGTTGGCACATAATATTTCCTGGCAAGACAAAGCTCGGGCTGAAGTAAGACACATCTGCAAGGACGAGTCTCCGAATGTGGAATCCATCAACAAGTTGAAGATTGTAAGGAGATGATGATTTGCATGATGCCATGGGATAATGTTTTTGAAATGTATATTAGAAGTGGGCCATTTGGTGGTCATATGAGATTAGAATTCTCTGACTAGCATATATAGCATGACTTGATTCAATGATTGGCATGATGCCATGCCATATGTTTTTGAAATGTATATTATAAGTAGGGCCATTGCTGGTCATATGAGATTGACTGACTAGCATATAGCATGACTTTGATTCGATGATGCACGCAGGTGGAAATGATTCTGTACGAGACATTGCGGCTGTTTGCACCTGCGAACTCGATCATTCGCGTGGCATTGTGCGACATGAAGGTCGGGGACCTGTTCGTGCCCAAGGGGATGTGCTTCTTGATCCCCATCACTGCCATTCACTTGGATCCAGAGCTATGGGGAGAAGGGGTACACGAATTCGACCCACAGCGCTTTGCCCATGGGATGAGCAAGGCGGCCGCACACCCCATGGCATTCCTGCCCTTTGCACATGGACCCCGCAACTGCATCGGCCAGAGCTTCGCATTGATGGAGGCCAAAATCGTGCTCGCGACCTTGCTTCCACGCTTCTCCTTCGCGCCCTCGCCTTCTTACAAGCACTTGCCTCAGCTGGTCATAACCACAAGGCCCAAATATGGTGCACCTATCCTAGTCAAAAAGCTTTGAGATGTGTCAGGATCAAAAGCCATGATCATCATTATGTAAAAAAAAAACTGGTCTTCTCCATCATCATCATCATCCTCTTCTTTAACACTAGTTAGTGCTAACAATCAATATACCAATAGACATTTCAGTCTGCAATCTGGCTGTGTGTAGGAGCATACTAGAGACATACGGTTGTCCCTATCTCAGAATTTTCCTGTAAACATGGCATCAAAGTCTCCAGATAACTCCCATCTTTCTTTCCATTGAATAGATACATGTGGAGCTGGAAACCAAAATTGAGAACTTTTTCCTTTACTTTTTTCCTTTTGTTTGTTTTACAACCACATTGTATGAATAATGTATATGCCTAGAACGTCGTCTTATCGATAATCTCAGCCATACCCTTCCCTCCCCTCTCACCGCTTTCTTCTTAACTTTGAAAGCCCAACTCTGGCGCAAAAACCTCATCCGGAATCTTCTCGTTGTGTCTCCAACCCACATCTCCTCATTGCTACTATCTACACTATTAGAGAAACCCGAGAACCTCCACGCTTGATTCATTCTCATGGGCCATATTTAGCCTTTGAAGATGATAATAGAATCTATCTATCTATCTGTTCTCTCTCAATTGCACTTATCTACCAACGTCGAGAGCTTGACCTCACAAGTTCGGTGTTTTCTTGCCGTACTTGCTTGAGAACCCGGCCCTCCATGCTTGATGTGTTCTCATTGTACGATACATTAGGGCTCGAAAATGCGACTTCTTGTTACACTATCTACCACTCGAGAACCTTTGTTCAAACACTCAATGATAGTATCACGATATAAAATTTCCACTTTATCCATAAAGTTTGATCAATGTATTATGCTTTCAAATGGTTTTCTACCTACTAGGCTTGAGAACATGAACATCTCGGTTTGATGTGTTCATGTGGTACTATGTATTGCATGGGTCCACCCTTCAAGTCTAGAGCGATAGTATCACAACATGAAGTTTACGCTTTATTAGTCAAACCTTAAGAATGTAGTTTGTTTTCAAATGGTAAATCATTTATATATATATATATATATATATATATATATATATATATATATATATATATATATAACACATAGCTCAAGGGCAACCCTCGGTCTTTAGCTCTCGTGAAAGTGATACGATACTCCCATTCATTCCCCCACAAATATATATGTTGTCTCTTTGAACCTCATAACATCTAGGGTGTTGAATGAGGGAGGCATAGGAATATTTGGGGTTACTGTAGTAGCTAAACACCATTTCTTCTCTTCGAAGATTTTTCTTGTCATAGTACTGGAAGAATTCAAGAATGCTATTTAGTGTCATACTTAATAACGTCTATGTTTAAGCATCATAGAGACATTGCTTAATTTTAAACAAAATAGAGGGAATGTGAACTTCTTTTTTCATTTCTTTGTCGATGTTAAGTACTTACCATATGCTCCAATGTTTCATTGGTACAAAGACATTGGCATGAGAGAGAGAGAGAGAGAGAGAGAGAGAGAGAGAGAGAGAGAGAGAGATGATAAAATAGGCAATTGTTTGCCAAATCTGACCATATCCAATAGGTATATGAAATCTACTTCTCATAGTTCGAAAAGCCATCATCTGCCTTTGTGACTCTAAAATACCATCCTCCACAATTACCAAGCCTACTTTTGCCATTCTATTAAACTTTGACTTTAAACTATCATTTCCATCCCATTGTAATAATCGTGAAGATGCTATCACCTATGCCTGGCAAAGAGTTGCAATCTTTTCTACAATCAGGTGTTACTTTGGCGTGCTATGGTTGGTGGGTTACCTTTGGCTAGGGCTTTAAAACGAAGACACATTGGTAGTGGTACATGTGTCTTTTGTACGACAATTGATGAAGATTCTCGACACAGGTTTATATCTTGCTCTGTTACTAAAAGTATATGGATAGGTATATCTTTTGTCACCTTTTCAATGGGTTTTCATTGAAGGTGATAGAGTTTTACCATCCCCGGAGTATAAGTTTGTGTTTGATTATTTGCGGTACTTGGGCATGTGGTATATTTGGAACTTGCGGAATGGTTTCTTATTTGATGGGCTTTATGGAGTATCTCAACGGATATGTAGGATAAGAGGAAAGTTGATTTGGCAATTTTCACAATTATGTTGTATGGGAACTTTGTCCCCAAATGAGTTACATTTGTGTTGCTTTGTATTGCAGCACCTTAGAAGGTTGTCCTTGCCACATCGCTACCTTTGACGTAGTTTTGATAACAAGGTTTTTTTGTATTATCATGTTGTTTTAATATAAACATATACATTTACAGAGAGAGAGAGAGAGAGAGAGAGAGAGAGAGAGAGAGTAGTATAGATATTTTATTAGGACAAGATGTAGTGTCTCGATTAATGCTTGATGGGGGAATTACATCAAATATTGTCATCACGAGATCTATTTGTCAAGGATGCCCACTTAGCCCATTTGTTTGCTATTAGTACTCATACCCTTGTTACTTATGTTATTAAGGCTTGCAACGAATGATGACATTGTGGGTCTACATCTTCTATCTGGGGGGCATCTGGCAACACATGCTTTGTTAGATGATTCTTTTATATTTCTACAAGCCTCTATTTTTTGACACTTGAGGTATCAATTGAGAATAAATGTTATGAATGGTCAATTGATTGAATGAATTTCTAGTAAGTTAAGGGATAAATTCATATATCAGAAGTCACAATCTTGGTCATTTAATGGTTGTATAGTGTATTGTGGAACCCATGAATCCATGATATTATATTACTTGTCGTTGTTGCCATGGACAAAGAAGGCCTTGCATTATGTTTTGCAATCTCTTCCATATTTTTTGTTGAGGAAGAGGGATAAGATGGGAATCACATCGATTGCGTGGAATAATCTAGAAAACCCCCAAGTGTTGGAATATTGTACTTATCTATTCATGTGATGACTCATAGATTTTCATTATTCTAAGACATGTGCTCAAACTCACAATCATAGAATGTAATATATGTGTTCGTGCAAGCATTCAAACGTTTGAAAACGAACACGTTTGAAAAGGGAAAAACGTGCTCCTTTTATTTATTTATAAATTTCATTTATTATTATTTTAAATCAACTCATCCTAGTGGTATGTTGTCATGCTATTGTTGTTTATGTCTTGGGTTCGATTCCCAATTTTCTCATCTCTCTCTTATTTTGTTATGTCATGACTTCTAGCAAAATTTTACGTTAGTGTCATATTACACAACTTTGATTATGGATGGTGACAAATCTTAAAACGTAGTTGGCATTCTAAATTGCCACTTGTAGCAAATTGTCTTCATTTGGAGAGTTTTGATTGGGGTTTTGCTTTTGGGATTAACTCTAAAGTGTGAAACATGTAATTGCTTCTTTTCCACTATCCAACTGGAAGATAGTATCCATCATTTCATACAATGTCTGATTGCTAGTCAAATTTGGAGTTACATTTCTCAAATTTGGCAAGTTTTGTCACGATGTTATTTGATGCCAAAATAGTGGGTGTTTGTACAATTCACACAAGTCAACCCAAAATTAGAGATGGAGACCATTTTCCTATTTTTGAGGGATTGGGGATTACATCATAATTGGGATATGCGAAATGCATTTGTCTTTGATGGTAAGCATGGAGTCAATGCATATCTATGAAAGTTGAAGGGAGTACTAAAGTGGCAATTTTCTTTATTGGAGCAAGTGGAAATTATTTTCTTAGTGGAGTGTTCATCTTGCTTATTGGCAATTTAACATGTTCCACTACCCATGTAGTTAGTGGGTGACCATACTCCATTGTGACACCCATTGTAAGTAGTGTTTTTTACACATTTATTAATATAGTTGAGTGTTTTCACCAGAGAGAGAGAGAGAGAGAGAGAGAGAGAGAGAGAGAGGGAGAATATAGTAGATATTTTATTGTTCACGATGAGGCCAATTTTGACAAATGGGATCAAATCAACATATCATCTTATATGCAACTCCTAACTAAGAAGGGGGATTACAAATCTAAGGCTTCAAGTATGACTCTTAGATTATTATGCCTGACCAACAAGTTATTATATTTCTCACAAATTACCGTATACGTAGAGTATTCGATAAGTGATATTCATCCTTGAGTAAGTTTTCATTGTATACATTTGATATCTTCATATTTGGGGTGAGAATGCGAGGATGCAACATCAACAACTAACTTGTGTAAACAACTTCGAAGAAGTGTTAAGGTTCTTTGAGAGCCAAGGCTCATGCAGGTACTAGTGAGATGCGATTGGATACGTTTTGATCATTAGGAAATTTGAAACAGGTAATATGTGTCTCATTTCGAGAACCGTCTGTAAAAGAATGATACAGAATAGGTCGATTCACAAAAAAGAGTGTTGCATGCGTAAAAGATTTGTTAAGCGAGCAAGCTCAACCGGATCCGGATCGGTATCTGGAACGGAGAACCGGATCGGTGTTCGGAATCAAGAGCCGGATCAGATTGAAATTGGGAGGCCTTTAGAGGCCTACGGATCCAACCTAGTATGTAGGCATATTTTTGGGAGTCAGTGTCCGTCACTCGTATGAGCATTGAAGTACCAGTCAATACTTCTGTCAGTTCTTTATGGACTTGTATAAAAGTGCTCTCTAAGCACATTCTATGTACATAGGAGGATTATTATTTTTCAATTGAGTTTATGTTCTGCTCTCTCTCTGTCTCTCTTGTGTATTCTGTGTGTAAGGTCTCCATTAAACCTTATTCTCTACATTCTGTTGGTATCTGGCTGAGCTGGTTTGTCATACGCTTCCGCATATTAACTTTCACATGGTATCAGAGCGCAAGGGTTGAGACTCCTCTGTAGCCGACAGACGCTTTCGAAGACAAACCCTAACACCCGGTGAAGAACAAAAGAGAACCAAGATGGACAGAGGTATGGCAAGTTCGCTTCCCACAGAAAAGCTCGCCCGGAGCAACTATGCATCCTGGTCATATAAAATGCACCAGTACCTATTGGGGCATGGTTACTAGAGCTATGTGGAAGGAACGAACAATGTAGCGCCGGAGTTGGCACACAAAGACTTCCCGACATGGGAACAAGGAGCGAGCGGAGTGTTGTACTGCCTCGCATCCTGTGTGCACGATCAGATGCTCGGCTACATCAAGGATGCAAAAATGCCTAAGGAGGCTTGGGAAAATCTTCGGAAGATTTTCGCCGCTAGTACCACAACCCGTAAATTGCAGCTCTGACAAGAGTTGAACAACATCCGACAAAGAGATATGTCGGTTACGGAGTACACCACCAAAATAAAGGAGATTTGTGATGCGCTCAGGTCCATCAATGTGACGGTGGACGAAGAAGAAATGGTACAAATCTGCCTTGGTGGTCTAGCACAACGGTACGGGCCAGTCCGGACGGCGATTTGCACCCGGGAGAAGCCACCGTCCTTCTTCGACTTGCAATCGATGTTGATGGTCGAAGAAAACCACGTGAGTGGGTCGAGGACCACTCAATCGGACAATCGGATGTTGTACACGGAGGCGGACCGGCCCCATGGGCGTGGAGGACGAGCTCGATCGGCATGCAATGGAGGCGGCCGGCAAGAGCAGAATCGACGGCACCGAGATAGTGTCGACAACAGTTCCAGACCCTCCACGAGTAGGGGGAGTCAAAATGGCATCAGAAACCGGCAAGGGAAGGCTGACACAAAATATTGGTATTGTGGCAAGAAAGGCCACAAAGCAAGCGAGTGTTGGAAGAAACGCGCCGATTCGGACAAATCCGGATCCGGCAAGGCCGGATAGGGAAACCGGCAAAGCTCGCACCATGTAGAAGGATCCGAAACCGGGAAAACCGGAAAGGGGCCATCTATTGTGATGAAGCACAAGGCTAACTCGATGAAGAAAATTAATTCCAAAGCGGAGGAAGTATGGTATGTTGATTCCGGAGCCTAAAATGACATGACGAGCCACGAAGAGTGGTTCTCGTTTTTGGAGAAACCGGAACAACCGGGAATCGTCAAAACTGGAGACAACACCCCTCACTCGATTGTGCATGTCGGAGAAGTTCCCTTAACCCATGTTGGACAAAAGGGAAATCTAATGAACGTACTACATGTTCTGACAATTAGAAAGAACCTAGTGTCGGTCGGACAAATCGTCGACCAGGGAATGTAGGTGCGGTTTATGGACCTCGGGTGCTTCATCGAGGAAGAAGGCCAGGTAATTGCGCAAGGGCGCAGAGACGGGAGGATGTTCATCCTCGACACCAACGACGTCAGCACCGCCTTGTTTGTCAAAGGACAGAAAACTGAATCGGACATCGATCTCTAGCACAAGCAGATCGACCACGTCAACTACCAGAGGCTTCAAGACTTGCAATTGAAACATGTTCTCGGATTGCCAAAATTCAGTGGCTGGAAGGCCCAAATATGTGAAGCCTACCGACTCGGGAAGCAACAATGGCTTCCATTCCCCACCGAACAAAACCGGAGCCGTAACAAGCTCGACTTAATCCATTCGGATGTATGGGGACCGACACAGAACGTTAGTCTTGGAGGGAGTCGGTATTTCGTCTCCTTCATTGATGACTACAACCGGCACACATGGATCTACCTAATTGAGAGGAAAAGTGAAGTCTTCGACTGTTTCCGGAATCGACGAAGCCTAGTCGAGAGGAAAACAGAAAGAAAGATCATGTGCCTGCGGTCGGATGGTGGAAAAGAATACTTTTCCGGCCAATCCAATAGTTATTTGCAGCAAAAAGGAATTCGGAGAGAATTCAACCGTCGATACACACCGGAACAAAACAATGTGGTCGAGAGAAAGAACTGATTGATTGTCGACGTGGCAAGGGCAATGCTAGAGGAGAAAAGTATGCCCAGGTTCTACTGGGCTGAGGTGGTCTGGACGGCCGTCTAACTCCAAAACCAGATCGGAGATAAGGTGTCAGCACATGAGCTATATTTCAGGCGGAAGCTGAATTTGAGCCACCTTCGGATATTCGGTAACATATCATATGTGCATATACCGGATGAGAAGCGGAGGAACCTGGATCCAAAGTTGGAAAAGTGTATACTCGTGGGCTACTTCAATGAACAAAAGGGGTATAAGTGTTATAACCCCCGGACTAAACAAGTCCGAGTAAGTCGAGATGTCGAGTTTGATGAGCCGACATCATGGTACTCTCTACCGACTCCAACTCCAGACGAAAACCCAATTCCGGAGGATCAGGCCAGTGAATCTGGAGAGGTTCAGGTAGAAGATGAGGATTTCGATACTCTAGATGAGAGTCTGATCTCATTCCGGGTAAGTGGGCCAAATGAGTGGCTGAATCGGAATGACCAGTCGGATGAAGAACCAGTGAGTAGTGGAGACTCTACCGTGTTCTCCTCACGCAAGGAACCGAGGAAACGGTTCACGCGCAAAGAGAAGGGGAAGAAGAAGATGCTGGGATACGCCACTGGAAGTGAAGGGTTAGATCGAAGCAAATCTGGCTCCGGAAAGGATGAAGGCGAAACTTCAGAAATGAAGTCTGAACCGGCCAAGAAGGGCCTCAAATCAGCTGCTGAAAAATTACGCCGATCAACCTGCCGAAAGATCCTTGTAAAATGGTATGGATACAATAAGTACATGGCGCATCACTATGCGTACATGACCAAGGTGGCGGAAGTGCGTGAGACGGAGAGCTATGCAGAAGTAGCGAAAGATGCAAATTGGTGTGCTGCTATGGAGGAAGAAATGCGGGTACTCGATGCTAAGGAAACATGGGACCTCGTTGACCCTCCCCGTCATTGTAAACTGATCGGTTGTAAGTGGGTATATAAGGTAACGTACAATGCTGACAGTTTGATCAACCGGTAAAAGGCCCGGTTAGTGGCGAAGGGGTATGCACAGACCCACAGAATTGACTACGACGAGACCTTTGCTCCGTAGCGAAGATGACGATGGTTCGTGTGGTACTGGTTGTTGCTGCAACAAGGGGATGACATCTTCACCAAATGGACGTGAAGAATGTGTTCCTTCAAGGTGACCTTGAAGAACGGGTCTATATGATCAAACCCCCCGGTTTCCAATCGAGGTTGAACAGGTCGGCGGTGTGCCGACTCAAAAAGTCACTTTATGGTCTGAAGCAAGCCCCCCGAACTTGGAATGCGAAAATCACGCATCAGTTGCGAGATGGGGTTTGTGGCCTCAAATTCCTACTCTTCACTGTTCATCCGGAAAGGTCTAGACGGTCCAGTATGTATCCTACTAGATGTAGATGATCTAGTCATCACTAGACCCAGACTCGATGAATTCGGCTGTGTGAAGTCCCCGTTGTCGGACGCATTTGAAATAAAGGACTGGGGGACCTTCATTATTTTCTTGGGATCGAGGTGATTCGGAACCCCGACGGCATAGTGCTCTCAGAATGCCATTATGTGTTGAATATGTTGTACAAGTTCGGCATGACAGAATGCCAACCAATCTCCACACCCCTGGACCGGAACCTGAAGATAAGTCCCGACTCTGGACCAGCCTCCAATGAGAAATGGTTCCGAATAATTGTCGGAAGCCTTTTCTACTTGACAATCACCCGACCCGACATCAGTTATTCGGTTGGAGTGATAAGCCAGTTTATGTAGAAGCCGATCGTGGAGCACCTTCAATGCGCGCATCAACTATTGCGATATGTGAGCGGCATGAATGACCAGGGATTGTTATACCGACATGGTATAGCTGGGAAGCTAGTCGGATATACAGATGTTGTTGGGCCGGTGATGCATCGGATCGCCAATCCACCTCCGGTTATATGTTCTCTCTTGGTAGCGCAGCTGTTGCATGGAGCAGCAAAAAGCATCCAAAAGTGGCTCTGTCGAGCACTGAGGCTAAATATCGGGGCGCTACCATTGCCACCTGTGAAGCCATCTGGCTTTGGTGACTGCTGCAAGACCTCCAAATTGATGTGTCGACCCCGATCCTGATTTATTGTGACAACGTAAGCAGCATACAGCTCGCCAAGAACCCTGTATTCCATGCTCGGACAAAGCACATAGAAGTGCATTATCCCTTTGTTCTTGAGTGGTGAAGTTGAACTTCGGTATGTTCACACGGATCGACAGGTTGCCGACATATTCACCAAGCCACTCAGATTGGACAAGTTGCAACACTTTTCGGAGATGCTCGGCATTCAGCCTCTCGACGTGCCACACTTGTGGGGGAGAACGGAAACGGAAACGGGTAATGGCACTAGACAAGGAGCTGTAGAGGAAGAAAGAACAAAGGGGGGAGATAAGGAGAAAAAGGAAGTTGAGCCTGAACAAGTCGGAGCAAGCGGCAACAACGAACCGGACGAGGAGGGCGAGCGAGGCGGGAGGAAGCCAGAAGGAGTCGGACGGAAGAACCGACTACAACAGAAACTGACACCACGATCCGACCTCAAGTTGAGCTTGAGGGGGAGTGTTGAGTGAGCAAGCTCAACCATATCTGGATCGGCTGAATAAGCCAAAGTCGGATCGGTATCCGGAAGAGAACCAGATCGGTGTCTAGATAATGTCTAGAATCAAGAGCCGGATCGGATTGAAACCGAGAGGCCGTTAGAGGCCTACAGATCCAGCCTAGTACGTAGGCATATTTTTGGGAGTTTGTGTTAGTAGCTCGTATGAGCATTGAAGTACATGTTAGTACTTATGTCAGTTCTTTATGAACTTGTATAAAAGTGCTCTTTGAGCACATTCTATGTACATAGGAGGATTACTATTTTTTAATTGAGTTTATGTTCTGCTCTCTCTGTCTCTCCCGTGTATTCTGTGTGTAAGGTCTCCATTAAACCTTCTTCTCTACGTTCTGTTGGTATCCGGCTGAGCCGGTTTGTCATACGCTTCCGCATATTAACTTTCACACGATTTTTAAAAATGACCCCAAAATATATTGATTTCTAGGATGTACGGAAATTTAGGTGTTCCAATTAATGCCTACATAATGGACATATCAAATTTACAAATGAATGTCCAAAATGACTACCACCTATATTTATAGAAATTCGTGAATCTAGATTTTGATGTACATACAATATTTATATCAAAACTATTGTTTTCCAAGTATGTGCCATCATCTTCAAACCCATCAGATGAACTAATAGGAGTTTGTGAGGTCTCATCCTCATCATCAGTGGCAACTAATGCATTGTCTTCATTCAATTGCAATCAAACTAGGGATCGGCAACAACTCGGCTCGGTGGAGCCTTGCCAAACCGGCTCAAACCGTGTAAACTGTTTATGTGATTTAATTATTAGGGTTTAGAAAGTAAGAAATTAGACAATTAGATGTTAGAAGTTAGAACTTGAAAGTTGACAGAGAGACTGACTGGAAGCCATTGACAACAAACTGTTGAGTGATGAGAGAGGGAGGGAGCTTGCATAATGGACGATCAGAGGACCTCCTTGCTGTTATATACATCATCGAGAGTGACAAGTCACCATAGCCTTGGGGTTCGTGGTTCGGTTGGTAGGTGGCAGGGGATTCGTGGAAGTCAGTTGGCCAATCATAGTAGTCTATAGAGAGGGAGTCGTGGAGGTGGGACTTGGAGTTGAATTTGGCCTCATCGGTGGTAAGGACGAGGGGGTGGGAGTTATAAGGAGGAGAAAAAGAGTAGGAGGAAGTGGTAGTGGTGTTTTTTGGGTTTCTTCACACCTCTAAAGCTTTATTGTCCCAAACCGGTTCCCAAACCCCTTCACAAACCCGGTTTAGGCCAAACCGATTTAGCCCAAACCGGTTTAGGGATTTGTTTGGTTTGGTTCAGGTTTGAGAACCTCAAAATGGTTTCGGCTTAACCTTGGATAAGTCCAAACCGGTCAAGCCTAAATCGAACCGTTGTTGATTCCTAAATCCAACCTCATTGTGGTAATGATTCTTGTCTTCTGGTTTGTCTTTATGTTGTGTCTAGAGCCACATTTGGGATCTTCTCTTTTAGTATCTTGATTGTAGTCTGTCGTAGATGGCTTGTTTTGGTCAAAGAGAAGTGTGAAAGTAAATGTGCGGAAGCGTTAGAC
The DNA here is from genome assembly GCF_043228905.1 of Azolla caroliniana. Classification (NCBI taxonomy): domain Eukaryota; kingdom Viridiplantae; phylum Streptophyta; class Polypodiopsida; order Salviniales; family Salviniaceae; genus Azolla; species Azolla caroliniana. The sequence goes on along the minus strand of NW_028230450.1, from coordinate 16,362,311 downwards.
AAACTGGCTCAACCGGATAGCAACAGAAAATGAGAAAATGTTTAATGGAGAACTTAACACAGAGAATACGCGTGGGGGAGAGAGAGAGAGAGAGAGAGCAGAACATCAACTTAATTCAAAATAACACTCTGAAACTCTGTGTCTACAACGTGCTAAACAACACTATTTATACAAGTCCTCAAAGGACTGACATAAGTACTATGTACTTCAATGCTCATACGAGCGACTGATACTAACTACGAGACAATGATTACCTAGTAGTCTAGGCTACTGCTAGTCTTCCGGTTTACACTCGAATCCGGCTCTCTGATTCGTCTCCCCGATCCGGCCGGTTGTATCCGGATACCGATCTGGCTCATCCTTCCGGATATCATCCAGATACCGATCCGGTTTTGGTTTATTCAACTGATCCGGATCCGGTTGAGCTTGCCGCTCAACGCTCCCCCTTAAGCTCAACTTGAGGTCGCATCGTGGCGTCAGTGTCTGCAGTAGCTGGTCCTTTCCTTCGGCTCATTCTGACGTCCTCCCGCCTTGCTCGCGCTCCTCGTCCGGTTCAGTTCCGCATCCCGCGACCCGTCCTGTACTACGCACCTCGACCTCATTGGTCGGCTTGTCTGCTCAACAGGCCCATTTCAGCTCCTTCGTTGTTATGACTCCGACGCTTGTCGATCCATCGGTTCCTCCGTGTCAGTGTCAACTTCCGTTGCCTTCTCATCCGGTTGGCCTTTAGTTGATCTGGCTTTTCCAAATCTTGAACTGAATCGGGTTCCTTCGATTCGTTCCGGCTCTTGTCCGAATCGATCGCTCCCGATTCGTTCCGGCTCTTGTCTGAGTTGGTGTTCTCCAACTCATCTCCCGGTTTCAGGCCCTTCACCATATCAGACCATGTCTGGGTCTTGGCCTTCTCCTTCCGGTCGGCTCTGTCCTTATTGACTCTGCCGCCACTGCCGCTCATTACGACTTGTTCGGATGTGCCAACTCCCTTTGTTGACTCGACCCCGTTTTTCCTTTGGTCTTCCCCTTTGTTGGTTCTTTCTTTCTCTCTGGTTCCTTGTCCGGTGCCATCCGTTCCCTTTCTTGTTCTCCCCCTCAAGTGTGGCATACCGAGATGTTGAATGCCGAGCATCTCCGAAAAGTGTTGCAACTTGTCCGATCCGAGCGGCTTGGTGAAGATGTCAGCAACTTGCCCATCTGTGTGAACATAATGAAGTTCAACTTCACCGTTCAGAACCCGCTCACGAACAAAGTGATAATGCACTTCTATGTGCATTGTCTGAGCATGGAATACAGGGTTCTTGGCGAGCTGTATACTGCTCATGTTGTCATAGTGGATCGTGATTGGGGTCTACACCTCGATCCGGAGGTCACATAGTAGTTGCCGAAGCCAGATGGCTTCACAGGTGGCAATGGTAGAGCCCCGATACTCAGCCTCAGTGCTCGACAAAGCCACTATTAGATGGTTTTTCCTGCTCCATGCAACAACTGCGCTACCAAGAGAAAACATGTAATCGGAGGTGGATCGGCGATACGATGCATCACCAACCCAATCAGCATCGGTATATCCGACTGGCTTCCCATCTATATTGTGTCAGTATAACAGTCCCTGATTCTTTGTGCCGCTAGCATACCGAAGTATCCAGTGTGGGCATTGAAGGTGCTCGATGGTTGGCTTCTGCATGAACTGGCTGATCACTCCGATCGGGTAACTGATGTCGGATCGAGTGATTGTCAGGTATATGAGGCTTCCGACAATTTGTCGGAACCATTTCTCATCGCAGGCCAGGCCGGAGTCGAGACAAAGCTTCAGGTTCCGGTCTAGGGGTGTAGAGATCGGTCGGCATTCCGTCATGCCGAACTTGTACAACATATTCAACAGATAATGGCGTTGTGAGAGCAATATGCCGTCGAGGGTCCGCATCACCTTGATCCCAAGAAAATAATGAAGGTCCGCCAGGACCTTCATTTCAAATGCATCTAACAGCTGGGACTTCACTCAGCTGATTTCATTGAGTCTAGGTCCGGTGATGACTAAATCATCTACATAAAGAAAAATGCAAACCGGACCGTCCGGACCGTTTTGGATAAACAATGAAGAGTCGGACTTTGAGGCTGCAAACCCCATCTTATGCAACTGGTGCGTGATCTTTGCATTCTAACCTTGAGGGGCTTGCTTTAGACCATAAAGTGACTTCTTGAGTTGGCCCACTGCCGACTTGTTCATCTCAGATTGGAAACTGGGGGGTTGGATCATATAGACCCATTCTTCAAGATTACCTTGAAGAAATGCATTCTTCACATCCATTCGGTGAAGATGCCACCCCCTTGCCACAACAACTGCCAGTACTACATGAACCATTGTCATCATCGCTACCGGGGCGAAGCTCTCGTCGTAGTCGATTCCGTGAGTGTGCACATATCCCTTCGCCACTAACCGGGCCTTGTACCGGTTAACCGAACCGTCAGCATTGTACTTTACCTTGTACACCCACTTACATCCGATCGGTTTACAATGTCGGGGAGGGTCAACGAGGTCCCATGTGTCATTGACATCTAGTGCCTGCATTTCTTCCTCCATAGCAGCACGACAGTTTGCGTCTTTTGGTTCTTCTGCGTAGCTCTCTAGCTCACACACCTCAGCCACCTTAGTCATGTACGCATAGTGATGCACCATTTACTCATTGTATCCCTACCTTTGGACGGGGTTCTTTTGGCGGATTGAGCGGCGTAACTTTCCGTTAGCCGATTTGAGGCCCTTTTTGGACAGTTCAGACTTCCTGTCTGAAGATCCATCTTCTTCCTTTCCGGGGTTAGATCTGCTCCACTCCGACCTTTCCCTGCCGGTATCGTATTTCAGCATCTTCTTCTTCCCCTTCTCTTTGCGTGTGAACCATGTCCTTGTCGAATACATGTGTATAATGGACGTATTCACACCATCCCGTTTTGGCCATTTATGTAATTAGCATAAAGGGTAGTTGCCCTAAGTCGGTCACTATATATAGTGACCTTGTAACCTCTTTGTGGGGTTGGTTGTTGTATTGTTGCTTTATGAAATAAGAAATTCTTTTGTGTCTCTCTCTCTCTCTCTCTCTGTGCAACGACCTACATTCTGTCATACACAGGGAATAAACAGGAATCGAGTGCTTCAAGATCTTCCGCACAGACGACATTGCTTCCAACATCTGGTATCAGAGCCTGCACAGTAGTCGGTCCTTCAATCCGCTGTCGGCCGTCGTCTCTGCATTCGGTTTCCTGCGTCATTCGAAGAAGAGAGAAGAAGAAGAAAAACCAGGTTTGCATCTCATCGCGTTAGATCATCTTTGTTTGGAGTAAGCCAGCAGGTTGTACTCCGTTCCCAGTGATCGTAACCGCTCGAGGTGAAATCCCCTTGTGCATCATTGACACGATCGTGCTCCATTCGGTTAAACGGCATCCGAAAAGGTCGTTAAACGCTGCTCGCTGCTCGTTGTAACCACTCGGTACAGATCGGTCTTAAGCAAACAACCCCAAATTCGTGCTTCATCTGGCTGATCGACATTCGAGAGGATCAGTTGGATCCATCTCTCTCGTCGCTGCAGTCAACCGAAGCAAAATCGGTCCAGATAATCGGTTTTAATAATCGGTATTCGGCATATATATCCGAAGCGAACCGGGCTCACTCCGACTCGGCAACATTCGGGAAGACCAGTCGGCTCTGTCCCTCAAGCTACCGGAGTCAATTCGAGCAAGTTCCGAAGCCGAACCGACTCGGGTTCAAATTCGACTAGAACGATATCGGGTGAGCCTACCGGCTGCACTCCAACAAGGTTCGTAGTCAACTCCGAACCGAGCTTCGTCAACCGAAACCGAATTTGATGGCATCAACATCCGGCTCGTCAGAAATGAGTCTACGCAAGTTCGATGGATCGAACTTCAACTTCTGGAAGGAACAAATGCAGGACTATCTCATAGTCAAGGGGCAAATCGATCCCATCGAAAATGAAGAACCTTCAGAAGGATACAAACCAATTGAGTGGCAGAAGCTGGACAGAATCGTCCGCGCCACGATTCGGATGCACCTATCGGAATCGGTATACTTCACGGTGCAATCGTGTACGACAGCATTCGAACTGTGGAAAACACTGTCGGACACTTACGAAAAGAAGGTCGCCGCAACGAAGATGTTTCTGATCCGGCGCCTCTACAACTTGCGGATGAAAGAATCCGACTCGGTCCAAGCACACCTCAATGAGTACGAAAGCATAAGCTCCCAAATCTCGTCACAGGGGACGGCAATCGAGGATGAACTCAGAGCAATGATACTCATGAGCAGCCTTCCCCCATCATGGGAAACTTTCGTCACAACCGTGTGCAACGCGTCAACCACGGCTGTTAAATACTCCGAAGTCACGAGCGCAATCCTGACCGAAGCAGCTCGGAGAAAGTCTTTCGCCAAAGACTCAACAGACGACGCCTACGTAGTACAAGGTTCGACAGACCGATCGAACATACGAGGAAGAGATTCCTCACGACCGCCGAACAATCAGCGAAGACGGAGCCAGTCACGGGATAACCGAATCTGCAACTATTGCAAGAAACCCGGACACATCAAAGCCGACTGCCGCGCACTCAAGAACAAGAACAACAAGAAGAGTGGCCGGCATGAGGAGATCAATTACGTCAGCTTCTTAGCTGATGTACTACCGGACGACCCGAATATACTATCAATAGAAAATCCAGTCGGATCAGAAGTTCTACTCACGACTGAAGAATCGAGCACATGGCTCTTGGATTCGGGCGCGTCATTTCACGTGACTCCTCATCGATCCCAATTTCGGCAATATACGATCCGTCACTCCGACTCAGTTCGAGTCGGCAACTCACAACACTGTGACATCGTCGGAATCGGCACAGTAGAGCTCAACCTTGCAGGGGGCTCTACACTTGTACTCCACAATGTCCGACATGTACCCGAGCTCACAAGGCCATTGATCTCAGTCGGACAACTAGATGAAGACGGCATTCGTGCCGGTTTTTCTTCGGGAGGGTGGACACTCCACAGGGGGAACCTCCTGCTTGCTAGAGGACCCAAGATACACTCACTGTATCCGTTACATGTTACGCTCAGAGAGGGTAACCTGTTTTTGGTGGATATTCCTGTGTCATCATTATGGCACCGAAGATTAGGACACCTCAGCAAGGCCGGCATCACGCACCTATCTAGCGCCGGATACATCCCCAAACTCTCCTTCTCGGACCATCAATTTTGCGAGCATTGCCAGTATGGCAAACAAGTAGCCGCATCACACCCGACATCAGCACCAAAAGAGACGAGACCTCTCGATTTAGTCCATTCGGACGTCTGTGGCCCAATGCCGAATCAGTCTCTAGGCGGTGCCTCTTACTTCGTCAGTTTTATTGACGATTCGACTCGAAAGGTGCGGGCTTATCCAATTCGCACCAAAGATCGTGTCTTCTCGATCTTCACCGATTGGCTCGCTATGGTAGAAAATCAAACCGACCGAAAGCTGAAATGCCTTCGGACCGATAATGGGGGAGAGTTCAAATCCGACGAATTCGTCAAATTCTGCCGACAACGCGGCATCCGACGTGAATTTACGGCACCACACAGTCCAGAGCAAAACGGGATTGCAGAACGAATGAATCGGACAATCCAAGAACGAATAGTTTCCATGCTCCAACACTCCCGACTGTCGGATGGCTTCTGGGCAGAGGCTCTACTCACGGTAGCACACATAATCAATATGTCGCCAAGTAGACCTCTAGGACTTCAAATTCCTCAGGAATTATGGATCGGCAGCACGCCGAATTACGACAAGCTGAGGATCTTCGGATGCGAGGCGTACGCCCTTATTCCGAAAGATGATCGCCGAAAACTTGCACCTCGGTCCAGGAAATGCATTTTCCTTGGATATGGATCAGACGGCGAAATGGGATACCGACTCTGGGACCCCAAACGCAGACAAATCGTTCGAAGTTCGGACGTTGTGTTCAACGAGTCGGCTATGAATCCATCGGTCGACAAACCGATCGAAGTCCGAAGGGTAACATTCTCCGATGTGCCGACCCTTCAAGAAGGCCCCGCTCTCAACACACGGTCAGCTTCACGGGTAGCTGAACCTTATACTACCGACTCGGACAACTCTGACTCGGCACAGCCGAATGATTCGGTTTCGGACCATCCGACCTCGATACCCGATGCGACCAGTCCAATCATACCTCGACGATCCGAGAGACTGTCGCAACCTCCGGAGAGGTATTCTCCTGGAATTTTCTTCACCGACGCCGGCGAACCGACGTCTTACGAAGAAGCATCGACATCTGTCGATTCGGCCACCTGGCATCTGGCGATGGAGTCGGAAATGCACTCCATCCGGGCAAACAAGACTTGGGATCTGGTCGAATTACCTAGGAACCGACGTGCTCTTCCTTGCAAGTGGGTTTATCGACTAAAAGAGACGTCTGATTCGACCACCCCAAAGTACAAGGCCAGATTAGTTGCGAAGGGCTTCCGACAAGAATATGGCGTCGACTTCGACGAGATTTTTTCACCAGTGGTGAAAATGACAACCCTTCGTCTTCTGCTCGGCGTCGTGGCAGCCGACAACTTGGAGCTGATTCAGCTAGATGTCAAAACAGCCTTCCTCCATGGTGATCTCGAGGAGGAAATTTATATGGAGCAGCCAAAAGGCTTCGTGGCAACTGGCCAAGAACATCTAGTCTGCCGACTCAGGAAGAGTCTATACGGCCTCAAACAGGCACCGCGACAATGGTACAAGAAGTTCGACGACTTCATCCAATCAATCGGCTTCTCCAAAAGCGATGAGGACCATTGTCTCTTCACCAACACAGCTCGAGATGGATCACCCATCTTCCTCATCATTTACGTGGACGACATGCTAATTTCTGGACGCCACGCGGGCGAACTTGCCGATCTCGTTCGGCAACTGCGGTTGAAGTTTGCCATGAAGGACCTCGGTCCGGCACGACACATCCTTGGCATGAAGATTAGTCGGCATCGCGATAAACGACATCTTTTTTTGTCTCAGACCGACTATATCGGACGTGTCTTGGAACGCTTCAACATGCAATCAGCCAAATCTGCTTCAACCCCACTCCCTATGAATCTTCGGCTCTCTCAGCGAGACTGCCCGACATCCGGTTCGGAGGGGGAAGATATGAAGTCGGTACCGTATGCACCGGCAGTCGGCTCCCTTATGTACCTGATGGTCGCGACACGGCCTGACATCTCTCATGCCGTAGGAGTCGTTAGCAGATTTATGTACAATCCTGGCCGATCGCATTGGAACGCAGTCAAGCATGTGTTCAGATATCTGGCTGGCACAAAAGACCATGGCATTCTTTTCGGACCGAACCGAACCTCAGGCGTAGTCGGTTACACCGACTCGGACTTCGCCGGCTGTATAGACAGTCGGAAATCAACAACCGGATACTGCTTCAAATTCGGCAATGGAGCAATCTCGTGGAAGTCGAAACTTCAGGAGTGCACAGCGACCTCAACGACCGAAGCAGAATATGTAGCTGCGTCCGACGCAGCAAAAGAAGCTTTGTGGCTCGGTCGGCTGGCGCACACGTTTCGACAAGTCGAACATGACTCGGCTCCAGTTGTCTACAGCGACAGTCAAGGTGCTGTTGCCTTGTCGAAAAATCCGGTTCACCACAACGCCTCCAAACATATCGACGTTCGATATCACTTCGTTCGGGACTGCGTCATTTCAGGGAAAATCGGTCTAGAGAAAATATCCACAACCGATAATGTCGCAGATGGAATGACCAAATGTCTCTCGGCAGACCGTTTTCGGTCTCTTCGGCATCAGATGGGCGTAACGACAAACCAGTCCGGTTAGAGCCGGACACAGAGCAGGATGGTTCCCGACAACCGACATCAGCTCCTTAATGATCGGCTTCAACTGTTCCGACCCGACCAGTTCGGTCTTCTGTCTTCGGATCCTGCCGACTCGAACAAAGCTGATATGTCCGAGAACCTAAGTCTATACCTGTAATCTTAGATAACCCATGTATACGCCCATTACGGGGGAGTGTCGAATACATGTGTATAATGGACGTATTCACACCATCCCGTTTTGGCCATTTATGTAATTAGCATAAAGGGTAGTTGCCCTAAGTCGGTCACTATATATAGTGACCTTGTAACCTCTTTGTGGGGTTGGTTGTTGTATTGTTGCTTTATGAAATAAGAAATTCTTTTGTGTCTCTCTCTCTCTCTCTCTCTGTGCAACGACCTACATTCTGTCATACACAGGGAATAAACAGGAATCGAGTGCTTCAAGATCTTCCGCACAGACGACATTGCTTCCAACAGTCCTCAGTTCCTTGCGTGGGCAAAGCACGACAGAGTCTCCACTACTCGCCGGTTCTTCATCCGACTGGTCATCCCGACTCAGTCGCTCATTCAGCCCTCTTAGTCGGAATGAGATCAGACTCTCTTCTATAGTTCCGAACTCTTCATCTTCTTGTTGGACCTCCTCGGGTTCACTAGCCTCATTGGGAGTTGGAGTCGGTAGGGTGTACCATGATGCCGACTCATCAAACTCGACATCTCGACTTACTCATACCTGTTTAGTTCGGGGGTTATAACACTTATACCCCTTCTGCTCATGCAAATAACCAACTAGGATGCATTTCTCCGACTTCAGATCTAGCTTCTACCGCTTCTCATCCGGTATATGCACATATACTATGCTGCTGAATATCCGAAGGTGCCTCAAATTCGGCTTCCGCCCGAAATACAACTCATGTGCTGACACCTTGTCTCCGATCCGGTTTTGGATGTAGATGGCCGTCCGAACCGCCTCAGCCTAGTAAAATTGGGGCATGCTTTTCTCCTCCAACATTGCCCTTGCCACGTCGACAATCAACCGGTTCTTCCTTTCGGCCACACCGTTTTGCTCTGGTGTGTATCTACAACTAAATTCTCTCCGAATTCCGTTCTGTTGTAGATAACCATTGAACTAGCCGGAAAAGTATTATTTTCTGCCATCCGACCACAGACACTTGATCTTCCTCTCCGTTTCCTGTTCAACTAAGCTTTGCAAGTTCCGGAAACATTCAAAGACTTCGCTCTTCCGTTCCATGAAGTAGATCCACTTGTCTCGGCTATAGTCGTCGATGAAGGAGACAAAATACCGACTCCCGCTAAGATTAACACTCTGTGCCGGTCCTCATACATCCGAGTGGATTAAGTCGAACATGTTAAGGCTCCGGTTTCGTTCGGTGGGGAATGGAAGTCGATGTTGCTTCCCGAGTTGGCAAGCTTCTCAAATTTCGGCAAACCGAAAACAACTTCTTTCGATTGCAGGTCTGGAAGCCTCCGGTAGTTGACGTGGCCGATCTGCTTGTGCCACAGGTCGATGTACGACTCGACCTTCTGCCCTTTCGCAAACATGGTGGTGCTGATGTCATTAGTGTTGAGGATAAACATCCTTCCTTCTCTGCGCCCTTGCGCAATTATCCGGTCTTCTTCCTCGATGAAGCACCCGAGGTGTGTAAACCGCACGTGCATTCCCTTATCGATGATTTGTCCAACCGATACTAGGTTCTTTTGTGATAGTTGGAATGTGTAGTACATTCATCAATTTCCCCTTTTATTCGACATGGCTTAAAGGAACTTCTCCGACATTCACAATCGGGTAAGGGGTGTTGTCTCCAGTTTCGACAATCCCCGATTGTTCCGGTTTTCCAAAAAGGAGAACCACTCTTCATGGCTCATCATCGAGTTAGCCTTGTGCTTCATCATGAAGATTGGCCCTTTACTGATCTTCCCACTTCTAGATCCTTCCGATCCTTCTGCGTAGTGCGAGCTTTGCTAGTTTTCCCGACCGGCTTTACCAGATCCGGATTTGTCCGAATCAGCGCGCTTCTTCCAGCACTCGCTTTCCCTATGGCCATTTTTTACGCAATACCAGCATTCCGTGTCGGCTTTTCCTTGCCGACTTCCGGTGCCCATTTGACTTCCCCTGCTTGAGGAGGGTCCGAAGTTGCTGTCGGCACTACCTTTGTGCCTTCGGTCCTGCTCTTGCCGGCCGCCTCCATTGCGTGCCGACCCACCTCGTCCACCACGTCCATGGGGGCCGATCTATCTCCATGTACAAACATCCGGCCGTCCGATGGTGTGGTCCTAGATCCACTCACGCGGTTTTTTCTAATCATTAGAATTGATTGCAAGTCGAAGAAGGATGGTGGCTTCTCCCGGGTGCATATCGTTGTTCGGATTGGCCCGTACCTTTGCGCTAGACCACCGAGGCAGATTTGTACCATCTCATCTTTGTCCACCGTCACGTTGATGGACCAAGTGCGTCACAAATCTCCTTTATTTTGGTGGTGTAATCCGTAACCGACATGTCTCTTTGCCGGATGTTGTTCAACTCTTGCCGAGCTACAACTTACGGGTTGTGGTACTCACGGTGAAAATCTTCCGTAGATTTTCCCAGGCCTCCTTCGGCGTCTTTGCATCCTTTATGTAGCCGAGCATCTTATTGTGCACACAAGACACGAGGCAATAGAATACTCGGCTCGCTCCTTGCTCCCATACCAGGAAGTCATTGTGTGTCGTCTTCGGTGCTACCTCGTTAGTTCCTTCCACGTAGCTCCAATAACCATGCCCCCAACAAGTATTGGTGCATTTTATATGACCAAGACGCATATTTGCTCCGGTCGAGCTTCTCTGTTGGAAGT